>NC_041380.1:448127971-448241881 GCF_002162155.2 Triticum dicoccoides | reverse complement strand
AATAGTATGGACCAGGCGTCGTTCAAGAAAGTTTCGCCTTACCGGGAAGCAAGCAACAGAAAAGCTAAGTTGCCAAAGTTTGAGCAATCAGATTTTTTAAATTTTTAAGTTATCTCCCTTGAACGACCGCACTTTGTATGGAAAAATTGTGCGCGGAGGAACCAACTCGTAGCTAGTTGCGCCCTTACTTTGTTTCGAGTCCGCTCAACAACTTAAGTGAGCTGCGACTAGTTGCGACAAGGTTTCTTGTCGGTAGCGGCACCGCCAGCAGGCTTCTGACATCCCGCACTCAGCGCTCGCGGCTAAGGTGCCTGCACCGGCAAGTTCCCTAAAAGCGTAGGGAAAAAACATACAAAGGGAGGAATCAAGTAAAGGGAATAACATTGCAATCATTACCCGGAATAGAGTTATATTACAAGGTAGCTTGTCGCGGCTCTAACAGATTGTTCTCATAACATGACCAGCAGCGACAAGAAAAGAAGAAAACGGGCGGCCTAGTCTACGCGATCGCCCTCAATCCTCTTGATCCCGCTCACCTTGTCCACAATGGGTGCGACAAGGGTCTTGAGCGCCTCTAGATCAGCATCCGGCGGCAGGGTCTTGAGGATGTTGCGCCGCAAGCCGCTGCGCCTCGGTCGACTTCACAACCTTCCCTTTGTCGGCTCTCGGAGCCATGGCGGAAGTGGTGGAGGAGGTCGACAGTGTTGGTGGTGCTGGTGGCGATGGGGGGCGGGGCGCTGCTCTCTTTCAGCTTTGGGAAGACGAGGGAGCGGCGGAGGTTTCCGAGATTGGAGTAGCAACCGGCGAATGGGCGAACTACCCCTGTTTCCCATGCTTATAAAGAGGGAGGGGGCGGACGTTCCGCCTTTCCGAATAAATAAACCACCCACGATCTCTCCCACGACGCCGCATTCAACGCGTGCCCGTGCCCTATTTTGGGCCTGGCCCAACAGCGCTCGACACCGTGTATGGCCCAGGCCCGGGCGCTCCTGTCGGTGTACTAGAGTAGGGGTACCCTAGTATCCCGAACTTGTGCACGGGCAGTCGCAGCATCCCGCGCCAAGGCTTGCCGGGTGACCGCCAAGGTCCTCCGTGGTTCCTTTGGAGCCATTCAAGGTCAAAGTATCCAAGCCAAGGAGACAAGACCCCGGCAAGAGGAGCTTGCCGGGAAGGCCAACCAAGGCATCTCAAGGAACTTGCCGCGACGCGCCACGCGTCCCGGCAAGGCCCGGTGAGCGACAAGCTCCCGGACGCGACAAGACAACGACCGCGGCAAGGCGCTTGCCGCGGCAAGCCACCACTCTGTGCCCGCGCTCCAGCACATCCACCAACGTGTCGCTCTGGAACCCTTCCAGGCGTACGTGGCAGGAGGTTGTGCAGCCAGCGGTGCGCGGTGGCAAGCGGCACTGACAAGAGTGCCATCGTGGCGAGCGGTGGCGTCCCTGACGGTCCCTTTTGCACTATTTAGGCGACGTAGACGGGCATTTAATGCCCTGGTCCCCTGCCGTCAGGGTTAGGTATGATACACTGTAGCAGGTAGCTATACCAACCGCAACACCTTTCCATTTTTACCCTTGTCTACGTTGCCACCTGTCGGTGACCCCTTGAGCATATAAAAGGAGGCCCATGCGCAACATAGGGAAGGGGGAGGAAGAGAACACTCACGCTCGGTCTCGTTGGCTGCTGGGGTGTACTGTAGCACTCCGCGCTCCCGAGCAAGAACTCAATACAAACCACAAAGCAGGAGTAGGGCTTTACGCATCCGTGCGGCCCGAACCTGGGTAAACTGCTCGTGTGCTTCGCCTCGATCCGCTCTTCGTGCGACCCTCGCCCCGCCGAACCGAAAAGGACTCGGTCCGCCGGTCCCATAGGTGCTCGTGGATTAGTCCCCCGACACTTCGCCAATGAGGAGACGAGAAAAAGACATCTATTTGCGTATTTGTTGTGGCTCCTCGGGAATCTATTTCCAAATTCACATGGGGACGTTGTTGTCCCTGGTCTCATCTACATTGCAGAGAATATGGTAGATGAACCTTTACCCGAGCAGCCAAAATACAGCTTCGGTTCTTCCATGCTATCTCATACATACAGAGGCTTGTGTGAGGCACGCAAAAAACCTCTTTCGCACAAAAAGCTCCATTACTTTGTGTCGCCTATGAGTTTCTACAGTTGTGGTCCTGGGAATACCTCCCTGTAGGACGATCTCATATAGTACAACCCGTATACCCATACAACTTTAGCGAGGGTGCCAGCGCAACTATGGCTACCAGGTGGACAAAGGCACGGAAACATTGGTCTCCGGATATTGCGAAAAGTTGTTACCCTATGTACCAGCAGCAGTTTGAGATACTTGATGAGGCAGAAGTCACATGGAACCCGTGGACTCAGGACCAGCTACAAATGGTCTTTGATGCTCGACACTTCACACTAGGCATGTTGACCGATAGTGCATTCTGGCTGACTCGCTGCAACTTATTGTTCTTGTGGTGTGTTGAGCCTTACAACCCAGAGCGTGTAATGAGACAGTTCGGTCTCTATCAAGAAATTCCACCACCTTTTCCCAGACGTATCGACGAGGAAACATATAAGATGTGACATCCCTAAATAGTTAGTGTCATTTTTAATTTACTAAACTCACACTTTGTTACATAATTTGCAGGCTAACCAATATGGGCAGGGGTTGGAGTTTATACGATTGGAGGGAAGAGAACATTGAATGGGTACACAAGTGGGAAATGAAGCGCTAGCAGATATAGTGCATCAACTTAGGTATATTTTATTTACATTATTTTATGTACATTATTTTATTACGATGATCATACGATGCGTGAAGATGCTTTGCTTTCATCACAACGGTTTATGTAATTATTTAATTTTGCAGACCATACGATGGAAGTACAGATCAAGTGTACAAGCAGCGGTACTGCATGAACACACGTGCTAGCCTGGCCAGTCAGCCAGCTACTATACCAACACATCTCACACAAGAGGAGCAGGCACGGAGACATGTTGAGCTGCATGCAGCTTACTATCGTGACCAGATGGTAATCACTTGTAACTTTTTTAGGTCCATCATTTCATAATCATTTGAACTAAATAACATCCAAATATTGTTCAGCTTCAAAATTGCAACGAAGTAGGGCAGATGGCTACGGATAGCATGTCGGCCCAGGGCCCATCTCGCAAGACATTCCAGAAACGTTTTCAACAATACGTGGCAAAGAAGTTCAGATGCGGTAGAGGCGACGACGTTGTCACTAGAGCATACAACATGCCGGTAGCGAGGTCAGCCAGACCGAGTGCGGCGCCGTCGTCCAGACCGAGCGAGGCGCGTACGAGCCATGGGCAGTGCGGGGAGGGTCCGAGTATTAGAACGACATTGCCACGACATGACTCATCTCTGCCACTGCATCGCTCTTCCTCGATGCAGCTTCGTCAGGAGCAGACATCTCAGGACCATGGCACGGGCTTGGATTCGATGCCCGAGCAGTTTCTTTCCCCTAACCCATATGCGTACACAGGATATGATGCATACACCCAAGGTGAGGGATCTCAGCCGTATCTCTCCACGCGAGGGATCCCCATGCCCGAGGAGACTCGTGTACCAGATTTAAACCAGCACCACGTACAATGGCCAGATAGTATAGGAGAGGGATCTGATCAGGTAGTCATGTTTACATTTCAATGCATTTACAATGATATCATATATTATCCCCTAATAGTTTGTTTACAATGTTCCTATGTGCAGGACATACCTGATGTTAATTGGAGCGATGAGAACACCCAACATGGCGTCAACACAGGCCTCCAGGGAGAATCACATGATCATGGCACCAACACAGGCCTCCGGGGAGCATCACATGATCATGGCGACACGGTTACATCATTAGTTACAGAGTTCTTCGGAGGGGACGTTATTGGCCCATCTTTTATCCCCGTGGAGTCACAACCATACGCCTACAATTATGCTTCAGGTTCGCAACAAGGATTCGCGACTCCACCACCTACACAGGACTCGCAGACACATGAAGCTGAATTGGAGTATGGTCGCGGTCTTCATGTAACTCGGCCACCTAATCGCTTGTCGCCTTCCGATCGTAAGGAAAGGCCAGGTGGTCGTCGTAAAGTAGGGTGATTCATCTATCCACATGCGCGACCCATTGTATCTACATATGTCTGTATCAGACTTTTCAATTTGAACATCTATGTATGCTGAAATAAAAATGCACCAGTCAGGAACAATTTTTCCCGCCTATATCTCCTGCCATACTATCCCGCTCCACTCTTTTGCTTATGTTAGGACGAAATGATTTTTTAAGATACAACACGACAAGGTACTTTATTATAAAACTATATTTTTTTTCATCACGACAAGGTACAACTGAAAATAAGATACAACACGACAAGGTACAACTGAAAATAAGATACATCATACAATTTAAATAAAGCTACATTTAACTACTGAAATAAAGCTACATTAAACTGCAGAAATAAAGATACAAATGATTGCGAAATTTAAAATACTACCACAGGAATCTACTGAGTCCAACGTGGATATTTTCCTTTTCCATCGCCAGCTTCTTCTACTGCCTTGGCCTGACGAGCCCTTTCTTTCTTTCTCTACCTCTCCGCCTCACGAGCCTCCTTTCGCTGTCGTTCCTGCTCCTCCATGCGACGAGCCTCTTCCCTGTTTTTCTTTCCTAAATCCTGAAAAAACTGGTGTTGCTCCGCATAGTATTCTTTTAACTCTCTCTCTTGCTC
The DNA here is from genome assembly GCF_002162155.2 of Triticum dicoccoides. Lineage (NCBI taxonomy): Eukaryota > Viridiplantae > Streptophyta > Magnoliopsida > Poales > Poaceae > Triticum > Triticum dicoccoides. The sequence continues at coordinate 448,237,120 of NC_041380.1, read as the reverse complement.
TGCTTTCTCCTCAGCTTCCGCCTTCTCGCGTCGCTCTTCCGCATAGAAACTATTCCACGCACGGCGACTTCTTTCATGAATCTCAGTCACTGCCCAAGCCGGCATCTCCGTGTCAATCCAATGATAGTACATGCATAGAGGTGGAGGAGACTACAACAAGAAACCAGAATGTTATTAAAGAATCTATCAAAATACCAACAATATCTATTTGTGATGGTTAAAGCATACCGGAGGCTTGTTGTACTCTGAAATAGCTATGGGTGGATCTTCCTCATAATTGGCGCACATGAAAAACTTCATGCCCAACCAATCTGAAAAATCCGTAACCTCCTTCACCTTGCAAAGATCGCCACACCAACACCGCAGGACTGCCACCCCGGAGGCAAACTTGCATTCTTCATTTTCCTCGGCCTAATGCTTTGATCCGAGCAAGGCAAACTCATACCGCCTGAAAATATGTGTTACACACTTTGCGCAGTGCCGATTTCGAGGATGGCTGGACAAGAGCCTCGGTGTCTCCTTTTATAAGCTCAGACGATAAATGATGGCGAGAAAATTAAGCAGGGATATTTAGGATCACTGTAGTGTCGTCACAACAGCTTCCTGCAGCATCGGGTTCCCAGTGCCATCGCATCCGCTGAGGCAAAAGAAGCAAAAGTAGGACTGATTCCCGGGCGAAAGAACCAAAAGCGTCCATATTCCCGCGCGTCGGAGTCACCGCCGTCAGTGTTGCTGTCGCGCCTCGGAATCAGCACCGTTTGCGCACTATTGCGCGTGCAGCAGCACAACACATGCCGCCTTGGCTGGTGGCGGCGTGGCCCACCTGCTGGGCTCGCACGCAGCAGGCCGTGTCGGCCGGGGAGCGACAGCGGCAGCGGCGGCCGCCTCACCCGGTGGCGGCCGGGCCCACCTGGCGCGGCCCGTTCCGTCGCGGCATGCTGCACTGTGCAGAAGCCGTTGTGCCTCGCGCGGCCACCTCCTGCGGTGGCGGCTGGGCCCGCCGCCTCTGCCGCCACTTGTGAAGGGGTCTCTTTTGCCAATTTCGTCCGCAGGGGGTCTCTTTTGGCAATTCCAGTGGGCAGAGGGTCTCTTTCGACAAAAAAAATCGTATCTCTGGGCCCACTCGGTAATGCATCATCATAATGAGCTCAATGTGACTAAGGAGTTGGTCACGGGATCATGCATTACGGAACGAGTAAAGACACTTGCCCGTAACGAGATTGAACGAGGTATGGGGATACCGGCGATCGAATCTCTGGCAAGTAACATACCGATAGGCAAAGGGAATTGCATACGAGATTGATTGAATCCATAACATCGTGGTTCATCCGATGAGATCATTGTCGAACATGTAGGAGCCAACATGGGTATCCAGATCCCTTTGTTGGTTATTGGCCAGAGAGATGTCTCGGTCATGTCTACATGGTTGCCGAACCCATAGGGTCTACACACTTAAGGTTCAGTGACGCTAGAGTTGTTATGGGAAATAGTATGTGGTTACCGAAGGTTGTTCGGAGTCCCGGATGAGATCCCGGACGTCACGAGGAGTTCTGGAATGGTTCGGAGGTGAAAATTTATATATGGGAAGTCCTCATACGGTCACCGAAAGTGTTCGGGGTTTGCCGGTATTGTACCGAGACCACCGAAAGTGTTCCGGGGTTCCACCGGGAGGGTCCACCTGCCCCGGAGGGCCCTATGGGCTGTATGTGGAGGGGAACCAGCCCCTAAGTGGGCTGGGCGCCATCCCCCCTAGGGCCCATGCGCCTAGGGTTGAGGGGAAACCCTAGAGGGGGCGCCCCCTTAGCTTGGGGGGCAAGTTTCCCCTCCCTGGCCGCCGCTCCTCCCCTAGATGGGATCTGGGGGGTGGCCCCCCTCTCCCTTGCCCCTATATATAGTGATGGAGAGAGAGGGTAGCAGCACCCTTCCCCTAGCGCAACCCCTCCCTCTCCTACACCTCCTCCTCCTCCGTAGTGCTTAGCGAAGCCCTGCCGAAGAACCACAAGCTCCATCACCACCACACCGTCATGCTATCGGAGTTCTCCCTCAACTTCTCCTCTCCGCTTGCTGGATCAAGAAGGAGGAGACATACCTGGGATGTACATGTGTTGAACGCGGAGGCGCCATTGTTCGCGCTTAGATCAGAATCGACCGCGATCTGAATCGTTGCGTGTACGACTCCACCAACAACGTTCTTGTAATGCTTCCGCTTAGTGATCTTCAAGGGTATGAAGATGCACTCCCTCTGTCTCGTTGCTAGTATATCCTAGATTGATATTGGTGACACGTAGGAATTTTTTTGAATTATTGCTACGTTACCCAACAACTATTGGGTATACCTTCTACCTCAGATCTGAAGGCAAGATCTTTGTTGCCAAGAATGGATCCTTTCTGGAGGAAGAGTTTCTCTCGAAAGAAGTAAGTGGGAGGAAAGTAGAACTTGATGAGGTACTGCCTCTCAAACCGGAGAGTAGCGCAGCTCAGGAAGATGTTTCTGTGGTGCCTGCACCTACTAGAGAGGAACTTAATGATGATGATCATGAAACTTCAGATCAAGTTGCTACTGAACTTCGTAGGTCCACAAGGACACATTCCGCACCAGAGTGGTATGGCAACCCTGTCCTGGAAATCATGTTGTTAGACAACGGTGAACCTTCAAACTATGAAGAAGTGATGGCGGGCTCGGATTCCAACAAATGGCTTGAGGACATGAAATCTGAGATAGGGTCCATGTATGAAAAAGAAGTATGGACTTTGACAAACTTGCCCGATGATCGACAAGCCATTGAGAATAAATGGATCTTTAAGAAGAAGACTGAAGCGGATGGTAATGTGACCATCTATAAGGCTCGGCTTGTCGCTAAGGGTTATCGACAAGTTCAAGGGGTTGACTATGATGAGACCTTCTCACCCTTAGCGAAGCTGAAGTCCGTCCGAATCATGTTAGCAATTGTCGCATTCTATGATTATGAGATATGGCAAATGGATGTCAAAACGACATTCCTTAATGGTTTCCATAAGGAAGAATTGTATATGATGCAGCCGGAAGGTTTTGTCGATCCTAAGAATGCTGGCAAGGTATGCAAGCTCCAGCGCTCCATCTATGGGCTGGTGCAAGCATCTCGGAGTTGGAACATTCGCTTTGATGAAATGATCAAAGCGTTTGGGTTTATGCAGACTTATGGAGAAGCCTGTGTTTACAAGAAAGTGAGTGGGAGCTCTGTAGCATTTCTCATATTATATGTGGATGACATACTATTGATGGGAAATGATATAGAACTTTTGGAAAGCATAAAGGCCTACTTGAATAAGTGTTTTTCAATGAAGGACCTTGGAGAAGCTACTCACATATTAGGCATCAAGATCTATAGAGATAGATCGAGACACCTTATTGGTCTTTCACAAAGCAGTACCTTGACAAGATATTGAAGAAGTTCAATATGGATAAGTCCAAGAAGGGGTTCTTGCCTGTATTGCAAGGTGTGAGATTGAGCACGGCTCAATGCCCGACCTCGGTAGAAGATAGTGAAAAGATGAGTGTCAGCCCCTATGCCTCAGCCATAGGCTCTATTATGTATGCCATGTTGTGTACCAGACCTGATGTGAACCTTGCCGTAAGTTTGGTAGGGAGGTACCAAAGTGATCCCGGTACGGAACACTGGACAATAGTCAAGAATATCCTGAAGTACCTAAAAAGGACTAAGGATATGTTTCTCGTTTATGGAAGTGACGAAGAGCTCGTCGTAAAGGGTTACATCGATGCTAGCTTCGACATAGATCTGGATGACTCCAAGTCACAAACTGGATATGTGTACATTTTGAATGGTGGGGCAGTCAGCTGGTGCAGTTGCAAGCAAAGCGTCGTGGCGGGATCTACATGTGATGCGGAATACATAGTTGCCTCGGAGGCAGCACAAGAAGCAGTCTAGATGAAGGAGTTCATCACCGACCTAGGAGTAATTCCCAATGCGTCGGGCCCGATGACTCTCTTCTGTGGCAACACTGGAGCTATTTTCCTTGCCAAGGAGCCCGGGTTTCACAAGAAGACCAGGCATATCAAGCGTCGCTTCAACTCCATTCGTGAATATATTCAAGATGGAGACATAGATATTTGCGAAGTGCATACGGATCTGAATGTCGCAGATCCGTTGACTAAACCTTTTCCACGAGCAAAACATGATCAACACCAGAACTCTATGGGTGTTCGATTCATTGCAATGTAACTAGATTATTGACTCTAGTGCAAGTGGGAGACTGTTGGAAATATGCCCTAGAGGCAATAATAAAGTGGTTATTATTATATTTCCTTATTCATGATAATTGTCTACTATTCATGCTCTAATTGTATTAACCAAAAACCGTAATACATGTGTGAATACATAGATCACAACATGTCCCTAGTGAGCCTCTAGTTGACTAGCTCGTTGATCAATAGATGGTTGTAGTTTCCTGACCATGGACATTGGATGTCGTTGATAACGGGATCACATCATTAGGAGAATGATGTGATGGAGAAGACCCAATCCTAAGCATAGCACAAGATCGTGTAGTTCATTTGCGAGAGCTTTTCTAATGTCAAGTATCGTTTCCTTAGACCATGAGATTGTGCAACTCCCGAATACCGTAGGAGTTCTTTGGGTGTATGAAACGTCACAACGTAACTGGGGTGACTATAAAGGTGCACTATAGGTATATCTGAAAGTGTCTGTTGGGTTGGCACGAATCGAGACTGGGATTTGTCACTCCGTATGACGGAGAGGTATCTCTGGGCCCACTCGGTAATGCATCATCATAATGAGCTCAAAGTGACCAAGTGTCTGGTCACGGGATCATGCATTACGGTACGAGTAAAGTGACTTGCCGGTAACGAGATTGAACGAGGTATTGGGATACCGATGATCGAATCTCAGGCAAGTAACGTACCGATTGACAAAGGGAATTGTATACGGGATTGATTGAATCCCCAACATCGTGGTTCATCCGATGAGATCATCGTGGAACATGTGGGAGCCAACATGGGTATCCAGGTCCCGCTATTGGTTATTGGCCAGAGAGATGTCTTAGTCATGTCTACATGGTTCCCGAACCAGTAGGGTCTACACACTTAAGGTTCGGTGACGCTAGAGTTGTTATGGGAAATTGTATGTGGTTAACGAAGGTTGTTCGGAGTCCCAAATGAGATCCCAAACGTCACGAGGACTTTCGGAATGGTCCGGAGGTGAAGATTTATATAGGGGAAGTCCAGTTTCAGTCACCGGAATAGTTTGGGGGTTATCGGTATTGTACCTGGAACACCAAAATGTGTCCGGGGGTCCACCGGGTGGGGCCACCTGCCTTGAGGGACTTAATGGGCAGAATATGGGAGGGAACCAGCCCCTGGTGGGCTGGTGCGCCCCCCAAGGGCCCAAGGCGCCTAGGGTTGGAAACCCTAGGGGGAGGGGGCGACTCCCACCTTGCTTGGGGGGCAAGTCTCCCCCCTGGCCGCCACCCCCCTCTAGATGCATCTAGGGGGCCGGACCCCTCTCCCCTTCACCCTATAAATATAGGGGGTGGGAGGGCAGCCGCACCCCTTCCCTGGCGCAGCCCCTCCCTCCTCCAACACCTCCTCCTCCTCCGTAGTGCTTAGCGAAGCTCTGCCGGAGAATCACGAGCTCCACCACCACCATGCCGTCGTGTTGCCGGAGTTCTCCCTCAATTTCTCCTCTCCCCTTGCTGGACCAAGAAGGAGGAGATGTCCCCGGGCTGTACGTGTGTTAAAGGTGGAGGCGCCATCCGTTTGGCGCTTGATTGGATCTTCCGCGATTTGAATTGCCGCGAGTACGACTCCATCAACCGCGTTTTTCTAACACTTCCGCTTAGCGATCTTCAAGGGTATGAAGATGCACTACCTCTCTGAAAGTGCGTTATATCGACTAGAGGGGGTGAATAGGTGATTTTTATGAATTCTTCACTGAGGAATTTACAGGTGAGGAAATTCCTTAGCGAAGAACTACTAGCAGAGGAATAAGTACTCAAAAGTAAACATAACAGAACAGAAGCATAGTCATCATGATGAAATGAAGATAAGCACAGAGTACTGAAAGCGTAAGCACATGATAGCACAGGATGAAGACAAACATACTGAAGAAATTGAACTGAGGAAATTGAGAAAGTCTTCAGTCAAAGTCTTCAAACACAGATATGAACAAGTGCACAACACAGTTATGAGGAAATGAAAGAGTTGAGGAAATAGAACCAGTTGGCTTGGTGAAGACAATGATTTGGTAGACCAGTTACAACTGCTGTGACAGTTGTACGTCTGGTTAGGGTGGCTAGGTATTTAAACCTGAGGACACACAGTCCTGGACACCCAGTCCTGAACACGCAGTCCAGGACACTTAGTCCTCACCGTATTCCCCTTGAGCTAAGGTCACACAGACCTCGCCCAATCACTCGTGGAAAGTCTTCAGGTGACTTCCGAACCTTCACAAACTTGGTCACTCGGCGATCCACAATTCCTCTTGGATGCTCTAGACCTTGACGCCTAACCGTCTAGAAGAAGCACAGTCTTCAAAGGTAACAAGTGTCGGATCCACGCAGGATCAATCTCTTCAGTGATGCTCAATCACTTGGGGTTTGTAGGTGTTTGGGTTTGGGGTTTTCCTCACTTGATGATTTTCGCTCAAATTCCTCGAAGGATGGGATGCTCTCAAATGACTAGTGTCAGTTTCTCTTGGAGCATCCAACCAGCTAGTGGTTGTAGGGGGCGGCTATTTATAGCCTAGGGAGCACCCCGACATGATAAGACATAAATGCCCTTCATGATATGACCGTTAGGTGGGTAGATATTTTGGGACAGCTGGCGCATAGCACAGCAACGGTCGGAATTTTGAGTATCAAATTCCTCAGGGCTATCATGTTCCTCACTGTGTAGGCAATCCGCACTAGTGAATTCCTAACTCCTCAGTTAGAACAAATTCCTCAGAAACCAGAAGAACTTCGTCTCTGTCACTGAAGAATATGACTGAACTGTATGAGATTTCCAATGGCTTCACTCGAAGGGTAGGTGTAGGATTTTGAGTTGAGCATCACATGGAAAATTTTCTTTAGTATTTCCTTGACCCCCTTTAACAGTACGGTGTTTCCTAAGACTCAAGAAAGAGAAAATGAAACTACAAAAACAAAAGTCTTCACGCTTCATGTTCCTCGAATGAATGACAAGTCTTCAAGGTCACACCAATTTCTTCACTTTCAAGGTCTTCAGAAAGTCTTCAGAAATTCAAAGTCTTCAGTCGAAGAACTTCATTTTTAGGGGTCGACTTTCTCTGTAAATATCAAACTCCTCATAGACTTATAGACCTGTGTACACTCACAAACGCATTAGTCCCTTAACCTATAAGTCTTCAATAAACCAAAATCACTAAGGGGCACTAGATGCACTTACAATCTCCCCCTTTTTGGTGATTGATGACAATATAGGTTAAGTTTTCAACGGGGATAAGCATATGAAGTGTAAATACTGATATTGAGGAATTTGATTGCAAGATATAGAAGAACTCCCCCTGAAGATGTGCATAGTGAGGAATTTGCATTTGAAGCAATGCACATTTTAAGAGTTGAATCATGGAGATCTCCCCCTATATCTTGTAATTCATACACGCATTTGACATATCATAATGAGGAATATGAAATGCATGAGAAATATGGTGACTGATGTAATTCAGCATGCGTGCATTAACATATATGAGGAATAAGCATGCAGAAAGACACATCAAAAGTATCAGAGCACCATCGGGTTTAAGTTTACAACTCGATCCAATAAAGTTTCAGAAGAACGTGAGTTGTAACTTAGCAAAAAACACCCATATAGACAGACCCGCTTGAAGACTAACTCAAAATTCTCCCCCTTTGTCATCGAATGACCAAAAGGATCGAAAATGAGGACTAACGCCCCTGAAGAATATCAAGTTGATGAAGGAGCACCAGCGTTGTTGGGGTTGTTTGTCGTGGAAGGGCCTGCTGCAGTGTCGTCCAAGTCTTCATGCTCGTCAGTATCGCGCGATGAAGAATATGAGCTGGACACCAAAGAAGGAACCCCGACCTTCTTGTATTTCTTCGGTGGAGGTGCAGACCAGCCAAAATCCTCCTTGAGACCCATTTTCTTGAGATCTTCTTCACCATACAGATGTGACAGAATGGCCCAGGTGCGACCGAAGACTTCATGGAGTTAGTAATGGTTTTTCTTCACTGCATTGTGTGTAGCAGTCATGTTGTGAAGAAATGAACCAAACTAACGCTTAACCCATTTATGGTTTCAATCCACCTTCTGGTGAAGACTAAGCAGAAGCTCACGGCCAGTCATCACACGAGGATCAGTGGCTTGGGGAGTGGACATGGGTGCATTGGCAGCAGAGTCATGTGTGGCAGAGTCATCATTGGTGTAATAAGATGCAGCCTTGCGAAACTGACCATCCAATGGATGAATGCCTTCATCAATAACAGCTGGAGCCTTGCCCTTTTCATCAGCTGAGGAATAGGTCCGCTTGAGGACTTCAATCGGGGGCAAGTAGCTGAGGTGATTCCGAAAATCAGCTTTGTAGTTGAGTGAAGACCTTGACCTGAGGAATCTCATGATCCAGGGTGCATAAGGCTTTAGCTCAACTGGTGAAAGTGCAACATTTGCCAGAGTCCTCATGAAGAAATCGTGATAATTGACAGGAATGCCATGAATGATGTTGAAAACCAGATTCTTCATGATGCCGACAATTTCCTCATCATATGAGTCATGGCCTTTGATGGGGCTCATTGTCCTTGTCAGAATGTGATAGACGGTTCTGGGCATATAGAGTAAATCCTTCACGAGGAATTTGGTTTGTGAGGCCTGACCTGGCTTCAAAGGCTTCATCAGAACTTGCATGTAGTGATTTGTAAGCTCAGGTTCACTGTAGATGCAACAAGCAACTTCAAGGGGAGTACTGAGTGGTAAAGCACGAAGCAATTCAGTAGCTGGTGCCGTGTAGTGAGTGTTTTCAGACATCCAGTCCAGCACCCCTGAATTAACATCTTCAGAATCTCCTGTGATGTGCAGTGCCGCATAAAATTGAAGAATGGGTTCTTCATTCCAATCACATATGTCAGTGTAGAAATTTAACGGTCCAGTGTCGTGAAGAACACTGAGGACTGGAACGAAGCACGACAGAGATTCCATATCCATGTGAGGAATGTGCTCGTGGTAGAAGATTTTGTCTTTGTTGAACAGCACTGAGGAATAGAAATTAGCCTGGCTGGCAGTCCAGAAGCGCCTCTTCCTAATGCGAGCAGAGTCATAGGGGTTGTAGTTTGTGAAGAATACATGCTCGCCGAAGAAATCATTAGCCTTGAATTTTTGCTTCCTGGAGAATGGATCCTTTGGCTTGGGTAGAGGACTGTCAGTGAGTTGCATCACAACCTCAGGAATCGAAATCTCAGGTTCTTCAGGCTAAGGAATTTCTGGTTCCTCTTCAGTGGCAGTCTGCGTCTTCAGATGTTCAGCAGCAATAGTTTCTTCAGCACTAGTGGCTAGAATTTATTCACATACAGACGAAGTGGGGTGAGTTTCTTCAGAGCCCATTTGAACAGTTTGTGCAGGGGACTGAGGTATTTGTTGTAAAGGTATGAACAGTGGAGAGTTGGGATGTTGACTTTCACAAAAGTCATCACTTAGCACGGGTGTAGTACAACCAATGTCCACATCTTCATCTTCCATTTCTTCAACGCCGGCCTCTTCAGCTGTGAATTGAGGCATAGGCGAAGAAACAACTGGTGTTGAAGGGTTCTGATCCGCTTCAATTTCTTCATCCATCTGCTCTGACGAAGCAGCAGAGGGATTCTCTTCATTGGATTCACTTGGAATCACATATTCTTCATCAAAAGGGACAAGGTCCTTTGATGGCATTGTTGAGATCGGAACAGCATCAATGGGATTTGCAAACGAGCTTGTCAGTGGCTTCATCTTCTTCGGGGCTGAAGAATTTGATGAAGTTGATGTCTTCCTTTTCTTCACTTCTGCACGCTCTGCAGCCCTAGTCTTCTTCACATCTGATGCAGATGGAAGGATCGGAGTTGGTGTAGGCGCAGGAGGAGCAGAGGAATCTGGTTGATTTTCTTCAGGCACAACTGATGCAGTTACCCTGACTTCTTCATTTTCTTCAGGCGCACCACTAGTGGATGCCCTGGCAATTTCTTCAGCAGCTGGAATGCAGTCATCAGCCCTGGAACTCACATTTTCTTCAGCATCCTGAAAGTCATCAGCGGTGCTGGCATGTTCTTCAGTTGGCTGAGCAGATGCTTCAGCCTGAGGAATTTCCTGTTGCGTTGGGGGTGCAACATTTGAGGTGAAGATGTAAGTCAGTTTAACAAACCTGACCTTGGCTCCTTGCCAATCAACATGGTAGGCTTTGAATTCATCACTGAGGGTTTTGATTTCAAACTAATTTTTACAAGTTCATCAGTTGTCATAGTGACAACGTTGTTCTTCAGAAATTTCTCCTTCTTATATTGCGCTTTCTTGATCTGCCTGGCCTTCTCATATTTCCATTTTTCCTCTTGGATGAAATGGGCCAACATGTAACTTTGGCCAGGAGTCAACTTGAAATCAAGCATAGGAGTGTTTGGGTCCTTGTGCCAGAGATCAATATAGTCGAGGATCAACCTTGGATCCAAAAGGAGTGGCACATTTGTGGCTTTGGCTCTAGTGTCCCTGACTTGCCTATTTCTGATGATCTCAGCAAGTTCTTCATCATCAGCTTCATCATCTTCAGACGACACTTGGAAGGCGACCTGCTTCTTCTGAGGACTAGGGCGAGGACCTCGTCCAGCAGTGGCCTTTGTCTTCAGCAGAGAGGGTCCCGTTGAAGAATTGGGTGCAGCTGAGGAACTAGCTGAAACTCCTGAGGCAATTGAGACTCCTGTAGTCCTTTGGCACGTGGCAAGATGCACAGGTGCAGAGGACTTTGTCGGAGCAGCTGAGGACTTTGGAGGAGCTGCTGAGGACTTTTGAGGAGCTGAGGATTTGGGAGGAGCAGGAGCAGCATGAGGAATTGGTCTTGAGGGCTTTGAAGATTCTGGCCGTGAGGGCATTGCTGAGGAACATGGCCTTGAGGGCACTGAAGGCGAAGCACTTGGCTTGTGCGCAGGCTTCTTTGACACGACCTTCTTAGGCTTGACAGAGGCCTTGTTGGGGAACGTTGCAGAAAATAAAAAAATTCTACGGTTTCACCAAGATCTATCTATGAGTTCATCTAGCAACGAGTGATCTGAGTGCATCTACATACCCTTGTAGATCATGAGCGGAAGCGTTCAAGAGAACGGGGATGATGGAGTCGTACTCGCCGTGATCCAAATCGCCGATGACCAAGTGCCGAACGGACGTCACCTCCGCGTTCAACACACATACGGAGCGGATGACATCCCCTCCTTCTTGATCCATCAAGGGGGAAGGAGAGGTTGATGAAGATCCAGCAGCACGACGGCGTGGTGGTGGATGCAGCAATGATCGCAGCAGGGCTTCGCCGAGCTTCTGCGAGAGGGAGAGGTGTAGCAGGGGAGAGGGAGGTGCCAAGACTTGAGGGTGTCGCTGCCCTCCCTCCCCACCTTTATATAGGCCCCCTAGGGGTGCGCCGGCCCTAGGAGATGGGATCTCCTAGGGGGGGCGGCCAAGGGGGAGGAGTGCCCCCCAAGGCAAGTGGAGGCGCACCCTCCCCTAGGGTTCCCAACCCTAGGCGCATGGGGGGCCAAGGGGGGGCGCACCAGCCCACTATGGGCTGGTTCCCTCCCCACTTCAGCCCATGGGGCCCTCCGAGATGGGTGGCCCCACCCGGTGGACCCCCGGGACCCTTCCGATGGTCCCGGTACAATACCGGTGACCCCCGAAACTCTCCCGATGGCCGAAACTGCACTCCCTATATATAATTATTCACCTCCGGACCATTCCGGAACTCCTCGTGACGTCCGGGATCTCATTCGGGACTCCGAACAACTTTCGGGTTAGTGCATACTCATATCTCTACAACCCTAGCGTCACCGAACCTTAAGTGTGTAGACCCTACGGGTTCGAGAGACATGTAGACATGACCGAGACGGCTCTCCGGTCAATAACCAATAGCGGGATCTGGATACCCATGTTGGCTCCCACATGCTCCTCAATGATCTCATTGGATGAACCACGATGTCGAGGATTCAAGCAACCCCGTATACAATTCCCTTTATCAATCGGTACGTTACTTGCCCGAGACTCGATCGTCGGTATCCCAATACCTTGTTCAGTCTCGTTACCGGCAAGTCACTTTACTCGTACCGTAATGCATGATCCCGTGACCAGAAACTTGGTCACTTTGAGCTCATTATGATGATGCATTACCGAGTGGGCCCAGAGATACCTCTCCGTCATACGGAGTGACAAATCCCAGTCTTGATCCGTGTCAACCCAACAGACACTTTCGGAGATACCCGTAGTATACCTTTATAGTCACCCAGTTACGTTGTGACGCTTGGTACACCCAAAGCACTCCTACGGTATCCGGGAGTTACACGATCTCATGGTCTAAGGAAAAGGTACTTGACATTGGAAAAACTCTAGCAAACGAACTATACGATCTTGTGCTATGTTTAGGATTGGGTCTTGTCCATCACATCATTCTCCTAATGATGTGATCTCATTATCAATGACATCCAATGTCCATAGTCAGGAAACCATGACTATCTGTTGACCAACGAGCTAGTCAACTAGAGGCTTACTAGGGACATGTTGGTGTCTATGTATTCACACATGTATTACGATTTCCGGATAACACAATTATAGCATGAATAAAAGACAATAATCATGAACAAGGAAATATAATAATAATCTTTTTATTATTGCCTCTAGGGCATATTTCCAACAGTCTCCCACTTGCACTAGAGTCAATAATCTAGTTACATTGTGATGAATCGAACACCCATAGAGTTCTGGTGTTGATCATGTTTTCCCTAGGGAGAGGTTTAGTCAACGGATGTGTGACATTCAGATCTGTATGTACTTTACAAATATCTATGTCTCCATCTTGAACATTTTCACGAATGGAGTTGAAGCGACGCTTGATGTGCCTGGTCTTCTTGTGAAACCTGGGCTCCTTGGCAAGTGCAATAGCTCCAGTGTTGTCACAGAAGAGTTTGATCGGCCCCGACGGATTGGGTATGACTCCTAGGTCGGTGATGAACTCCTTCACCCAAATTGCTTCATGCGCTGCCTCCGAGGCTGCCATGTACTCCGCTTCACATGTAGATCCCGCCACGACGCTCTGCTTGCAGCTGCACCAGCTTACTGCTCCACCATTCAACATATACACGTATCCGGTTTGTGACTTAGAGTCATCCAGATCTGTGTCGAAGCTAGCGTCGACGTAACCCTTTACGATGAGCTCTTTGTCACCTCCATAAACGAGAAACATGTCCTTAGTCCTTTTCAGGTACTTCAGGATATTCTTGACCGCTGTCCAGGTTTCCTTGCCGGGATTACTTTGGTACCTTCCTACCAAACTTACGGCAAGGTTTACATCAGGTCTGGTACACAGCATGGCATACATAATAGACCCTTTGGCTGAGGCATAGGGGATGACACTCATCTCTTCTATATCTTCTGCCGTGGTCGGACATTGAGCTGAGCTCAATTTCACACCTTGCAACACAGGCAAGAACCCCTTCTTAGACTGATCCATATTGAACTTCTTCAATATCTTATCAGGGTATGTGCTTTGTGAAAGACCTATGAGGCGTCTTGATCTATCTCTATAGATCTTGATGCCTAATATATATGCAACTTCTCCAAGGTCCTTCATTGAAAAACTCTTATTCAAGTAGGCCTTAATGCTGTCCAAAAGTTCTATATCATTTCCCATCAAAAGTATGTCATCTACATATAATATGAGAAATGCTACACAGCTCCCACTCACTTTCTTGTAAACGCAGGCTTCTCCATAAGTCTGCATAAACCCAAACGCTTTGATCATCTCATCAAAGCGAATGTTCCAACTCCGAGATGCTTGCACCAGCCCATAAATGGATTGCTAGAGCTTGCTTAGGGTCGACAAAACCTTCCGGCTGCATCATATACAGTTCTTCCTTAAGATAACCGTTAAGGAATGCCGTTTTGACGTCCATTTGCCATATCTCATAATCATAGTATGCGGCAATTGCTAACATGATTCGGACGGACTTCAGCTTTGCTACGGGAGAGAAAGTCTCATCGTAGTCAACCCCTTGAACTTGTCGATAACCCTTAGCGACAAGCCTAGCTTTATAGATGGTCACATTACCATCCGCGTCTGTCTTCTTCTTAAAGATCCATTTATTTTCTATGGCTCGCCGATCATCGGGCAAGTCAGTCAAAGTCCATACTTCGTTTTCATACATGGATCCTATCTCGGATTTCATGGCTTCCAGCCATTTGTCAGAATCCGGGCCTGCCATCGCTTCTTCATAGTTCGAAGGTTCACCGTTGTCCAACAACATGATTTCTAAGACAGGGTTGCTGTACCACTCTGGTGCGGAACGTGTCCTTGTGGACCTACGAAGTTTAGTAGCAACTTGATCTGAAGTTTCATGATCATCATCATTAACTTCCTCTCTAGTCGGTGCAGGCACCTTAGGAACATTTTCTTGAGCTGCGCTACTTACCGGTTCAAGAGGTAATACTTCATCAAGTTCTACTTTCCTCCCACTTATTTCTTTTGAGAGAAACTCTTTCTCTAGAAAGGATCCATTCTTGGCAACAAAGATCTTGCCTTCGGATCTGAGGTAGAAGGTATACCCAATAGTTTCTTTAGGGTATCCTATGAAGACGCATTTTTCCGACTTGGGTTCGAGCTTTTCAGGTTGAAGTTTCTTGACATAAGCATCGCATCCCCAAACTTTTAGAAACGACAGCTTATGTTTCTTCCCAAACCATAATTCATACGGTGTCATCTCAACGGATTTCGACGGAGCCCTATTTAAAGTGAATGCGGCAGTCTCTAAAGCATAGCCCCAAAATGATAGCGGTAAATCGGTAAGAGACATCATAGATCGCACCATATCTAATAGAGTGCGATTACGACGTTCGGACACACCATTACGCTGAGGTGTTCCAGGCGGCGTGAGTTGTGAAACTATTCCACATTTTCTTAAGTGTGTGCCAAATTCGTGACTCAAGTATTCTCCCCCACGATCTGATCGCAAGAACTTGATTTTCCTGTCACGTTGTTTTTCAACCTCACTCTGAAATTCCTTGAACTTTTCAAAGGTCTCAGACTTGTGTTTCATTAAGTAGACATACCCATATCTACTCAAGTCATCAGTGAGGGTGAGAACATAACGATAACCACCGCGAGCCTCAACACTCATTGGACCGCACACATCAGTATGTATGATTTCCAATAAGTTGGTTGCTCGCTCCATTGTTCCTGAGAATAGAGTCTTGGTCATCTTACCCATGAGGCATGGTTCGCACGTGTCAAATGATTCATAATCAAGAGACTCTAAAAGTCCATCTGCATGGAGCTTCTTCATGCGTTTGACACCTATGTGACCAAGGCGGCAGTGCCACAAGTATGTGGGACTATCATTATCAACCTTACATCTTTTGGTATTCACACTATGAATATGTGTAGCATTACGCTCGAGATCCATTAAGAATAAACCATTCACCATCGGAGCATGACCATAAAACATATCTCTCATATAAATAGAACAACCATTATTCTCGGATTTAAATGAGTAGCCATCTCAAATTAAACGAGATCCTGATACAATGTTCATGCTCAGAGCTGGTACTAAATAACAATTATTGAGGTTTAAAACTAATCCCGTAGGTAAATGTAGAGGTAGCATGCCGACGGCGATCACATCGTCCTTGGAACCATTCCCGACGCGCATCGTCACCTCGTCCTTTGCCAGTCTCCGCTTATTCCGCAGCTCCTGCTTTGAGTTACAAATGTGAGCAACTGCACCGATATCAAATACCTAGGAGCTACTACGAGTACTGGTAAGGTACACATCAATTACATGTATATCACATATACCTTTCGTGTTGCCGGCCTTCTTGTCCGCTAAGTATTTGGGGCAGCTCCGCTTCCAATGACCACTTCCCATGCAATAAAAGCACTCAGTTTCGGGCTTGGGTCCATTCTTTGGCTTCTTCGCGGCAGCTTGCTTACCGGGCGCGGCAACTCCCTTGCCGTCCTTCTTGAAGTTCTTTTTACCCTTGCCTTTCTTGAACTTAGTGGTTTTATTCACCATCAACACTTGATGTTCCTTTTTGACTTCTACCTCTGCTGATTTCAGCATTGAATATACCTCCGGAATGGTCTTTTCCATCCCCTGCATATTGAAGTTCATCACAAAGCTCTTGTAGCTCGGTGGAAGCGACTGAAGGATTCTGTCAATGACCGTGTCATCCGGGAGATTAACTCCCAGCTGAGTCAAGCGGTTATGTAACCCAGACATAGTGAGTATGTGCTCACTGACAGAACTATTTTCCTCCATCTTACAGCTGAAGAACTTGTCGGAGACTTCATATCTCTCGACCCGGGCATGACCTTGAAAAACCATTTTCAGCTCTTCGAACATCTCATATGCTCCGTGTCTCTCAAAACGCTTTTGGAGCCTCGGTTCTAAGCTGTAAAGCATGCCGCACTGAACGAGGGAGTAATCATCAGCACGTGTCTGCCAAGCGTTCATAACATCTTGGTTCTGTGGGACGGGTGCGTCACCTAGCGGTGCTTCTAGGACATAATCTTTCTTTGCATCTATGAGGATGATCCTCAGATTCCGGACCCAGTCCGTATAATTGCTGCCATCTTCTTTCGGCTTGGTTTTCTCTAGGAACGCGTTGAAGTTGAGGACAACGTTGGCCATTTGATCTACAAGACATATTGTAAAGAATTTAGACTAAGTTCATGATAATTGAGTTCATCTAATCAAATTATTCAATGAACTCCCACTCAGATAGACATCCCTCCAGTCATCTAAGTGTAACATGATCCGAGTTAGCTAGGCCGTGTCCGATCATCACGTGAGACGGACTAGTCAACATCGGTGAACATCTTCATGTTGATCATATCTTCTATACGACTCATGCTCGACCTTTCGGTCTTCTGTGTTTCGAGGCCATGTCTGTACATGCTAGGCTCGTCAAGTCAGCCTAAGTGTTTGCATGTGTAAATCTGTCTTACACCCGTTGTATGTGAACATTGGAATCTATCACACCCGGTCATCACGTGGTGCTTCGAAACAACGAGCTGTCGCAACGGCGCACAGTTAGGGGGAACACTCTCTTGAAATTATTATGAGGGATCATCTTATTTACTACCGTCGTTCTAAGTAAACAAGATGCAAAAACATGATAAACATCACATGCAATCAAATAATAGTGACATGATATGGCCAGTATCATATAGCTCCTTTGATCTCCATCTTGGGGCTCCATGATCATCTTGTCACCGGCATGACACCATGATCTCCATCATCATGATCTCCATCATCGTGTCTCCATGAAGTTGCTCGCCAACTATTACTTCTACTACTATGGCTAACACGTTTAGCAATAAAGTAAAGTAATTTACATGGCGTTTCTCAATGACACGCAGGTCATACAAAAATTAAAGACAACTCCTATGGCTCCTGCCGGTTGTCATACTCATCGACATGCAAGTCGTGATTCCTATTACAAGAACATGATCTCATACATCACATATATATCATTCATCATTCATCACAACTTTGGCCATATCACATCACAAAACACTTGCTGCAAAAACAAGTTAGACGTCCTCTAATTGTTGTTGCAAGTTTTACGTGGCTGCAATAGGGTTCTAGCAAGAACGTTTTCTTACCTACGTAAAAGCCACAACGTGATTTGTCAACTTCTATTTACCCTTCATAAGGACCCTTTTCGTCGAATCCGCTCCAACTAAAGTGGGAGAGACAAACACCCGCTAGCCACCTTATGCAACCAGTGCATGTCAGTCGGTGGAACCTGTCTCACGTAAGCGTACGTGTAAGGTCGGTCCGGGCCGCTTCATCCCACAATACTGCTGAAGCAAAATAAGACTAGTAGCGGCAAGAAAGTTGACAACATCTACGCCCACAACAAATTGTGTTCTACTCGTGCATAGTAACTACGCATAGACCTAGCTCATGATGCCATTGTTGGGAAACATTGCAGAAAATAAAAAATTTCTACGGTTTCACCAAGATCTATCTATGAGTTCATCTAGCAACGAGTGATCTGAGTGCATCTACATAACCTTGTAGATCGTGAGCGGAAGCGTTCAAGAGAACAGGGATGATGGAGTCGTACTCGCCGTGATCCAAATCACCGATGACCAAGTGCCGAACGGACGGCACCTCCGTGTTCAACACACGTACGGAGCGGATGACGTCTCCTCCTTCTTGATCCAGCAAGGGGGGAGGAGAGGTTGATGAAGATCCAGCAGCACGACGGCGTGGTGGTGGATAAAGCAATGATCGCAGCAGGGCTTCGCCGAGCTTCTACGAGAGGGAGAGGTGTAGCAGGGGAGAGGGAGGCGCCAAGACATGAGGGTGTCGCTGCCCTCCCTCCCCCTTTATATAGGCCCCCTAGGGGGTGCGCCGGCCCTAGGAGATGGGATCTCCTAGGGGGGCGGCCAAGGGGGAGGAGTGCCCCCCAAGGCAAGTGGAGGCGCCCCTCCCCTAGGGTTCCCAACCCTAGGCGCATGGGGGGCCCAAGGGGGGGCGCACCATCCCACTATGGGCTGGTTCCCTCCCCACTTCAGCCCATGGGGCCCTCCGGGATGGGTGGCCCCACCAGGTGGACCCCCGGGACCCTTCCGGTGGTCCCGGTACAATACCGGTGACCCCCGAAACTCTCCCGATGGCCGAAACTGCACTTCCTATATATAATTCTTCACCTCTGGACCATTCCGGAACTCCTCGTGATGTCCGGGATGTCATTCGGGACTCCGAACAACTTTCGGGTTAGTGCATACTCATATCTCTACAACCCTAGCGTCACCGAACCTTAAGTGTGTAGACCCTACGGGTTTGAGAGACATGTAGACATGACCGAGATGGCTCTCCGGTCAATAACCAATAGCGAGATCTGGATACCCATGTTGGCTCCCACATGCTCGTCAATGATCTCATTGGATGAACCACGATGTCGAGGATTCAAGCAACCCCGTATACAATTCCCTTTATCAATCGGTACGTTACTTGCCCGAGACTCGATCGTCGGTATCCCAATACCTTGTTCAGTCTCGTTACCGGCAAGTCACTTTACTCGTACCGTAATGCATGATCCTGTGACCAGACACTTGGTCACTTTGAGCTCATTATGATGATGCATTACCGAGTGGGCCCAGAGATACCTCTCCGTCATACGGAGTGACAAATCCCAGTCTTGATCCGTGTCAACCCAACAGACACTTTCGGAGATACCCGTAGTATACCTTTATAGTCACCCAGTTACGTTGTGACGTTTGGTACACCCAAAGCACTCCTACGGTATCCGGGAGTTACACGATCTCATGGTCTAAGGAAAAGATACTTGACATTGGAAAAACTCTAGCAAATGAACTATACAATCTTGCGCTATATTTAGGATTGGGTCTTGTCCATCACATCATTCTCCCAATGATGTGATCTCGTTATCAATGACATCCAATGTCCATAGTCAGGAAACCATGACTATCTGTTGATCAACGAGCTAGTCAACTAGAGGCTTACTAGGGACATGTTGGTGTCTATGTATTCACACATGTATTACGATTTCCGGATAACACAATTATAGCATGAATAAAAGACAATAATCATGAACAAGGAAATATAATAATAATCTTTTTATTATTGCCTCTAGGGCATATTTCCAACAGTCTCCCACTTGCACTAGAGTCAATAATCTAGTTACATTATGATGAATCGAACACCCATAGAGTTCTGGTGTTGATCATGTTTTTCCCTAGGGAGAGGTTTAGTCAACGGATCTGTGACATTCAGATCCGTATGTACTTTACAAATATCTATGTCTCCATCTTGAACATTTTCACGAATGGAGTTGAAGCGACGCTTGATGTGCCTGGTCTTCTTGTGAAACCTGGGCTCCTTGGCAAGTGCAATAGCTCCAGTGTTGTCACAGAAGAGTTTGATCGGCCCCGACGGATTGGGTATGACTCCTAGGTCGGTGATGAACTCCTTCACCCAAATTGCTTCATGCGCTGCCTCCGAGGCTGCCATGTACTCTGCTTCACATGTAGATCCCGCCACGACGCTCTGCTTGCAGCTGCACCAGCTTACTGCTCCACCATTCAACATATACACGTATTCGGTTTGTGACTTTGAGTCATCCAGATCTGTGTCGAAGCTAGCATCGACGTAACCCTTTATGATGAGCTCTTCGTCACCTCCATAAACGAGAAACTTGTCCTTAGTCCTTTTCAGGTACAATTTCCGGATAACACAATTATAGCATGAATAAAAGACAATTATCATGAACAAGGAAATATAATAATAATCTTTTTATTATTGCCTCTAGGGCATATTTCCAACAGGCCTCAGCGGCAGCAACAGCAATAGAGTCTTCGTTGAATTTCCTCACTGCTTCTATGGCTTGTCTAGCCAACTTGGCATGGTGCTTGGCCCATTCATCAGGATAATCCTCACCACGCTTGAGGCTGGTGGGATCAGCTATTTGGCCAGGTGCCAATGGAGGTCTTGGGCATGGAGGATTGAGTGCGAATTTCTTCATGTATTTGGGAGTGACATATATGTACTCCCTCCACTCTCTAGCCCATCTCCTCTCTATCCTCTGTATGTGCACCTTGCGCTGATTTTTGTCCTCTTTTCCAAACTTGGCCTCATCAGGAGTGCAGTAATCTTTGTATATGTCATCAGGGATTTCAAAGGCAGTATTGATTTCAGGCCTCTTCCCTCCTTTTTGTGGCTTCTTATCGTCAGCCATTTTCTTCAGTTGAGGAATTTGAACAATTGAATTCTGTGAAGAAGTATGCAACTTTTCTTCGAGGAACGCTGCAAATGAGTTAAGTTGATGAGAACCTAGTGATTCGGCAGCGGACATGAGTACCTGTGAACAGAGTATAGTTGTGAGGAATTTGGAGAGGTCATATGCATTCTTAGAAGGTTAAAAAAATAAGTTTGAGGAATTTGACCAGACGAGTTTTGGAGAATTTCACTAAGCGTTCTTTGTCTTAGGTTCCAGATATGTATTGATCAAAAATCCACACATTTGAGGAATCTTGAAGAAAAACATAGCTTAGAGAAACGAATCAAGAACATATGACATGCGAGGTGTTTTAGTGTGTGAAGATATGAAGAAAAACACCTTTGAGGATTTTGTAGAAATCATTTGAATCAAAGAGGGCAGTAAAAGTAACTTTTAATTACCTTGGACGAAGAACACGACGAACTGTGAGGTGGAGAAGTGAAGTTCGTCTGTGCAGATCTTCCACGCCCTAACTCGGCGGAGGAAGACGGCTACGGCGGCGGCGGAGTGAAGATTTCCGTGGCCGGCGCGAGTACGGCGGCGACAAGGTCGAGGCAGTGAAGCTCTTCCTCACCAGGCGACGATGAAGTAGCGGCGGCGCTAGGGTTTGAGATGCTCGAGCTGGAGAAGGAGGTCGAGCAGAGTAAAGGAAGTGAGGAAGGGGAGAGGGGGTATTTATAGCCACGCTAAAAAACTGTTCGCCCGAAGAATTTGGACGAACGTGCCCCTGACCCTTCTCATTCGCATGACATGTGTCACCCACGTACTGAGAAGTGGAGATCGTGTTAGATCATGGGTGAATAGATAAGTATATCGTGGGATGCCGAACGGTTTGTGCGGCAAAGCCGAAAATTTGGATAAGATAAGTTTTAACTTTCCGTTCACAAATTCTTTAGTTGACAAGGACACAGTGAAGATTTTGAACGAGTTTCAAATAGAACGCACATGAAGAATTTGTGAACATATTGGGTTGAGTATAGCATAGAGGTGGAAGGGTCCGATCACATTCACTTAGCAGAAAAACTAACTTGAAGAATTAGCAATAAGTGAATGATGTAGAGGACATAAACTCATATATATATATATATAGCCAATGAAGAAAAACGATGGAAACAGTGAAGACAATGCAAAGTTGAAGAATTTGAACATCTGAGGAATTTGAACTTTTGGTGGTGGCGTGACCCACTGTATAAGAATGATGATTTCAGACACCGCGTACAATTGTCGTAGGGTTCTGAGAATCAAATTCTTCGTTAATTTCTTCACACTTAGAGTGTTATTCTTCATTGATTGAAGAAAAACGTTTCTTCATGTGTTGCACATCTAAGTCATCAATTTAGCATAAGTGTTAGGATGAGTGTCCTTTTCAGAGAACAATCGAAGATTCTAGGATATTTAGCTCACACCGCAACTTGCTAAATCTCTTCTCATCCAAGGGCTTTGTGAAGATATCGGCTAGCTTTTCTTCAGTCTTCACATGCTCAATAGAAATGTCGCCCTTCGACACATGATCACAAAGAAAATGATGACGAATCTGAATGTGCTTTGTCTTCGAGTGCTGAACTGGGTTGTGAGCAATCTTGATGGCACTCTCATTGTCATAGAAGAGAGGCACATTCTTCATGTTGACGCCATAGTCCTTGAGAGTTTGCTTCATCCACAACAATTGCGCACAGCAAGAACCAGCGGCAATGTACTCAGCTTCAGCAGTAGATAGTGATACATAGTTCTGTTTCTTCGAGGACCAACAGACCAAAGATCATCCGAGAAAATGACATGTACCAGATGTTGACTTGCGGTCCACACTATCACTAGCATAGTCAGAGTCGGAATATCTAATGAGATCAAAAACCGAGCCCTTGGGGTACCATAATCCAAGTGTTGGTGTGTGAGCTAGATATCGAAGAATATGCTTCACAGCCTTATGGTGTGATTCCTTCGGTGTAGCTTGAAATCAGGCACACATGCAAACACCACTGTTCAAGATATCTTCCAATATTTCGACAAATCAGTCGATTTATCGCTTACCATTGTCTGACTGGTAAGATAAATCGGCTGATAAATCAGCCGATATGGCGATAAATCGGTCGATATGCCGATAAAATGGCCGATTTACCCCTTATCATGGGTCGACCGATAAGTTCCCGATAAGCGATATCCCCAACATTGGCAAACACTAAGCATTATATCGAGCCTAGATGCACATAAGTACAATAAAGAACCAATCATGGAGCGGTATGTTGGAAATATGCCCTAGAGGCAATAATAAAATGGTTATTATTGTGTTTCCTTGTTCATGATAATTGTCTATTGTTCATGCTATAATTGTATTAACTGGAAAACGGTTTACATGTGTGAATACATAGACCACAACATGTCCCTAGTAAGCCTCTAGTTGACTAGCTCGTTGATCAATAGATGGTCATGGTTTCCTGACCATGGACATTGGATGTCATTGATAACAGGATCACATCATTAGGAGAATGATGTGATGGACAAGACCCAATCTTAAGCGTAGCACTAGATCGTGTAGTTTGTTTGCTAAAGCTTTTCTAATGTCAAGTATCATTTCCTTAGACCATGATATTGTGCAACTCTCAGATACTGTAGGAATACTCTGGGTGCACCAAACGTCACAACGTAACTGGGTGGCTATAAAGGTGCATTAAAGGTATCTCCGAAAGTGTCTGTTGGGTTGGCACGAATCGAGACTGGGATTTGTCACTCCGTATGATGGAGAGGTATCTCTGGGCCCACTCGGTAATGCATCATCATAATGAGCTCATTGTGACTAAGTAGTTGGTCACGGGATCATGCATTACGGAACGAGTAAAGTGACTTGCCGGTAACGAGATTGAACGAGGTATTGGGATACCGACGATTGAATCTCGGGCATGTAATGTACCGATTGACAAAGGGAATTGTATACGGGATTGCTTGAATCCTCGACATCGTGGTTCATCTGATGAGATCATCGTGGAACATGTGGGAGGCAACATGGGTATCCAGATCCTGTTGTTGGTTATTGGCCGGAGAGTTGTCTTGGTCACGTCTGCATGGTTCCCGAACCCGTAGGGTCTACACACTTAAGGTTCGATGACGCTAGGGTTATTAGGAAGACTTGTATGTGATTACCGAATGTTGTTCGGAGTCCCGGATGAGATCCCGGACGTCACGAGGAGTTCTGGAATAGTCCGTAGGTGAAGATTTATATATGGTAAGTCATCATACGGTCACCGGAAATATTCGGGGGTATACCGATATTGTACCGAGACCACCGGAGGGGTTCCAGGGGTCCACCGGGTGGGTCCACCTATCCCGGAGGGCCTTATGGGCTGTAGGTGGAAGGGAACCAGCCCCTAGTGGGCTGGGCGCCATCCCCCCTAGGGCCCATGCGCCTAGGGTTTGGGGGGAACCCTAAAGGGGGCGCCCCTTTGCTTGGGGGGCAAGCCCCCTCCCCCTTGGCCGCCGCCCCCCTCTAGATCTCATCTAGAGGGGCTGGCCCCTTCCCCCTTCTCCCTATAAATAGAGGGGCGAGGGGAGGGCTGCAACACGACATCCTAGGCACAGCCCCTCCCCTCCCCAACACCTCTCCGCCTCCACGTGAGCTTGGCGAAGCCCTGCCGGAGAACTACCACTCCGTCACCACCACGCCGTCGTGCTGTTGTTGGAGCTTCTTCCTCAACCTCTCCCTCCTCCTTGCTGGATCAAGGTGCGGGAGACGTCATCGGGCTGCACATGTGTTGAACGCGGAGGCACCGCTGTTCGGTGCTTAGATCAGATTCGGCCACGATCTGAATCGCTACGTGTACGACTCCTCCAACTGCGTTCTTGCAACACTTCCGCTTAGCGATCTTCAAGGGTATGAAGATGCACTCCCTCTCTCTCGTTGCTAGTATCTCCTAGATTGATCTTGGTGACATGTAGGAAAATTTTGAATTATTGCTACATTCCCCAACAATGGCATCATGAGCTAGGTCTATGCGTAGATTCTATGCATGAGTAGAACACAAAGCAGTTGTGGGCGATGATTTGTTCAACCGTTACTAGTCTTATCTTGATCCGGCGGCATTGTGGGATGAAGCGGTCCGGACCGACCTTACACGTACGCTTACGTGAGAGTGGTTCCATCGACTGACATGCACTTGATGCATAAGGTGGCTGGCGGGCGTCTGTCTCTCCCACTTTAGTCGGATCGGATTCGATGAAAAGGGTCCTTATGAAGGGTAAATAGCAATTGGCATATCACCATTGTGGTTTTGCGTAGGTAAGAAACGTTCTTGCTAGAAACCCATAGAAGCCACGTAAAACATGCAACAACAATTAGAGGATGTCTAACTTGTTTTTGCAGGGTTTGCTATGTGATGTGATATGGCCAAAATGATGTGATGAATGATATATGTGATGTATGAGATTGGTCATGTTCTTGTAATAGGAATCACGACTTGCATGTCGATGAGTATGACAACCGGCAGGAGCCATAGGAGTTGTCTTAATTTATTTTATGACCTGTGTGTCAATGAAAACGCCATGTAATTAGTTTACTTTATTGCTAACCGTTAGACATAGTAGTAGAAGTAATAGTTGGCGAGGCAACTTCATGAAGACACGATGATGGAGATCAAGATGATGGAGATCATGGTGTCATGCCGGTGACAATGGTGTTCATGCCGCGCCTCGAAGATGGAGATCAAAGGCGCAAGATGATATTGGCCATATCATGTCACTTTATGATTTGCATGTGATGTTTGTCATCTTTTTACATCTTATTTGCTTAGAACGACGGTAGCATAAATAAGATGATCCCTCATTAAAATATCAAGAATTGTGTTCCCCCTAACTGTGCACCGTTGCTAAGGTCCGTTGTTCCAAAGCAACACGTGATGATCGGGTGTGATAGGTTCTAACGTTCACATACAATGGGTGTAAGCCAGATTTACACACGCAATACACTTAGGTTAACTTAACGAGCCTAGCATGTACATACATGGCCTCGGAACACGGAAGACCGAAAGGTCGAACATGAGTCGTATAGTGGATACGATCAACATGAAGATGTTCACCAATGATGACTAGTCCGTCTCACGTGATGATTGGACACGGCCTAGTTGACTCGGATCATGTATCACTTAGATGACTAGAGGGATGTATATCTGAGTGGGTGTTCATTAAATAATTTGATAAGATGAACTTAATTATCATGAACATAGTCAAAAGGTCTTTGCAAATTATGTCATAGCTCATGCTTTGGTTCTACTATTTTAGATATGTTCCTAGAGAAAATTTAGTTGAGAGTTGACAGTAGCAATTATGCGGACTGGGTCCGTGAACTGAGGATTGTCCTCATTGCTGCACAGAAGGGTTATGTCCTTAATGCACCACTTAGTGTGTTGAACCTCGAGCGTCGTCTGTAGATGTTGGGAAACATCTGACATACACGTTTTGATGACTACGTGATAGTTCAGTGCGTAATGCTAACGGTTTAGAACTGTGGCACCAAAGACGTTTTTGGAACGTCGTAGAACATATGAGATGTTCCAAAGACTGAAATTGGGATTTCAGACTAGTGCCCACGTCAAGAGGTACGGGACCTCTGACAAGTTTCTTAGGCCTGCA
Source organism: Triticum dicoccoides (assembly GCF_002162155.2). NCBI lineage: Eukaryota > Viridiplantae > Streptophyta > Magnoliopsida > Poales > Poaceae > Triticum > Triticum dicoccoides. The sequence goes on along the minus strand of NC_041380.1, from coordinate 448,210,497 downwards.
AACTAAGGGAGAAAAGCTCAATCGTTGAGCATGTGCTCAGATTGTCTGAGTACTACAATCGCTTGAATCGAGTGGGAGTTAATCTTCTAGATGAGATAGCGATGGTTCTCCATAGTCACTGCCACCAAACTATTGGAGCTTCCTGATGAACTATAACATATCAGGGATAGACATGATGATCCTTGAGCAACTCGTGATGTTTGACACCGCGAAAGTAGAAATCAAGTAGGAGCATCAATTGTTGATGGTTAAACCACTAGTTTCAAGAAGGGCAAGGGAAAGAAGGGATACTTCATGAAACGGCAAATCAGTTGCTGCTCTTGTGAAGAAACCCAAGGTTGAACCCAAACCCGAGACTAAGTGCTTCTGTAATGAGGGGTACGGTCACTAAAGCAGAACTACCCTAGATACTTGGTAGATGAGAAGGCTGGCAAGGTCGACAGAAGTATTTTGAATATACGTTATATTATTGTGTACTTAGTAGCACCAGGGTAATAAATACCGGTTCGGTTGCTAAGTGTTAGTAACTCGAAATAAAAGGCTACGGAGACTAGCTAAAGGTGAGATGACAATATGTTGGAAGTGTTTCCAAGGTTGATGTGATCAAACATCGCACGCTCCCTCTACCATCAAGATTGGTGTTAAACCTAAATAATTGTTATTTGGTGTTTGCATTGAGCATAGACATGATTGGATTATGTTTATCGCAATACAGTTATTCATTTAAGGAGAATAATGGTTACTATGTTTATTTGAATAATACCTTCGATGGTCTTGCACCGAAAAATGAATGGTTTATTGAATCTCGATCGTAGTGATACACATGTTCATGCCAAAAGATATAAGATAGTAATGATAGTACCACATACTTGTGGCACTGCCATTTGAGTCATGTTGGTATAAAACGCATGAAGAAGCTCCATGTTGATGGATCTTTGGACTCACTCGTTTTGAAAAGATTGAGACATGCGATCCATGTCTATTGGTAGATATGCATGAAGAAACTCCATACAGATGGATCGTTTGGACTCACTTGTTTTTGAATCACTTGAGACATGCAAATCATACCACATGGGCAAGATGACTGAAAGACCTCGTTATCAGTAAGATGGAACAAGAAAGCAACTTGTTGGAAGTAATACATTTTGATGTGTGCAGTCCAATGAGTGTTGAGGCACGCAGTGGATATCGTTATGTTCTTACTTCACAGATGATTTGAGTAGATACTGACTATATTTACTTGATGAAACACAAGTCTGAATTATTGAAGGGTTTAAGTAATTTCAGAGTGAAGTTGAAGATCGTCGTGACAAGAGGATAAAATGTCTATGATATGATCATAGAGATGAATATCTGAGTTACGAGTTTGGTACACAATTAAGATATTGTGGAAATTGTTTCACAATTAATACCGCCTGGAACACCATAGTGTGATGGTGTGTCCGAACATCATAACTGCACCCTATTGGATATGGTGCATACCATGATGTCTCTTATCGAATTACCACTATCGTTTATGGGTTAGGCATTAGAGACAACCGCATTCACTTTAAATAGGGCACCACGCAATTCCATTGAGATGACACCGTATGAACTATGGTTTAGAAAAACCTAAGCTGTCGTTTCATAAAAAGTTTGGGGCTGCGACGCTTATGTGAAAAAGTTTCAGGCTGATAAGCTCGAACCCAAAGCGGATAAATGCATCTTCATAGAATACCTAAAACAGTTGGGTATACCTCCTATTTCAGATCCGGAAGCAAAAGTGATTGTTTCTAGAAACGGGTCCTTTCTCGAGGAAAAGTTTCTCTCGAAAGAACTGAGTGGGAGGATGATGGAGACTTGATGAGGTTATTGAACCGTCACTTCAACTAGTATGTATCAGGGCACATGAAGTTGTTCATGTGGCACCTACACCAATTGAAGTGGAAGCTTATGATAGTGATCATGAAACTTCGGATCAAGTCACTACCAAACCTCATAGGTCGACAAGGATGTGTACTACTTTAGAGTGGTACGTAATCATGTCTTGGAAGTCATGTTGCTAGACAACAATGAACCTATGAGCTATGGAGAAGCGATGGTGGGCCCAGATTCCGACGAATGGCTCGAGGCCATAAAATCTGAGAGAGGATCCATGTATAAAAACAAAGTATAGACTTTGGAAGAACTACTTGATGGTCGTAAGGCTGTTGGGTGCAGATGGGTTTTAAAAGGAAGACGGACAATGATGGTAAGTGTCACCATTAAGAAAGCTCGACTTGTCGTTAGATGTTTTCCGACAAGTTCAAGGAGTTGACTACGATGAGACTTTCTCACTCGTAGCGATGCTAAGAGTCTGTTGAAATTATGTTAGCAGTTACTGCATTATTTATGAAATCTTGCAGATAGGATGTCAAAATATTGTTTCCTCGACGTTTTTCTTGAGGAAAGGTTGTATGTGATACAACTAGAAGGTTTTGTCAATCCTGAAAGATGCTAACAAGTATGCAAAGCTCCAGCAATCCTTCTAAGGACTGGAGTAAGCATCTCGGGGTTGGAATGTACGCTTTGATGATATGATCACAGATTTTGGGTTTATACAAAGTTTATGAGAAACTTGTATTTCCAAAGAAGTGAGTGGAGCACTATAGAATTTTTGATGAGTATATGTTGTTAACATATTGTTGATCAGAAATGATGTAGAATTTCTGGTAAGCATACAGGGTTATTTCAAAAGTGTTTTTCAATGGAAAACCTGGATTAAGCTACTTGAACATTGAGCATCAAGATCTATAAGGATAGATCAAAAACGCTTAATAGTACTTTAAAATGAATACATACCGTGACAAGATTTTGAAGGAGTTCAAAATAGATCAGCAAAGTTCTTGGTTGTGTTACAAGGTGTGAGCATTGAGTAAGACTCAAGACCTGACCACGGCAGAAGAGAGAGAAAGGACAAAGGTCGTCCCCTATGCTTTAGACATAGGCTCTACAGTATGCTATGCTGTGTACCGCACCTGAAGTGTGCCTTGCCATGAGTCAGTCAAGGGGTACAAGAGTGATCTAGGAATGGATCACATGACAGCGGTCGAACTTATCCTTAGTAACTAGTGGACAAAGGAATTTTCTCGATTATGGAGGTGGTAAATGAGTTCGTCGTAAAGGGTTACGTCGATGCAAACTTTGACACTAATCCGGATGACTCTGAGTAGTAAACCGGATTCATATAGTAGAGCAGTTATTTGGAATAGCTCCAAGTAGCGCGTGGTAGCTGCATCTACAAGATGACATAGAGATTTGTAAAGCACACATGGATCTGAAAGGTTCAGACCCATTGACTGATAAACCTCTCTCACAAGCAATATATGAACATACCCCATGGGTATTGGATTCATTACAATCACATAGTGATGTGAACTAGATTGTTGACTCTAGTGCAAGTGGGAGACTCTTGGAAATATGCCCTAGAGGCAATAATAAAATGGTTATTATTGTGTTTCCTTGTTCATGATAATTGTCTATTGTTCATGCTATAATTGTATTAACTGGAAATCGTAATACATGTGTGAATACATAGACCACAACATGTCCCTAGTAAGCCTCTAGTTGACTAGCTCGTTGATCAATAGATGGTCATGGTTTCCCGACCATGGACATTGGATGTCATTGATAACGGGATCACATCATTAGGAGAATGATGTGATGGACAAGACCCAATCTTAAGCGTAGCACTAGATCGTGTAGTTTGTTTGCTAAAGCTTTTCTAATGTCAAGTATCATTTCCTTAGACCATGAGATTGTGCAACTCTCGGATACTGTAGGAATACTCTGGGTGCACCAAACGTCACAACATAACTGGGTGGCTATAAAGGTGCATTAAAGGTATCTCCGAAAGTGTCTGTTGGGTTGGCACGAATCGAGACTGGGATTTGTCACTCCGTATGACGGAGAAGTATCTCTGGGCCCACTCGGTAATGCATCATCATAATGAGCTCATTGTGACTAAGTAGTTGGTCACGGGATCATGCATTACGGAACGAGTAAAGTGACTTGCCGGTAACGAGATTGAACGAGGTATTGGGATACCGACGATCGAATCTCGGGCAAGTAACATACCGATTGACAAAGGGAATTGTGTACGGGATTGCTTGAATCCTCGATATCGTGGTTCATCCAATGAGATCATCGTGGAACATGTGGGAGCCAACATGGGTATCCAGATCCCGCTGTTAGTTATTGGCCAGAGAGTTGTCTTGGTCATGTCTGCATGGTTCCCGAACCCGTAGGGTCTACACACTTAAGGTTCGATGACACTAGGGTTATTAGGAAGACTTGTATGTGATTACCGAATGTTGCTCGGAGTCCCGGAAGAGATCCCGGACGTCATGAAGAGTTCCAGAATAGTTCGGAGGTGAAGATCTATATATGGAAAGTCATCATACGGTCATCGGAAATATTCGGGGGTATACCGGTATTGTACTGGGACCACCGGAGGGGTTCCGGGGGTCCACCGGGTGGGTCCACCTGTCCTGGAGGGCCTTATGGGTTGTAGGTGGAAGGGAACCAGCCCCTAGTGGGCTGGGCTCTATCCCCCCTAGGGCCCATGCGCCTAGGGTTTGGGGGGAACCCTAAATGGGGCGCCCCCCTTGCTTGGGGGGCAAGCCCCCTCCGCCTTGGCCTCCGCCCCCCTCTAGATCTCATCTAGAGGGGCCGGCCCCCTTCCCCCTTCTCCCTATAAATAGAGAGGCAAGGGGAGGGCTGCAACACGACATCCAAGGCGCAGCCCCTCCCCTTCCCAACACCTCTCCTCCTCCACGTGAGCTTGGCGAAGCCCTGCCGGAGAACTGCCACTCCATCACCACCACACCATCGTGCTGCTGTTGGAGCTTCTTCCTCAACCTCTCCCTCCTCCTTGATGGATCAAGGCGCGGGAGACGTCATCGGGCTGCATGTGTGTTGAACGCAGAGGCACCGTTGTTCGGTGCTTAGATCGGATTCGGCCACGATCTGAATCGCTACGTGTACGACTCCTCCAACCGCGTTCTTGCAACGCTTTCGCTTAGCAATCTTCAAGGGTATGAAGATGGACTCCCTCTCTCTCGTTGCTAGTATCTCCTAGATTGATCTTGGTGACACGTAGGAAAATTTTGAATTATTGCTACGTTCCCCAACACGGTATACCTTATGATCGAAGTCAATACCATTTTCATTAGTGCACAAATGGCCATTTGTGGGCATAGGAATTTTGACGCCTTTGCAATCTTGCATGCTGAATTTCCTCAGTACATCCTTGAGGTATTTCTCCAGAGATATGAATATGCCATTGTGTTGTTGACGAATTTGAAGACCTAAGAAGAATTTCAATTCTCCCATCATAGACATTTGATATTCTTCACTCATCATATAGGCAAATTCATCACTATAACGTTGGTCAGTACAGCCAAAGATAATATCATCAACATATATTTGGCACACAAATAATTCACCATCATAAGATTTAGTGAAAAGAGTAGGGTCGAGTGAACCGGGTTTGAAGCCTTTCTTCATAAGGAATTCCTTCAAAGTATCATATCACGCCCGTGGGGCCTGCTTGAGGCCATAGAGGGCCTTTTTGAGTCTGAAGACTTTGTCAGGATTCTTTGGATCTTCAAGACCACAAGGCCATTTTTGTCTTGCTTGTTGCGATAGATACACTTTGTGCCAATGATATTGTGCTTGCGAGGATCTGGACGTTTGACCAGTTCCCAGACGTTGTTGAGCTCGAACTGATGTAATTCTTCTTGCATGGCCTGAATCCACTCAGGCTCCAGAAATGCTTCATCTACCTTAGTGGGCTTTGTGATAGAGACAAAAGCATAGTGCCCACAAAAGTTAGATAAATGTGAAGCTTTTGAGCGTGTGAGAGGACCTGGCGCTTTAATGTCATTGATGATCTTTTCAACTTGCACTTCTTTTGCAATGTGAGGATGAGCTAGTTGTCGTTGATGAATTTGATCAGCATTTTCTTCAGTATTTTCTTCAGGTGCATTAGCTCGACGTTCTTCATGTTCTGGAATGAATTCTTCAGCAGATCCTTCAGTAGGAATGACATCCTTAGTAGCCTTGAACTTGATAGTTTCCTCAGGTGCTGGTTCATCTATCACAGTAGGTAGGTGCTCTCTTTGCGAGCCATTAGTTTCATCGAACCACACATCTACAGTTTCAACAACCTAGTGAAGAACGTTGTTGAAGACTCTGTAGGTGTGCGAGTCCTTTCCGTAACCAAGCATAAAACCTTCATGTGCTTTTGGTGCAAATTTGAGTTGTGATGAGGATCTCTAATCCAACATTTAGCACCGAAGACTTTGAAATAACTTACATTGGGTTTCTTATTAGTGAGGAGTTCATAGAAAGTCTTCTTGAAGAATTTGTGAAGATATACTCTGTTGATAATGTGGCACGCGGTATCAATTGCCTCAATCGAGATACGACGAGGCGTTTTGTATTCATCAAGCATAGTGCGAGCCATCTCAGCAAGAGTCATGTTCTTGCGCTCCACAACGCCATTCTGCTAAGGAGTATAAGGGGCAAATAACTCATGAGTAATACCAAAGTCATCGAGATAGTCATCAAGACCAGAATTCTTGAACTCAGTTCCATTGTCACTTCTGATGTGCTTGATCTTCACACGAAAGTTGGTTGAAGCCCTCAAGGAAAATCGTTTGAAGACTTCCTGCACTTCATGTTTGTAAGTAACAATGTGTACCCATGTGTATCGAGAGTAATCATCAACAATAACAAAGCCATATTGAGATGCATCGTTTGAGACTGCGGAATAATGGTTAGGACCGAAGAGATCCATGTGAAGCAATTCAAATGGACGAGTGGTTGAGGGAGTCCTGGATTAGGGCGTGTTCGGATAGCCGGACTATACCTTCAGCCGGACTCCTGGACTATGAAGATACAAGATTGAAGACTTCGTCCCGCGTTTGGAAGGGACTTTCCTTGGCGTGGAAGGCAAGCTTGGCGATACGGATATACAGATCTCCTACCATTGTAACCGACTTTGTGTAACCCTAACCCTCTCTGGTGTCTATATAAACCGGAGGGTTTTAGTCCATAGGACAACATACACAACAACAATCATACCATAGGCTAGCTTCTAGGGTTTAGCCTCTCTGGTCTCATGGTAGATCTACTCTTGTACTACCCATATCATCAATATTAATCAAGCAGGATGTAGGGTGTTACCTCCATCGAGAGGGCTCGAACCTGGGTAAAACTTCGTGTCCCTTGCCTCCTGTTACCATCCGGCCTAGACGCACAGTTCGGGACCCCCTACCCGAGATCCGCCGGTTTTGACACCGACATTGGTGCTTTCATTGAGAGTTCCTCTGTGTCGTCGCCGTCAGGCTTGATGGCTCCTACGATCATCAATAGCGATGCAGTCCAGGGTGACACCTTCCTCCCCGGACAGATCTTCGTCTTCGGTGGCTTCGCACTGCGGGCCAATTCACTTGGCCATCTGGAGCAGATCGAAAGCTATGCCCCTGGCCGTCAGGTCAGATTTGTAAGTTTCAACTACACGGCTGACATCCGCGGGGACTTGATCTTCGACGGATTCAAGCCACTGCCGAGCGCGCCGCACTGTCACGGCGAGCATGATCTAGCTTTGCCGCCGAACAGTGCCCTGGAGGCCGCACCCGCATCGGCTTCGACCCTTAATTTGGAGCCAACTGCGCCGATCGAGGATGGGTGGTTGGACACCGCCTCGGGGGATGCGATCCCAACGGCGATCGAGCCAAACACCAGCCCCGCACTCCGCGAGACTCATGACTCCAAGGAGCCGGACTCCACTCCGAACTCCGAACCCCTCACGCCCCTGCCGATCGAATCCGATCAGGCGTCCATCATGGAGTTTATGAAGGAAATATGCCCTAGAGGCAATAATAAAGTTATTATTTATTTCCTTATAATCATGATAAATGTTTATTATTCATGCTAGAATTGTATTAACCGGAAACATAATACATGTGTGAATACATAGACAAACAAAGTGTCACTAGTATGCCTCTACTTGACTAGCTCGTTAATCAAAGATGGTTATGTTTCCTAACCATGAACAATGAGTTGTTACTTGATTAACGGGATCACATCATTGAGAGAATGATCTGATTGACATGACCTATTCCATTAGCTTAGCACCTGATCGTTTAGTATGTTGCTATTGCTTTCTTCATGACTTATACATGTTCCTATAACTATGAGATTATGCAACTCCCGTTTACCGGAGGAACACTTTGGGTACTACCAAACGTCACAACGTAACTGGGTGATTATAAAGGAGTACTACAGGTGTCTCCAAAGGTACATGTTGGGTTGGCGTATTTCGAGATTAGGTTTTGTCACTCCGATTATCGGAGAGGTATCTCTGGGCCCTCTCGGTAATGCACATCACTTAAGCCTTGCAAGCATTGCAACTAAATGAGTTAGTTGCGGGATGATGTATTACAGAACGAGTAAAGAGACTTGCCGGTAACGAGATTGAACTAGGTATTGGAATACCGACGATCGAATCTCGGGCAAGTAACATACCGATGACAAGGGGAACAACGTATGTAGTTATGCGGTCTGACGGATAAAGATCTTTGTAGAATATGTAGGAGCCAATATGGGCATCCAGGTCCCGCTATTGGTTATTGACCGGAGACGTGTCTCGGTCATGTCTTCATTGTTCTCGAACCCGTAGGGTCCGCACGCTTAAGGTTTCGATGACAGTTATATTATGAGTTTATGAGTTTTGATGTACCGAAGGAGTTCGGAGTCCCGGATGAAATCGGGGACATGACGAGGTGTCTTGAAATGGTCGAGACGTAAAGATCGATATATTGGACGACTATATTCGGACATCGGAAAGGTTCCGAGTGATTCGGGTATTTTTCGGAGCACCGGGTAGTTACGGGAGAAGCAATGGGCCTTGATGGGCTTTAGTGGGAAGAGGAGAAAGGGCCAAGGGGCTGTTGCGCCCCCCCCCCCTCCCCTCTAGTCCGAATTGGACTAGGGAAAAGGGGGCCGGCCACCTCTCCTTCTCCTCCACTTCCTTCTCCCTTCCTCCCCTCTTGGTGGACTCCTACTAGGACTTGGAGTCCTAGTAGGACTCCACATCCTGGCGCGCCTCTCCTTGGCCGGCCTCCTCCTCCTCCTCCATCCTTTATATACTGAGGCAAGGGGCACCCCATAGACACAAGTTTATCCACGTGATCTATTCCTTAGCCGTGTGCGGCGCCCCCAGCGACCATAGTCCTTGATAATATTGTAGCGGTGCTTAGGCGAAGCCCTGCAGCAGTAGTACGTCAAGATCGTCACCACGCCGTCGTGCTGACGGAACTCTTCCCCGGCACTTTGCTGGATCGGAGTCCGGGGATCATCATCGAGCTGAACGTGTGCTAGAACTCGGAGGTGCCGTAGTTTCGGTGCTTGATCGGTCGGATCGTGAAGACGTACGACTACATCAACCAAACGCTTCCGTTGTCGATCTACTAGGTATGTAGATCATACTCCCCCTCTCGTTGCTATGCATCACATGATCTTGCATGTGTGTAGGAAATTTTTTGAAATTACTACGCTCCCCAACAGTGGCATCAGAGCCTAGGTTTTATATGTTGATGTTATATGCATGAGTAGAACACAAGTGAGTTGTGGGCGATATAAGTCATACTGCCTACCAGCATGTCATACTTTGGTTCGGCGGTATTATTGGATGAAGCGGCCCAGACCGACATTACGCGTACGCTTACGCGAGACTGGTTCTCCCGACGTGCTTTGCACAGAGGTGGCTTGTGGGTGACAGTTTCTCCAACTTTAGTTGAACCAAGTGTGGCTACGCCCGGTCCTTGCGAAGGTTAAAACGGAGTCAAATTGACAAACTATCGTTGTGGTTTTGATGCGTAGGTGAGATTGGTTCTTACTTAAGCCCGTAGCAGCCACGTAAAACTTGCAACAACAAAGTAGAGGATGTCTAACTTGTTTTTGCAGGACATGTTGTGATGTGATATGGTCAAGACATGATGCTGAATTTTATTGTATGAGATGATCATGTTTTGTAACCAAGTTATCGGCAACCGGCAGGAGCCATATGGTTGTCGCTTTATTGTATGCAATGCAATCATGATGTAATGCTTTACTTTATCACTAAACGGTAGCGATAGTCGTAGAAGCACAAGCTTGGCGAGACGACAACGATGCTACGATGGAGATCAAGGTGTCACGCCGGTGACGATGGTGATCACGACCGGTGCTTCGGAGATGGAGATCACAAGCACAAGATGATGATGGCCATATCATATCACTTATATTGATTGCATGTGATGTTTATCTTTTATGCATCTTATCTTGCTTTGATTGATGGTAGCATTATAAGATGATCTCTCACTAAATTATCAAGAAGGTTCTCCCTGAGTATGCACCGTTGCAAAAGTTCTTCGTGCTGAGACACCACGTGATGATCGGGTGTGATAGGTTCTACGTTCAAATACAACGGGCGCAAAACAGTTGCACACGCGGAATACTCAGGTTATACTTGACGAGCCAAGCATATACAGATATGGCCTCGGAACACGGAGACCGAAAGGTCGAGCGTGAATCATATAGTAGATATGATCAACATAGTGATGTTCACCAATGAAACTACTCCATCTCACGTGATGATCGGACATGGTTTAGTTGATTTGGATCACGTGATCACTTAGAGGATTAGAGGGATGTCTATCTAAGTGGGAGTTCTTAAGTAATATGATTAAATTGAACTTAAATTTATCATGAACTTAGTCCTGGTAGTATTTTGCAAATCATGTTGTAGATCAATAGCTCGCGTTGTTGCTTCCCTGTGTTTATTTTGATATGTTCCTAGAGAAAATTGTGTTGAAAGATGTTAGTAGCAAAGATGCGGATTGGATCCGTGGTCTGAGGTTTATCCTCATTGCTGCACAGAATAATTATGTCCTTGATGCACCGCTAGGTGACGGACCTATTGCAGGAGCAGATGCAGACGTTATGAACGTTTGGCTAGCTCAATATGATGACTACTTGATAGTTTAGTGCACCATGCTTAATGGCTTAGAATCGGGACTTCAAAGACGTTTTGAACGTCATGGAGCATATGAGATGTTCCAGGAGTTGAAGTTAATATTTCAAGCAAATACCCGAGTTGAGAGATATGAAAGTCTCCAACAAGTTCTATAGCTAAAAGATGGAGGAGAATCGCTCAACTAGTGAGCATGTGCCCAGATTGTCTGAGTACAACAATCGCTTGAATCAAGTGGGAGTTAATCTTCCAGATAAGATAGTGATTGACAGAATTCTCTAGTAACCATCACCAAGTTAGTAGAACTTTGTGATGAACTATGATATGCAAGGAATAACGGAAACGATTCCCAAGCTCTTCGTAATGCGGAAATTGACGAAGGTAGAAATCGAGAAAAACATCAAGTGTTGATGGTAGACAAGACCACTAGTTTCAAGAAAAGGGCAGAGGGAAGAAGGGGAACTTCAAGAAGAACAACAAGCAAGTTGCTGCTCAAGTGAAGAAGCCCAAGTCTGGTCCTAAGCCTGAGACTAAGTGTTCCTACTGCAAAGGGACTGGTCACTGGAAGCGGAACTACCCCAAGTGATTGGCAGATAAGAAGGATGGCAAAGTGAACATAAGTATATTTGATATACATGTTATTGATGTGTACTTTAATAACAACCCCTCAGTATTTGATACTAGTTCAGTTGCTAAGATTAGTAACTCGAAACGGGAGTTGCAGAATAAACAGAGACTAGTTAAGGGTGAAGTGACGATGTGTGTTGGAAGTGGTTCCAAGATTGATATGATCATCATCACACACTCCCTATACTTTCGGGATTAGTGTTGAACCTGAATAAGTGTTATTTGGTGTTTGCGTTAAGCATGAATATGATTTGATCATGTTTATTGTAATACGGTTATTCATTTAAGTAAGAGAATAAATTGTTGTTCTGTTTACATGAATAAAACCTTATATGGTTACACACCCAATGAAAATAGTTCGTTGGATCTCGATCGTAGTGATACACATAATCATAATATTGAAACCAAAAGATGCAAAGTTAATAATGATAGTGCAACTTATTTGTAGCACTGCCATTTAGGTCATATTGGTGTAAAGCGCATGAAGAAACTCCATGCTGATGGGATTTTGGAATCACTTGATTACGAATCACTTGATGCTTGCGAGCCATGCCTCATGGGCAAGATGACTAAGACTCCGTTCTCCGGAGCGAGCAACTGACTTATTGGAAATGATACATACTGATGTATGCGGTCCGATGAGTGATAAGGCTCACGGCAAGTATCGTTATTTTCTGAACTTCACAAATGATTTGAGCAGATATGGGTATATCTACTTGATGAAACATAAGTCTGAAACATTTGAAAAGTTCAAAGAATTTCAGAGTGAAGTGGAAAATCATCATGACAAGAAAATAAAGTTTCTACGATCTGATCGCGGAGACAAATATTTGAGTTACGAGTTTGGTCTTCAATTAAAACAATGTGGAATAGTTTCACAAACTCATGCCACATGGAACACCACAGCATAATGGTGTGTCCGAACGTCATAACCGTACTTTATTGGATATAGTGCAATCTATGATGTCTCTTACCGATCTACCACTATTGTTTTGGGGTTATGCATTAGAGACAGCTGCATTCACATTAAATAGGGCACCATCTAAATCCGTTGAGACGACACCGTGTGAACTATGGTTTGGCAAGAAACCTAAGCTGTCATTTCTTAAAGTTTGGGACTGCAATGCTTATGTGAAAAAGTTTCAACATGATAAGCTCGAACCCAAATCGGAGAAGTAAATCTTCATAGGATATCCAAAGGAAACTGTTGGGTACACCTTCTATCACAAATCCGAAGGCAAGACTTTTGTTGCTAAATTCGGAGTTTTTCTAGAGAAGGAGATTTTCTCGAAAGAAGTGAGTGGGAGGAAAGTAGAACTTGATGAGGTAACTGTACCTGCTCCCTTATTGGAAAGTAGTTCATCACAGAAATCTGTTCATGTGACTACTACACCAATTAGTGAGGAAGCTAATGATGATGATCATGTAACTTCAGATCAAGTTACTACCAAATCTCGTAGGTAAACCAGAGTGAGATCCGCACCAGAGTGGTACGGTAATCCTATTCTGGAAGTCATGTTACTAGACCATGACGAACTTGCGAACTATGAGGAAGCGATAATGAGCCCAGATTCCGCGAAATGGTTTGAGGCCATGAAATCTGAGATATGATCCATGTATGAGAACAAAGTATGGACTTTGGTTGACTTGCCCGATGATCGGCAAGCCATAGAAAATAAATGGATCTTCAAGAGGAAGACGGACGCTGATAGTAGTGTTACTATCTACAAAGCTAGAATTATCGCAAAAGGTTTTCGACAAGGTTCAAGGTGTTGACTACGGTGAGAGTTTCTCACTCGTATCTATGCTTAAGTTTGTCCGAATCATGTTAGCAATTGCCGCATTTTATGAAATCTGGCAAATGGATAAACAAAACTGCATTCCTTAATAGATTTATTAAAGAAGAGTTGTATATGATACAACCAGAAGGTTTTGTCAATCCTAAAGGTACTAACAAAATATGCAAGCTCCAGCGATCCATCTATGGACTGGTGCAAGCATCTCAGAGTTGGAATATACGCTTTGATAAGTTGATCAAAGCATATAAGTTTTATACAGACTTGCGGTAAAGCCTGTATTTACAAGAAAGTGAGTGGGAGCACTACATCATTTCTGATAAGTATATGTGTATGACATATTGTAAGGTCGGAAATAAAGTAGAATTATTCTGCAAAGCATAAAGGAGTGTTTGAAAGGAGTTTTTCAAAGAAAGACCTCGGTAAAGCTACTTACATATTGAGCATCAAGATCTATAGAGATAGATCAAGACGCTTGATAAGTTTTTCAATGAGTACATACCTTGACAAGATTTTGAAGTAGTTCAAAATGGAACGTTCAAAGAAAGAGTTCTTGCCTGTGTTGCAAGGTGTGAAATTGAGCAAGACTCAAAGCCCGACCACGGCAGAAGATAGAAATAGAATGAAAGTCATTCCCTATGCCTCAGCTATAGGTTCTATAAAGTATGTCATGCTGTGTACCAGATCTATTGTATACCCTACACTGTGTTAAGCAAGGGAGTACAATAGTGATCTAAGAGTAGATCACTGGACAGCGGTCAAAATTATCCTTAGTGGAATAAGGAAATATTTCTCAATTATGGAGGTGACAAAAAGGTTCGTCGTAAAAAGTTACGTCGATGCAAGTTTTGACACAGATCTGGATGACTCTAAGTCTCGATCTAGATACATATTGAAAGTGGGAGCAATAAGCTAGAGTAGCTCCGTGCAGAGCATTGTTGACATAGAAATTCGCAAAATACTTACGGATCTGAATGTGACAGACCCGTTGACTAAAATTATCTCACAAGCAAAACATGATCACACCTTCGTACTCTTTGGGTGTTAATGACATAGCGATGTGAACTAGATTATTGAGTCTAGTAAACCCTTTGGGTGTTTATCGCATATCGATGTGAACTATGGGTGTTAGAATCATTACTATTTAATCTAGATTATTGACTCTAGTGCAAGTGGGAGACTGAAGGAAATATGCCCTAGAGGCAATAATAAAGTTATTATTTATTTCCTTATAATCATGATAAATGTTTATTATTCATGCTAGAATTGTATTAACCGGAAACATAATACATGTGTGAATACATAGACAAACAAAGTGTCACTAGTATGCCTCTACTTGACTAGCTCGTTAATCAAAGATGGTTATGTTTCCTAACCATGAACAATGAGTTGTTATTTGATTAACGGGATCACATCATTGAGAGAATGATCTGATTGACATGAACCATTCCATTAGCTTAGCACCCGATCGTTTAGTATGTTGCTATTGCTTTCTTCATGACTTATACATGTTCATATAACTATGAGATTATGCAACTCCTGTTTACCGGAGGAACACTTTGGGTACTACCAAACGTCACAACGTAACTGGGTGATTATAAAGGAGTACTACATGTGTCTCCAAAGGTACATGTTGGGTTGGCGTATTTCGAGATTAGGTTTTGTCACTCCGATTATCGGAGAGGTATCTCTGGGCCCTCTCGGTAATGCACATCACTTAAGCCTTGCAAGCATTGAACTAAATGAGTTAGTTGCGGGATGATGTATTACAGAACGAGTAAAGAGACTTGTCGGTAACGAGATTGAACTAGGTATTGGAATACCGACGATCGAATCTCGGGCAAGTAACATACCGATGACAAAGGGAACAACGTATGTTGTTATGCGGTCTGACCGATAAAGATCTTCGTAGAATATGTAGGAGCCAATATGGGCATCCAGGTCCCGCTATTGGTTATTGACCGGAGACGTGTCTCGGTCATGTCTTCATTGTTCTCGAACCCGTAGGGTCCGCACGCTTAAGGTTTCGATGACAGTTATATTATGAGTTTATGAGTTTTGATGTACCGAAGGAGTTCGGAGTCCCGGATGAGATCGGGGACATGACGAGGAGTCTCGAAATGGTCGAGACGTAAAGATCAATATATTGGACGACTATATTCGGACATCGGAAAGGTTTCGAGTGATTCAGGTATTTTTCGGAGTATCGGGTAGTTACGGGAGAAGCAATGGGCCTTGATGGGCTTTAGTGGGAAGAGGAGAAATGGCCAAGGGGCTGCTGCGCCCCCCCCCCCCTCTAATCCGAATTGGACTAGGGAAAAGGGGGCCGGCCACCTCTCCTTCTCCTCCACTTCCTTCTCCCTTCCTCCCCTCTTGGTGGACTCCTACTAGGACTTGGAGTCCTAGTAGGACTCCACATCCTGGCGCGCCTCTCCTTGGCCGGCCTCCTCCTCCTCCTCCATCCTTTATATACTGAGGCAAGGGGCACCCCATAGACACAAGTTTATCCACGTGATCTATTCCTTAGCCGTGTGCGGCACCCCCAGTCACCATAGTCCTCGATAATATTGTAGCGGTGCTTAGGCGAAGCCCTGCAGCAGTAGTACGTCAAGATCGTCACCATGCCGTCGTGCTGACGGAACTCTTCCCCGACACTTTGCTGGATCGGAGTCCGGGGATCGTCATCGAGCTGAACGTGTGCTAGAACTCGGAGGTGCCGTAGTTTCGGTGCTTGATCGGTCGGATCGTGAAGACGTACGACTACATCAACCAAACGCTTCCGTTGTCGATCTACTAGGTATGTAGATCATACTCCCCCTCTCGTTGCTATGCATCACATGATCTTGCGTGTGCGTAGGATTTTTTTTGAAATTACTACGTTCCCCAATAGTTTACTGCCACAGACACCTTTCACCACTCGCCTTTCAGTGATATTCTGAAGACACTAAAGTCTCTCTCTTTATCAGGAGAGCCCTAGCCGAACTATGGTCAGCAAGGTTGGGATACGGACGATGAAGAAATTCAAAGCCCACCCACCACCCACTTTGTAGCCACTGTCGATGATCTAACCGACATGCTCGACTTCGACTCCGAAGACATCGACGGTATGGACACCGATGCAGGAGACGATGAAGAACCAGCGCCTATCGGGCCCTGGAAAGCCACCTCGTCATATGACATATACATGGTGGACACCCCAAAAGAAGGAGATGGCGATGGAACAGCGGTGGATGACCCCTCCAAGAAACAGCCTAAGCGCCGGCGTCAGCGGCGTCGATCAAAATCCCGCCAAAACAAATACGGTGATTCCAGCACGGGAGATAATAATACTCCGGAGAGTGTCGAAGAAAACCCCTCCAGCAAGATTTAGCACAGGAGGATGGAGAAACCAGCCCTCATAAGAGAGCGGTAGACAGAGAGGTCGAGGACGATAATTATATGCCTCCCTCCGAAGACGAGGCAAGCCTCGACGACGACGAATTTGTCGTGCCAGAGGATCCCGTCGAGCAAGAGCGTTTTCAACACAGGCTTATGGCCACGGCAAGAAGCCTCAAGAAAAAACAGCAACAACTTAGAGCTGATCAAGATTTGCTAGTCGACAGATGGACTGAAGTCCTTGCGGCCGAAGAGCATAAACTCGAATGCCCCTCCAAGAGCTACCCAAAGCACAGATTGCTACCCCAATTAGAGGAGGAAGCACTTAATACGGCCGACCGGCCACCTCGTGGCCGCGAAAGAGAGGCCTCTCGGCCCTCCACTCAAGCCGCACCCCGTACCAAGACATGGGAAAATGCGCCTGACCTACGAGATATGTTGGAGGACAAGGCAAGGCAAACAAGATTGATCTATGGATCGCGTGGGCGCCCCACGACTCGTGACGGTAACCGTCATGCCGGACACAAATCCGGTAGGGCCGAACACAGTAGACAAAGCTCGTTGGACCTACGTCGTGATATAGCCCAGTACAGAGGCGCCGCACACCCACTATGCTTCATAGACGAAGTAATGGATCATCAAATCCCTGAGGGTTTCAAACCCATAAACATCGAATCATATGATGGCACAACAGATCCTGCGGTATGGATCAAGGATTATCTCCTTCATATCCACATGGCCCGCGGCGATGATTTCCACGCCATCAAATACCTCCCACTCAAGCTTAAAGGACCGGCTCGGCATTGGCTTAACAACTTGCCAACAGGATCAATCAGTTGTTGGGAGGACCTGGAAGCCGCATTCCTCGACAATTTCCAGGGCACTTATGTGCGACCACCAGACGCCGATGACCTAAGCCACGTAATTCAGCAGCCAGAAGAATCGGCCAGGCAATTCTGGACACGGTTCCTAACAAAGAAAAACCAAATAGTCGACTGTCCGGACACAGAGGCCCTAGCAGCCTTCAAGCACAATATTCGTGACGAGTGTCTTGCCCAGCACCTTGGACAGGAAAAGCCGAAATCTATGGCAGCACTCACGACACTCATGACCCACTTTTGCGCGGGAGAAGACAGCTGGCTTGCTCATAGCAACAATATGACCAAGAGCCCTGGTAATTCGGATACCAAGGACAGTAGTGGCAGGTCGCGTCGCAACAAGCAGAAGCGCCGCATTAACAGCGACAACGCTGAGGATACAGCAGTTAATGCCGGATTCAGAGGCTATAAATCCGGTCAGCGGAAAAAGGCATTCAAAAAAATCCTAGGGGCCCGTCCAGTTTGGACCAAATACTCGACCGCTTGTGCCAGATACATGGCACCCCCGAAAAGCCGGCCAATCACACCAACAGGGATTGTTGGGTGTTCAAGCAGGCAAGCAAGTTAAATGCCAAAAATACAGACAAGGAGCTGCATAGCGATGACGACGAAGAGCCCCGGCCGCCGAACAACAGTGGACAGAAGGGTTTTCCCCCACAAGTGCGGACGGTGAACATGATATACGCAACCCACATCCCCAAGAGGGAGCGGAAACGCGCGTTAAGGGACGTATACGCGACAGAGCCAGTCGCCCCAAAGTTCAACCCATGGTCCTCCTGCCCGATCACCTTTGATCGAAGGGACCATCCCACTAGCACCCGTCATGGCGGATTCGCCGCATTGGTTCTAGACCCAATTATTGACGGATTTCATCTCACTAGAGTCCTTATGGACGGTGGCAGTAGCCTGAACCTGCTTTACCAGGATACAGTGCGGAAAATGGGCATAGATCCCTCAAGGATCAGGCCCACCAAAACGACCTTTAAAGGCGTAATACCAGGTGCAGAGGCCAACTATACAGGCTCAATCACACTTGAAGTGGTCTTCGGATCTCCGGATAATTTTCGAAGCGAGGAGTTAATCTTCGACATAGTCCCATTCCGCAGTGGCTATCATGCATGCTCGGACGAACCGCATTTGCCAAGTTCAATGCGGTACCGCACTACGCATACCTTAAGCTCAAGATGCCAGGCCCTCGAGGAGTAATTACAGTCAATGGAAACACCGAACGCTCCCTCCGAACGGAGGAACACACGGCGGCCCTTGCATCGGAAGTACAAAGCAGCCTCTCCAGGCAGTTCTCCAGTCCGGCCATTAAACGTTCGGACACCATTAAGCGCACCCGGAGTAACCTACAACAAGACCGCCTGGCACGTTCTGAGCAGGCGTAGCAATGCGGCCCCAACCCCAGCCCTCGCAAAAATGCGACACCAGTACTTCGCGTACATAATTACGCTCCAGAAATACCATGGGTACAGGGGGAGGGGCACCATCACGGCACACCCAAAACACGGCTTAAACCGCACCAGGGGCTGCCGATTTTTTAATTTTCTCTTACTTTCAGGACTCCACTCTTCGGAAGGCCTGTTCGGCAGTTCAATTGCCACACAAACGATGCAAGAACCAGGGAAGCAGACAAGCCATGCCGCATTACGGAACTCCCAGGTGGTCTCTATCACGAGCAGTATACCTGTTTTGCATACCATTCCGCAGCCTGCCCCTAGAACGGACATGTTAAAATAGTCCAACCTTTTGCTTATCACATTATTTGTATCGTTCTGCTTTGATCGCAGCCCTTTTTAATAAACAATGCATAGCTTCTGTCTATTTTTGCATTACTCTTTTTTTATATAAATATATGTTCCTTAACGACATGTTGCACCCGTACACTTTGGTACGACCAAAATACGCCAGGGGCTTTAGTACCCCTCAATATGGTGTGAGAAGTCCGAACACTTTCACAAGTGCGGCACCCCGAACTTATAGCATTATATGCATCGGCTCCGAATCATGTCTTGGGTCAATAGTTGGGTTTGCCCGACTCCTATGTTTTGGTGCCTTACGTTCCGCTATATCGGCTAAGGTAGCACTAGGAGAACCACTGCGATTGTGCCCCAGTTGAGCTGGGTCGAGCACCTCAGCGGAGAAAGCTAAAACTGACTGTCATGATGAAGCAAGAGCTGGTCGTTGTTCGAGAGGTTTTTTGAGTCCCTAAAGACTTATGCCGCTTAGAGCGAGGAGTCGGCTCTGTCCGGCCAAGGCGTGGATAGCGCCCCGAACTCGGTCTTCCGAATACCAGGGGCTTCGCCGAAATTTAAAATTATAGAATTCTATGGCTAAGTGAGAGTGTTCATGCATTATAGTCCGATTGCCTTGTTCGTTGGGTTGAGCGCCTCCCTCGAAGGACCCAAACATGGGAAAAAGAGCGCTCAGGTTTATCCCCGAACACCCCAGCACTAGCGGCACGGGGGCAGAAGCCGACGACTCGCCATCTCTCAGAATTGATAAACAGCCACACAGAAGGTAATATTTTAAATTCCAACAGCATTGCTTAGCGCATATGAACAAGTTTTCAGCGCACAGGACAAACGAGCAAGTTTCACTCAAAAATTACATCCCTAGAACATTCATCCGCCACAAGGCGGGCACCCTTCCGAACATCCTTATAATAATTCTCGGGCTTATGATGCTCTTTCCCCGGCGGTGGCCCATCCTTCACAAGCTTCTCAGCATCCAGGTTGCCCCAGTGCACCTTAGCACGGGCAAAGGCCCTACGGGCACCTTCAATGCAGACGGAGCGCTTGATGACTTCGATCCTTGGACAGACCTCCACCAGCCGCCGCACCAGCTCGAAATAGCTCCTAGGTAGAGCCTCTCCAGGCCACAGCCGAACTATGAGGCCCTTCATGGCCTATTCGTCCGCCTTGTGGAGCTCAACCAGTTGCTTCAGCTGGTCGCTCAGAGGCACGGGGTGTCCGGCCTCAGCATACTGAGACCAGAACACCTTCTCTGTCGAGCTGCCCTCCTCGGCTCGATAGAATGCGGCGGCATCGGACACACTCCGGGGAAGATCTGCGAACGCTCCTGGAGAGCTCCGGATTCGGGTAAGTAACAAGTAACTCATTTTTATGTGTTTGCTTTGCATAAAGAATGCCTTACCCGCCACTATCTTCTTCACCTCATCCAACTCCTGGAGGGTCTTCTGGGATTCGGCCTTGGCAGATTTGGCATTTTCAATAGCCGCCGCAAGCTCGGACGCTCGCGTCTTTGAGTCAAGCTCCAAACTCTCATGTTTTTTCATGAGAACCCAGAGCTCTTGCTGCACCTTGCCAACCTGGGCCTCGTACTTCTCCTGCTCGGTGCGCTCCATGGCCGCCCTCTTCTCGGCCTCGACCAGCGCTTGCTTCAGGGTCGCCACCTCAGACGTGGCCCCTACAATAGCCACGATAATCCTGTCATTTTTTGCAATTGCACCTTTTTATATATATTTAAACAAGGTATTTCTTACCTTCCTTTTCCTCGAGCTGCTTATTGGCACGCCCGAGTTCTTGCTCGGACTGCTCGAGCTTCTGCTTCAGCGTGTCCACTTCCGCAGTCAGTGCGGCGGACGCCAGCAGAGAAGTCTGCATACACATATTAACTCCTTTTTGTTAGACTCCTGCGAATGTTATTTGATCCTCTATTCAGCTTTTCTTCCCGAACGCCAAACAGAGCATCAGGGGCTACTGTCTATGCGGTAATATTATTTACACATTCTTTACTTACCTCAAAGCCTGTTAAAAGGCTAGTACAAGCTTCAGTCAGTCCGCTCTTGGCGGACTGAACCTTCTAGACCACCGCACTCATAATGGTACGGTGTTCCTCGTCGATGGAGGCACCTTCGAGCACCTCCAACAGATTGTCCGGCGCCCTCGGTTGGACGGGGGTTCACCGGCATGGTGGGCTTGCTCCTCTTGGAAGGAGGTCGCCCGCCGGACTCTAGAACCTTTGAAGGTTCCGTAGCGGTGTCCGGCCTTGAGCCGGACTTGGAGCCCTGAGGGGTTTTATCCCCTTCACTCCTGAAGTCTAGGAGGTCACCTTGCGGCTCCTCCAGGACCACCTCCTCCTGGCTTGGAAACTGTTGGGACAACACTTCGGCGTCGTTCGTAGGGCGGGGGGAGGTAGCCGCCGGAAGTGAATTCACATCCGACGAGTCCAGTGAACCGCTCGACGAAGCGTCGAGCCGGTCTTTGGGTGGGCTGCATAAACATATTCGACATAAGGGAAAGTTGTGCAATAAAGGAATACTATGAATTACTCTGTTATCCGGATACTTACGATTTCGCCAGGGGCTTGGCCCTGGGCTGCCACTCCTCTTCGCCATCGTCGGCGTCGGTGGAGTAGTCTGGAGGAAGGGTTTTCCCCTTCTTGGACCCCTTGGCCTCCCTAGTGGGGGTGGCCTTCCTTTTCTTCTCTCCTCCTGCTGGCGGGGGAGAGGTCTCTTCTTCTTCCTCCTCATCTTTACGGGAGGAATGCGCCTCGGAGCCGCCGGATGATGAACCCGACACCTCCTGGCGCCGAGCACTTTTTCGAGTCTCTGTGGCCTTCTTCGTGGCCTTCTTCTCCGGCACCACATAGGGTGTCGGAACCAGCAGCTTCGCCAAACGAGCGTCCGCTGGGCCTTCGGGCAAAGGAGCCGGACAGTTGATCTGTCCGGACGTCTCCTGCCAATCCTGACAAAGGTAAGGGAGCTTAGATCCCACATGGAGTCAAACTATGAAAAACTGATACCCTGTAAAAGGAAGAAACAGCTTACCGCATGAGCGTGACGCTGCGTACTGAATCTGCGATCCTCGGTAGCGGATGCGGGGGCCTCGACGCCCTTGAAAAGCACCTTCCAGGCATCTTCGTACGTCGTGTCGAAGAGCCTGCTCAGAGTTCGGTGCCGCGCCGGGTCGAACTCCCACAGGTTGAAAGCCCGTTGTTGACACGGAGGATCAGGCGGATGAGCATAACCTGGACTACGTTGACAAGTTTGAGCTTCTTGTCCACCAGGGTTTGGACGCATGTTTGGAGTCCGATCAGCTCGCCTTTTTTACCCCACGACAGGCCCGTCTCCTTCCAGGAGGTGAGCCGCGTAGGGGGTCCGGATCGAAACTCGGGGGCTGCGACCCATTCGGGGTCGCGCGGCTCGGTGATGTAAAACCACCCCGATTGCCACCCCTTCAGGGTCTCCACAAAGGAGCCCTCGAGCCATAAGACGTTGGGCATCTTGCCCACCATGGCGCCTCTGCACTCCGCCTGGTTGCCGCGCACCACCTTCGGCTTGACATTGAAAGTCTTGAGCCATAGGCCGAAATGGGGGCGGATGCGGAGGAAAGCCTCGCACACGACGATGAATGCCGAGATGTTGAGGACAAAGTTCGGGGCCAGATCGTGGAAATCCAGGCCATAGTAGAACATGAGCCCCCGGACAAATGGGTGAAGAGGGAAGTCCAGTCCGTGGAGGAAATGGGGGAGGAACACCACCCTCTCATGGGGCCTAGGGGTGGGGATGAGCTGCCCCTTTTCGGGAAGCCGGTACGCAATGTCGTTAGACAAGTATCCGGCCTTCCTCACTTTTTTGATGTGTCCCTCTGTGACGGAGGAGACCATCCACTTGCCTCCCGCTCCAGACATGGCTGGAGAAGGTTGAGGTGGGGAGTGCAGACTTGGGCGCTGGAGCTCGAGTGCGCGAAAATGGATAGGCAAAGGAGGAAGAAGGCGTAGGTAAAAAGGTGGATCCTTATCCCCTTATATGGGTGGACGCAACTACGTGTCCCCACCAGCCTGGTAAAACTCGCTTATCTCCAAGCGTCGTAATCAATGGCGCGGTTGTGTTACCCACGCCCGTATTGATGAGAATCCCAGAATAAGGGGACACGATCTCTACTTTAACAAGACGTGCCAAGGAAACCGCCTCGCATGACGCGCTGAGGTGGGATAATGAAACGACTCGGATAAAGGCTTGGCCGTGGTGTGTCACACTACGGAATGCGTCAGCAGATTAGATTTGTGTAAATATTATTCTCTCTATGGCAATATGTGGAAACTTATTTTGCAGAGCCGGACACTATCTTTGTGTTCAAAATCTTCTATGAAGTACTTGGAGGAGGAACCCGCCTTGCAATGTCGAAGACAATCTGCGCGTCGGACTCGTCGTCATTGAAGCCTGGTTCAGGGGCTACTGAGGGAGTCCTGGATTAGGGGGTGTTCGGATAGCCGGACTATACCTTCAGCCGGACTCCTGGACTATGAAGATACAAGATTGAAGACTTCGTCCCGTGTCCGGAAGGGACTTTCCTTGGCGTGGAAGGCAAGCTTGGCGATACGGATATACAGATCTCCTACCATTGTAACCGACTTTGTGTAACCCTAACCCTCTCCGGTGTCTATATAAACCGGAGGGTTTTAGTTCGTAGGACAACATACACAACAACAATCATACCATAGGCTAGCTTCTAGGGTTTAGCCTCTCTGTTCTCATGGTAGATCTACTCTTGTACTACCCATATCATCAATATTAATCAAGCAGGACGTAGGGTTTTACCTCCATCGAGAGGGCCCAAACCTGGGTAAAACTTCGTGTCCCTTGCCTCCTGTTACCATCCGGCCTAGAGGCACAGTTCGGGACCCCCTACCCGAGATCCGCCGGTTTTGACACCGACAGTGGTGGTCATGATAGTCTTCGCTGGATGCTTAGCCTTTGTCATCTTCCTAGCTTCACAGGCTCCGCATAAGTGATCCTTGAGGAATTTGACATTCTCGATGCCAATGACATGCTTCTTCTTCGCAAGCGTGTGCAAATTCCTCATGCCTGCATGACCAAGTCGTCGATGCTAGAGCCAACCTTCTGAAGCTTTTGCAAGTAGGCACACGGCTGGTTGTGGTCCTGTAGAGAAATCAACAATATACAGGTCTCCTCTCCTAAAGCCTTCGAAGACTTTGGAATTGTCAGCTTCCATAACCACAACACAACGGTACTTGCCAAAGACAACAACCATATCAAGATCGCAAAGCATTGAGACAGACATGAGGTTGTATCCTAAGGAATCGACAAGCATGACTTTGTCCATGTGTCGATCCTTTGTGATCGCAACCTTACCTAGACCCAATACCTGACTTTTGCCTTTGTCAGCAAAGATGATATGCTTCAGATGCGATGGAGATAATGGAGCATCCATCAATATATTCTTGTCACCAGCCATGTGATTTGTACATCCACTATCAAGGACCCACTCAGTGGCTTTGGGTTGATCATCCTGCAGATGAATTAGTGTAGCTTACGAACTCATATACTTCATCAGTGAAGAATATGACATCAATTCATCGGATCAATTTCATCAAGCAATAGAACAGATAAAATAGTATGAGGACGTGAGAAATGAAAGTTTTCATTTCTTCATGGTTAGCCTGCGTCCTATCAGGCACACTCAGTTCTTTTTCTTCACCACCCACATCTGAAGGGGTGGCAAAGAGTTCATCACTCTGTGAGCTCCATACAAGAAAGGTGGCATAGAAGCCAGTCCATTTCGTTTCACATAAGAGGGGTTAGGATAAGAATATGAATAAGTAGAGAAATTCTTCAAGGACTTATGAACATAATGATTAGAAGAATAATGCTCATATCCATAGCCTTTAGCTTTTCCCTGCGAAACAGAGTTGTTAGCATGATGATATTCATGTGAGGACTTTGATCCTTTTGAGAAATTTGGTCCATATGAAGAATTTGATCTGGGGTTCCTATTCTTCACAGGTGGTGTCCTGAGGACATTCACCTGAAGACTTTCAAGGCACCTTTTGGGAACCCAGATTTTCTTTATAGGAGGACCGTTCCTGTAGTTAGTGCCAACATATCTAGCAAATACTTCACCATTCTGATTTTTGAACAATTTATAGTTGGAGTCAAATGACTCATCATCAGAACGAGGAGATTCACATGCAAAGCCAGATAAGTTAGATGGATCAACTGGAGGTCCCTTTGCAGCAACCCATGAGGTTTTGGGGTACTGCTCAAGCTTCCAATATGTACCATCAGCATTGAGTTTCCTCTCAAAGGCAATACCCTCTTTCCTAGGGTTCCTGTTTAGGATCTGCTTTTTAAGCACATCACAAAGGGTCTGATGCCCTTTGAGGCTTTTGTACATGCCTGTCATGTACAATTCCTTCAACCCTGCATCGTCAGTGATACTAGCAATGTCCTCAGATGAGGAATTAGTGATAGCAGAGGCAGATGAAGAATTTGAAACATTAACAGCATTTGAACATTCAGGTGAAGAATTAGCAGATTCACGTTCAATGCACTTCAAGCATGGAGGAACAAATTCTTCCTGAGAAGCGCTGATTTGTTGAGCTAGTAATGAATCACGCTCCTTCTGAAGATCGTCATAACTCACTCTTAGCTTTTCAAGATCTTGCTTTCTTTGAAGAAATTCATAAGAAAGCTTCTCATGGTCAGATAAGAGAGTGTTATGATGACTTTGAAGGTTGTCAAACTTAGACTGAAGTCTCTGAAGATTTTTAGTCAAGGTTTTAGTGCGATCCATTTCTTCACCCAACATATCATCGCTCTTGTCTAGCATGTTTTGAACCTTTTCCAAGGCCTTTTGTTGTTTAGTGGCAATACAAACAAGCTTTGTATAGCTAGGACCAAAATCATCATCAGATTCATCATCACTAGACTTGGATGAGGAACATTCGGTTACCTTGGCACCCTTTGCCATGAGGCATGGTGCAGAAGATGATGGTTCAGGTTCGAAAGTCATCGTTTTGAGTGATTCCTTGAAATCCTTAAACCAGGGATCATGACAAGTTCGATGAACTTCATAGACGTCAGAGATTCGGTCCCAGATAAGCTTCGCATTGCAAAGATGCATAATGCGCCTGAATTCATCTCTGGATAGGCAGGAACAGATGATATCCTTCACCATGATGTCAAGTCGAGTGTAATTGTGAATATCATCAGTGTCCGTCATCTTGCATAGATCCGTAAGACCAATCTCAGTGATGGTCTACAGCTCGCTGTTCATTGCCATGAGGCACTTCCTCATCATGGCCTTCCACTTGAGATAATCATGACCGTCAAAGATGGGGCATGTCACTTTCTTCATACCTGCGGTCGACATAACTAAAACTCCAGGCGGTTAAACCAAAATCACACAGAACAAGGGAGCACCTTGCTCTGATACCAATTGAAAGTGTGTTATATCGACTAGAGGGGGGTGAATAGGCGATTTTTATGAATTCTTCAGTGAGGAATTTACAGGTGAGGAAATTTCTTAGCGAAGAACTACTAGCAGCGAAATAAGTACTCAAAAGTAAACATAACAGAACACAAGCATATTCATCATGATGAAATGAAGATAAGCACAGAGTACTGAAAGCGTAAGCACAGGATAGCACGGGATGAAGACAGATAGACTGAAGAAATTAAACTGAGGAAATTGAGAAAGTCTTCAGTCAAAGTCTTCAAACACAGATATGAACAAGTGCACAACATAGTTATGAGGAAATGAAAGAGTTGAGGAAATAGAACCAGTTGGCTTGGTGAAGACAATGATTTGGTAGACCAATTCCAACTGATGTGATAGTTGTAAGTCTGGTTAGGGCGGCTAGGTATTTAAACCTGAGGACACACAGTCCCGGACACCCAGTCCTGAACACGCAGTCCAGGACACTTAGTCCTCACCGTATTCCCCTTGAGCTAAGGTCACACAGACCTCGCCCAATCACTCGTGATAAGTCTTCAGGTGACTTCCGAACCTTCACAAACTTGGTCACTGGGCGATCCACAATTCCTCTTGGATGCTCTAGACCTTGACGCCTAACCGTCTGGAAGAAGCACAGTCTTCAAAGGTAACAAGCGTCGGATCAATGCAGGATCAATCTCTTCAGTGATGCTCAATCACTTGGGGTTTGTAGGTGTTTGGGTTTGGGTTTTCCTCACTTGATGATTTTCGCTCAAAGTCCTCGGAGGATGGGATGCTCTCAAATGACAAGTGTCAGTTTCTCTCGGAGCAGCCAACCAGCTAGTGGTTGTAGGGGGCGGCTATTTATAGCCTAGGGAGCAGTCCAACATGATAAGACATAAATGCCCTTCATGATTTGACCGTTGGTGGGTAGATATTTTGGGACAGCTGGCGCATAGCACATCAACGGTCGCAATTTTGAGTATCAAATTCCTCAGGGCTATCATGTTCCTCACTATGTAAGCAATCCGCACTGATGAATTCCTAACTCCTCAGTCAGAACAAATTCCTCAGAGACCAGAAGAACTTCGTCTCTGTCACTGAAGAATATGACTGAACTGTATGAGATTTCCAATGGCTTCACTCGAAGGGATTGGTAGGTGTAGGATTTTGAGTTGAGCATCACATGGAAAATTTTCCTTAGTATTTTCTCCACCCCCTTTAACAGTACGGTGTTTCCTAAGACTCAAGAAAGAGAAAATGAAACTACGAAAACAAAAGTCTTCACGCTTCATGTTCCTTGAATGAATGCCAAGTCTTCAAGGTCACACCAATTTCTTCACTTTCAAGGTCTTCAGAAAGTCTTCAGAAATTCAAAGTCTTCAGTCGAAGAATTTCATTTTTAGGGGTCGACTTTCTCTGTAAATATCAAACTCCTCATAGACTTATAGACCTGTGTACACTCACAAACACATTAGTCCCTTAACCTATAAGTCTTCAATACACCAAAATCACTAAGGGGCACTAGATGCACTTACACTCTCTCTCTCGTTGCTAGCATCTCCTAGATCGATCTTGGTGACACGTAGGAAAATTTTGAATTATTACTACGTTCCCCAACAGTGTCCCCCTCGGGCACTGTCTTGTGTTGATTCTTGTTCCCAAAAATCACATATATTTCAAAATAAATCTTTATATATTTTTATCGCGTTTGGACTTTGTTTAATATGGATATTCTGTGAAACAAAAATATGCAACAAACAGGAACTGACACTGGACACTGGATCCCAAAAATAATATAAATGTTGCCAAAATTATATGAAAGTTGTAGAATATTGACATGAAACAATAAAAAATTATAGATACGACGGAGACGTATCAACGCCCCAATGGAAGAGGCGGCCGACAACGACTCGGCGCTGAGGGAGTCCTGGATTCGGGGTTAGTCCATAGAGGCGATCAGCATAATCATAGGCTAGACAACTAGGGTTTAGCCATTACGATCTCGAGGTCGATCAACTCTTGTATCCCCTATACTCATCGAATACAATCAAGCAGGACGTAGGGTTTTACCTCCTTTAAGAGGGCCCAAACCTGGGTAAACATGGTGTCCCCATTGTCCCTCGTTACCCTTGATCCTTAGACTCACAACTTGGCCCTCCTACCCGAAATCTGCTGGTTTTGACACCGACAGGTGCCACTGTCCTCACGGGCCCATCCCGGCATCACCATGGGAGAGTCCCGTGCTCACTACACCGGCATGGTGTTGGCCGAGCGGGAGGCCGCTTTTTCGGCAAGTACAGGGCAACTAGGCCTACTACATCCGCCTCCTCGACGAGCACCAATGCGCGGAGGACCAATTCGCCGACAGCGCAACCATCGTGACAAACGTGGACGTGGTCGAGCAGGGGGCGTTGCTCAACTCCTATCGCTCTGCCGGTGACATCTGCCGCGACCGCTTGTGGTACTGCCTCCACTAAGCGGAGTTAGAATCCACCTTCAAGGAGATCGACTAGGCATTGGATGAGGTGTACGACAAGAGTGAGGACGACGTCACCATCTCCGCCACAGGCACGCCCCGCTGCCATGACCACGAAGTCGACACGTCCGCGGGCGCTGCCGACACCGAGAAAGAGTAGAGTATGGGAGGTCGTTGGCGCTTGGGTCCCAGGAAGGCCACCACTCCCTCCCGTTAAAACCAAGCTTGACGGGCTCAACATCGTCGACTGATTAGCCGCTTGCAGGCTGCGGAGACGAAGCTTCGATTCCGGTGCTCATGGCCTGCCCGACATTGGGAACGAGCGCTGACGGTCATTTAGACTAGGTTTAGAGCATAGTTTAGTTGACATATATCAAAATGTAATGAATTTGCTCCGGTTTAGATGAAAATCATCCAATTTTATGTAAAAATTATCCAAGTATGAATGAATATCACCCGATTTGTTCAAATACGCATCAATTTGTTCAATTTCATTAAATTTCTTCTAAAATGTAACTGGACATATGCGGTTACGGTTGGATGACCGACACCCGCATCAGTGTCCGCGGGCTGCTCCCCGTGTCCACATATGAATGTGGTGTCCGGTTTAGGGGTTAGGGTTGGAGATGACCGTATTGGCGGTGTTGATAACATTAAAACAGAATGATCGCTTTGAAAATATTTGAAAAATTGCTTTTCTTTGCACCTCACGTCTTAAAGTATTTCATCATGAAAATATATACACATGCAGCACATGCGTTTTTTTTTCAGATTATCCTGAAACTTAAAATTTTGATTTCATTTTTTAAGGGCTCCATGGAGCCTGAGCCAGGAATGAGCCGGAGGCTCTAGTTTGGAAGAGAAAGTCATGCCTCCTTAGTCTGTCACACACCCAACATGTGTGCTGCTGCTGCAGGGATAATGACATCTCCAACGTAGATTATCAAGACCCACACAAATGTATGAAATGGGCTTTCTAGACACTTTTAACAATCCAATGTGATCACAAAATTAGGTCAAACCGGTCCGGACGTCCGAAATCCCAAATTGAAGAGTGCTTTGGGGGTCCAATCGGTCTGTCCGATCACTGTCAGTTGGGCCATATCTCCCCACAGTCCATGTCCAAAAGGCGCCACTATGCAAATGTGCACTATACTTAAAAATTATAGAAATAAATTATACACGCTATAAAACAGAACAAAAAAGGTACTAATGTATCATTGTTGTGAAGAAGGCTTATGATGCATATTGGCTCAAAACAATGCAAATATAATAGTACGCATCAATTAAAGCTTGCAGAGAAACGAAATTTACTCATTCCAAGCGAACTAAATAGAACTCCACAGGTTCACTTACTAAGTAATGGCAGATAGAAACACACAACAACTATATTTCTTAAATCCTCCAACTTCCACAAAGCACACTCATCACTCTCACTCACGCCAGATAATGGCACAAAAGGGTATGAGTTTTCATAATCAACGGTAACAATCTACCATTCAGACCAAGGATGAGAAGCAAATCATTTTGAAGTCATGGCAATAATTAATTCGGTCATTGCGGTCGGACTCTATTAAAATGAAGTCATGGCATCATCTTGACCAGCAACCATGGAATTATCTTCAGTCACTATATCTGACTTGTAACAAACATAAATGAAATGTGACTCTGGATCCTTGAGAACGTAGTCAGGTGGCAGTTGGCCATCCACTGTCAGTGCAACTTTCTCCATCATGGCGTGTGCAGCACCGTTGCTCCATTTCAGCTGGTATTCAGGTGTGGCTGCTAGCAGAAGGAACAGATACAATGTCAAGGTTTGATATCATATATGCCGCTCAGAGTTTGCAGAATGTTAGACCTGCCAGTTTAGTCTGCGTGTTGTTGCATATGCCACCAGTGCTCAATGCCAATTCAATGGAACAGAAAAAAGGACCAAAATACCTTTGTTTAATGACGTGGCGTGATCGAGGGCACGAAGCACAGACCAGGCAGGCTTCTTCGGTCACCATTGCCGCCGTCATTAATTCAAGTCAAGGTTGCCACTGAGGCACTGACTAACCATCAAACAAGGGTATTTTGGTCTTTGGCCATTGAAAGTGGCACAAAGGATTAGTGACATGTTTCCCGAATGACACATACAACAATATGCAAACCTAGATAGTAGATCCAAACATTTTGCAAACAAAAAAGGGCATATGAGTTCCCAATAAATGGTGCTAATTTATTCCCTCCCAAGATTCCCGAGTAACATTGTGTGCTATAATCAGCCTGTAGCAACTTTTTCATAACTCTATTGTAGTTCTTTAGCATCTTATGAGAATTGGATAGTAGAAGCAAAACTTTGCAGTTTTGCATCCATAGTTCCTACAGAATGAAGCAAACCTCGCACTCTTGAATCCATAGTTCCCACATAATAAAGCAAATCATATGCACAAAATCATGTTATAATAGAGTGTATGGTAGAAATGGTACTTGGGCGCGCTCTTCAGAGTGAGGAGAGGACATTTCAAACTTACGCATAATGTAAAGCTCAACTTCCCAACGGCATCGGACTTGATTCAGAAGTGTCAGGCGTTCCTTAGGGGCACCATATGTTATCTGTCAAAGAAAGTTATCTCTTCATAAAATCATCAAATATTCATTCATTCCAAAGTATCTTTTAGGATTAGAGGATGTACCAACATGTAAATCCCACCAGGCCTCATAAGCCTGAAAAGATAGAGCAGTTTAATTGAAAACAACTAAGGACATCAGTTGGGGATCAAATCACGTACAAAGAGTGGATACATCTTTACCTTGCCACTTCTGCTAGCATTTTGTAAGCACCATGAGGGGCATCATCGCCACACTAGAATATGTAAAATGAAAATCAGTACCATGAGATCATTTCATGCCTGATCATTTTTAAGCTGATTTGTAGTTTACTAAACGACAGCTGCTTACCATCATAGCATCCAAAGTTCCTACAGAAAAGGTTTGGTACAATGGTAAATAGAGTGGCAAAGAAAAAAAAGATGCATGGACTGATTTGGATAAACTTAATGAGAAGAGTTCTCAAGACTAGTAACTTATGAAACATATCAAGTGCTTTCGAAAAATATATGAAGCTTAAGGCTTATACCTTTGTCGATGATACAATCAAATGATCCATCTCCAAAGAAGCTCATATCTCTGACATCCAACTGCATATCTTCAAGCATAGCATAAAACACCCAAGTAACTAGATTTATATAGAGATCATAACTGATAAGTTGTGAAAATGGAAATTATCAGCAAAAAGTACATGTAAGCTGTGGGAAATCCATGTGCTTCTCTTTCATCTGCTCGATTACAACGGATGAGATGTCTATGTTTACTATGTTCTGGTAACCATCCTTTACCATGTCCTCCGACAGAACTGCCCAAAACAAGGAATAGAACAACATCAAACAAGGCGTTACATACACGATAAACCATAAATCTAACAACAGAGCTAAGCTGCACGGGTAAATCTTGTACAAAGTTGATCCAAGTAAGTAAGGCATTGTCAACAATCATGATAAAATTCACAGAAGTGCGTGTCAGGGGGGCACTAAACATTAATCTTGCACAAAGTTGAAAACAAAGCATCGTCAGCAATCACAATAAAATTCAAAGAGCAGACGCATCAGGGGAGCACCGAACATTCAGGTTCCAAACCACAATGCATAGCGAGCACTGAACACGCGAGTTCCAATTTCCAATCCTAATGCACCGGTAACTGCGGATGGACTGGAATAAGAACCAGCTGCATCAGAGCACAAATTTTTCGAATTGGCAGCTAGATCGCGACTGGCTAATTAAGCCACGGCGTGTAAGTGTAACTGAAGGGGACGTACGGGAGTTGCCGCAGCCGAGCATGAGGACCTGGGAGGAGGCGGGCACGCAGGCGCGGAGGAGTGGGCGGAGCGCCGAGTACGACTGGTACCAGTCGAAGAACCCGCCGCCGCCGCCGCCGCCCTTGCCGCCAGTGGAGGGAGAGGAGTAGCGGGCGTCCCAGTAGGCGGCGGCGCCGAAGTCCTTGGGGTTGCAGTTGCCGCCGCCCATCTCTGGTCTCTCGCCGTTCGCTTGTGAGGGCTCGCGAGGAGAGAGAGAGAGGATGGCTCTGCTCTGGGGATCGTTGAGGGATTATGGCGTCGGGGGTCGCGGCTTTAGGAGCTCGCAAGAGCCGCCGATGCTGGGGCAAAGCTGGCCAGATGGGCCGGCATTGCCCGGCCTGGGATATCCATGCGTAGTCGGGTTCATTTTGGGATAACATCGAAGTCAGAAATACTAATAGTAGGTGATGAGTACAATTTTTCTTAAAAAAAGGTGACGAGTACAAATTATGTGATGATTTTACGTTTCATTTTGTGTCTACACCGTAGGTTTTGTTGGATTTTTATCGCGTTCGCGCACTTCTTTTTGTCCATTTTTCTTTGCTATGTGTTTTCTGAAGTATTTAGAGTATTTAGAAAAGAACATCGGAAAAGGTGATAAAATCGCGTCATCGATGTGATAAATGATTACCATATAAAAATGAAGGAAATTGGGAGAAGTTGGGGCTCCGCAGGGCAGCTTGGGCGATCGACGACCTCTGGTATGAGTGCACGTGCTTGTACCAACGGTCGTACCAGCCGCTACCGCCTCCTCCTGATCGACTACTTTCACCCCGTGCGAACGAATCGAAGATTAGATGCATACATACACTAGAAACTCGCACCGAACATAGAACCCTAGCCCCCGAAAGGCATTCAGAGGGAGAATTGGCAAGAAGGAGATCACCATCTTCACCACCGCGTGCAAGGGGACGTCGGTATCAACCATTTTCACCATCACCCATCTCCATCTTGTTGTAATACCGAACCCCTCTTGCATTGTATTCCTCATTCGCTCCCTTCTTGTTTACCACTGCTATTCATATGATGTTTGTCGTCTCCATGTACGAGTAGACCCCCTAGTTCTCGGGGATATGGATGAATCATGATATGTACATGAGCTGAAATGTTAATAAGGATATGGGATTCCCTCTTGAATATTTGGTTTAATAGTAAGAGTGGTTGGGCTCCCCCAAATGTAAGGGTGATGTAACCTAGTAGTAAGAGTATTTTCCTTGGTTAGAGAGCCAAGGTTAATTGAACCAGTAGGAGTCATCTACCAAAACAAAGTGAGAGGTACCTAAACGCAAAGCATAAAACACGTTTGTCCCCAACACGGCAAGAGGGTTGTCAAGCCCCTTGTCTTGCTAGTTACAAAATTAAACTGCAAGTGATAGAGATAGTAGGTAGCAAAGTAAAATGGTAAAGTAAAAGTAGAAATTGTGATGAAGATTTCAGTAATGGAGAATAGACCCATGAGGCCATAGGTTCACTGGTGGCATCTCTATCCAAACAAGCAAGTGGTGTGGTGAACAAAATATAGTTGGGGAGCAATTAAACTGTAATATTTATATTCATGACTATGATCATTTATGGTATAATCTCCTATAGGCATTACGTCCGTGATAAGTAGATCGTTAATCCAACTACATCTACTACTAATGCTCCACTAAAAAATGTTATCCAGCATGCATCCCGAAGTATTAAGTTTAGAAAAAACCAGAGCATTGCAATAAGCATGATGGCATAATGTAGATAGCAAAATATCAATCAATATGACGAGACACCATCATTTTATCCTTAGTGGCAACAATACAATATGTGTCTTGGCCCTTATTGTCACTAGGTTAAAGCAAAGTAAGATTGAACCCACTAAAAAGCATCACTCCCTCTGAAGAAAAATCCATCAAACTTGGCAAGAGTAGGCAGATAGATCGGAGAGCATGCAAAGCCATTCATCATACAGCAAGAAACCTCAAAGATTTAATTGTATTCAATGAACAATCAGATCATAAAGTGACAATTCATCGTATCCCAACAAACACATCCACGAATTAGATCGAATTGATCTCGATCACATGAGGCAGCTCACGGGAACATGGTATTGAAGATCCAAAAGGGAGAGATCCATTTAACTACTACTATGGACCCTAAGGTCCTAAGGGACTACTCGCACATGGTCATGGAGGTAGCAAGGTTGAGCAAGAAGCCTCCGACAATGGATTACCCCTCCGACAGAGTATTGGAGTAGGCCTCTAGATTGGATCCCCCTAGGAACAGAAGCCTATGGCGACAAAAAATGGATAAAAATATCTCAGGGGGTTTCTCTATTTATAGGAATTTATGGCGGTGGAATGGATGAAAGGCGATAAGTGTGGGGCCCCACGGGTAGCCCTATGGGCCCCCCTTATCTCTCTTGTTGCCTCCTGATGCTTTCTGGTACCTTTGTGCTTTGTTTTTTTATTAAATTGGCACGGTAATTTGACCTCCGTAGATATGGATTTTCTGTAAAACCAAAAACATGCAGAATGACACTAGGCACTAGATTAATAGATTAGTCTAAAAATAATATTAAATGCTATAAAAAAGTATACAGAAGTGATAATATACTTTCATGTATTCACCATGTGTTAATGCTTTGTTCTGGTTCTCTATTAAAATAAGTCTTTAATATCCCTTGGTTTCCTTATGGATCTCATTACCACAGGAGGGTAGGACAAAAGATGTCATGCAAGTTCTTATTATAAGCATGTATGACTATATACAGAATACATGCATACATTACATTGATGAATTGGAGCTATTGTGTATCGCTCTAGGTTGTGACTGTTACATGATGAATGTTATCCAACACAAATATTCATAGTTGATCCAATGTCTACGCTTTTCACATATTGATCTTTGCTAAGTTACTTTCATTGTTGATGCTGTTACAATCACCACAAAACTGCCACAGTTACTGTTACGTCACTATTGTTACTATTACTATTGCTCTCAAACTATCATACTATTGTTCTACTAAACACTTTGCTGCAGATATTTAGTTCTCCATGTGTGGTTGAATTGACAACTTAACTACTAATACTCACAAATATTCTTTAGTTCCTCTTGTGTCGAATCGATAAATATGGGTGAAATACTACCCTTGAAGACTGTCATGATCCCCTATACTTGTGGGTGATGACCCACAAGTATAGGGGATCGATCATAGTCCTTTTGATAAGTAAGAGTGTCAAACCCAACGAGGAGCAGAAGGAAATGACAAGCGGTTTTCAGCAAGGTATTTCCTGTAGGCACTGGAATTATCGGTAACAGATAGTTTTGTGATAAGATAATTCATAACAGGTAACAAGTAACAAGTGTAGCAAAAGTGCAGCAAGGTGGCCCAATCCTTTTTATAGCAAATGATAAGGTTGGACAAACTCTTATATAAAGCAAAGTGCTCCCAAGGACACATGAGAATTACTGTCAAGTTAGTTTTCATGATGCTCATATGATTCACGTTTGTTACTTTGATAATTTGATATGTGGGTGGACCGGTGCTTGGGTGTTGTCCTTACTTGTACAAACCTCCCACTTATGATTAACCCCTCTCGCAAGCATCCACAACTATGAAAGAAGAATTAAGATAAATCTAACCATATCATGAAACGTGTGGATCCAAATCAGCCTACGAAGGAACGCATAAACTAGGTTTTAAGCTTTTGTCACTCTAGCAACCCATCATCCACTTATTACTTCCTAATGCCTTCCCCCGGGCCCAAATCATGGTGAAGTGTCATGTAGTTGACGATCACATAACACCACTAGAGGAAAAGACAACATACTTCTCATCAAAATATCGAATGAATACCAAATTCACATGATTACTTATAACAAGACTTCTCCCATGTTCTCGGGAACAAACATAACTACTCACAAAGCATGTTCATATTCAAGATCGGAGGGGTATTGAATATCATTAAGGATTCGAACATCTGATCTCACTACAAGGATACCCCTTATAAAGCAACACAGCTTCTACAACATTTTGGCTAAACGTTGTAAAATTCATAATAGATACGCATATTATAGGTTGCAGATATGCATTGCAGAATTCTAGCTCTTGATCCTACCGTGGGACATATATGAAAAAAAATAAAAAAATAAAACAAAAAAGGAGAGAGGGATGCGCCAGAAATAGAGCCCCCGATGCCCCTCGTCTCTCCCAAATCGCCGCCACCAATCGCCTCGCCACCTTCCTCCCACCTCGCCGCCGGCCCTCCCCTCCGCTCCTCCCACATCGCGGCTATGGAGGCTACCGGATCCGCCTCATCCCCCACCAACCCATCCCTCTCACATCCCACCTTTCTCTCTCTCTGGATGCAGCTCCTCATTGCGCCACCTGCGGCGGGCTGATTCAGGCGACGTCCGGTGAATCCCGCCATCATGAAGCACAACCCGAGGTCCCCTCACACCACGACGCCCTTCCATATGGCTAGATCCGGCGCTCGCGGCTACGAAAGCCCAGCCGCGACCTTCCCTCGATGGCTAGGGTTTTGGGAGTCGGCTCCTCCGCCGGTGGCCATGACGTCCTTCTCGTCCGGTGAGTGAATCCCCTCCCCTGGCTTTGTCCTCTCTCTCTTCCCCTTTCTCTAACTTCTGTTCTTCTCTTCTCTTCTCCTGTAGACATCTAGGTTTGCACCCCCGATTCTATTGGAGCAAATTGCTGTCAAAAAAGTTTGGCCCTTGTGTGATGAACACTTCTGTGCGATGAACACTTGACAAGCCTGCAGACTGAGTTCCGATATCCATTTATTTACATTCATGCACTGATTGCTATTCTATTAAATTAGTAATTATTAGATATCAATGGAGCATCAAATTTTTTAAAAATTCTTATTAGTCATCAATCCTTGATACATAAGTCGGTAATCCTTTCAAATTTTATTTATGTGGATAAGAACTACTTCATATATGTGGACCCCATCTTAAATAGTCTATTGCAAGAGTTATAATATTTAAGGAGGGATGCAGTCTTAATAGGTCTCTGTACGACAGTTTTGATGAGTTACTAATCGAAGTTTTTGTTGAAATTTCAGTCTTCTGGAGTCTGATGGTCAGGCTATTTAGGTGGCGGTGTAGCTTGCTAATGGTGGCTTTCACGTCCATCTCAAATACTAGAGAACGTGGACCTGTTGGGGGAAGCACGTACTCCTTTGTTTTAGTGAGCAGGTGAATTAACAATCCACCAAATAAACCAACTAGCATCAACTACAAGGAGTAATCAACACTACTAGCAACCTACAGCCATAGGTACCAATATGAGGTTTTGGGACAAAGATTGAATACAAGAGATGAACTAGGGTTTGAGAGGAGATGGTGCTAGTTGATGTCTATTACGCAACTTTATTCTTGTAGACACGTGTTGGGCCTCCAAGCACATAGTTTTGTAGGACATTACCAATTTTCCCTCAAGTGGATGACCTAAGGTTTATCAATCCGTGAGAGGTGAAGGATGAAGATGGTCTCTCTCAAATGACCCTGCAACCAAATACAAGAAATATCTTGTGTCCCCAACACACCCAGTACAATGGAAAATTGTATAGGTGCACTAGTTCGGCGAAGAGATGGTGATAAAAGTGTAATATGGATGGTAGAAATATATTTTTATAATCTAAATAAATAAAAACAGCAAGGTAGCAAATGGTAAACGGGCACAAAAATGGTATTGCAATGATTAAAAATGAGGCCTAGGGTCCGTACTTTCGCTAGTGCAATCTCTCAACAATGCTAATATAATTGGATCATACAACCATCCCTCAAAGTGCGATGAAGAATCACTCCAAAGTTCCTATCTAGCGGAGAACATAAGACAGAATTGTTTGTAGGGTACGAAACCACCTCAAAGCTATTCTTTCCAATCAATCTATCCTAGAGTTCGTACTAAAATAACACCAAAGCAAAATCAGACTCATAATACTCAATCCGACACAAAGAACTTCAAAGAGTGCCCCAAGATTTCTACCGGAGAAACAAAGACAAGAATGTGCATCAACCCCTGTGCCTAGATTACCCCAATGTCACCTCGGGAATCCGCGAGTTGAGTGCCAAAACATATATCAAGTGAATCAATACGATGCCCCATTGTCACCACGGGTATTCAATTGCAAGACATATATCAAGTGTTCTCAAATCCATAAAAGTATTCAATCTGATAATAATGAAATCTCAAAGGGAAAAACTCAATTCATCACAATAAGATAGAGAAGTGAAAACACCATATGATCCGACTATATTAACAAAGCCCGTGATACATCAAGATCGTGACATCTCAAGAACACGAGAGAGAGAGAGAGAGTTTAAACACATAGCTACTGTCGGCGTTTTGGGAACGGGGGTCCCCAGACTTGCCTGCCTGCGGCGTGGCTCAAAGGGGGCCCAGCACGGCCCATCTTCACCAACACAGACCCAAGACCCTCGCGAGGGGCCAAGCCTTGCGGGGCGGACGACGCGGAGCTTCCTCAGGCATGGCCTCATTAGGCTGGCTCGTGAGGAGGCGGAGAGATCAAGGCGGGGTACCTCACGAGGTGCCCGTGATGCAAGCCATGACGACCAAAGGCGCCAGGCGGGTGCCAGCCCGCGCAGCGTCCTCCTTTCCTCTTTGGTGCAAAGGGAGCAAGCGCAGCCGCGGAGTATCGAGGCATGAGGCAAAGGTTGCCATTTCGGTGCAACAAGACTGAGACCAGGAGGACTGCAAGATGGAGGTCATCGTGGAGCCCAAGACGGCGTCACCACCAGAGCTTTGTGCAGGCGAAGACTACTTTTGTTAGGATAGCTGGTACTAGTTGTCCCCCTTCAAATTAGCATGCCATTGTTGGCTCCCTTCCTGCTCGATATTTGGGAAGAGGACTAGGGCCTCTATAAATAGGACCAACCACCCACAGAATGAGAGGGGGACGAGAGAAGGAAAGAGAGAGAGAGAAGGGTGACTGAACCCCTCCCGGCAGTTCATCGCCCCAGCCAAGAGCAGACCCTCGCGAGGCTGTTCTTCCTTGTATTGTCCATCATCATTAGCCCAAGAGGCAATCCACCACGCCACACACTGGAGTAGGGTATTACACCACAACGGTGGCCCGAACTAGTATAAACCCTGTGTCATTCGTGTTGTTCTTTCTATTGCTTAGATCTTAGCGAGGCGGAGGGGTGCGGGTAGGTAGGAGGCGAAATCTCCACGCGCACCCCAGTGTTCGAACCTCAAGGGTCTACCGGAACCCGAAATCTGACATTTGGTGCGCCAGGTAGGGGTGCGCCGGAGTTTTCTCTTCCGCCACCGGCACGGCCTGCCTCGCGATGAGTAGCACATCGCCCGCTCTGGCCGCCGGCGCCAGCACGGGGGCCAGGGGGCTCCGAGCCCTGGCCCCAGCCCTGCAATGGGTATGGTGGTCGGACAAGTTCAGGCCAACGACGCCGCCGCGCTACGGTGGTGCGACAGATCCGCTGGCCTTCTTGCCGGCGAGCGAGGAGCCCCCCCCCTCGAAGCTGGAGGTGACGATAGGGTCATGGCCAACTGGCTCCCCATGGCCCTCACCGGCGCTCCGCGCCCATGGCTGCTCCACCTGCCGGAAACCTCCGGGGCCTCTTGGGAAGAGCCCCGCAGCCTCTTCCCCGCCCATCGCGCTACACCAACACCCTCGGTCGTCGCAGCCCTCCTGGGCGGCTCGCAGGCACCGCCTACTAGTGACCACGTCAAGCCGTTCATCCGCCGGGTCAGTGCCGCTTCCACGCGGCAGGAGGCTCTCCCGGACCGGGCGACGTCCAAGGCCGGCCTGACCTTCAGCTCGGAGGACCACCCCTCCAACTCGGCCTGCTCGGGTGCGCTCCCCATGCTGTGCACCCCCACCATCTGCCAGGTGGCCGTCACTAGAACTCTCATCGATGGCGGTGCGGGCCTCAGCGTGCTCTCGGTCGAGGCCTTCAACCTCCTTTGCATACCCCTGGAACAGCTGCAACCCAGCCGGCCCTTCTCTGGCGTTGGGGGCGGATCATCTAGCTCCTTGGGACAAATCCGGCTCCCAGCAACCTTCGGCACCTACAACAACTTCCGCACGGAGCTGGTCGACTTCAACATCACCCCCATCGGCCTCCCCTACAACGCCATCCTCAGCTACCCAGCGCTGGCCCAGTTCATGGCCGCGACGCACCCGGCGTACAACCTCATGAAGATGCCCGGGAGTAGCGGTGTCCTCACCGTGCACGGGGACACCGGGGACGCGCTGCGGGTACTCAAGCTCGCCTTCAAGACGGCGGCGTCGGCACAGCCCGCCGGCTTGGAGACCCCCGAGCCCAAGGGGGCTGCACCCGCCAAGAAGAAACAGTTGTTCACCCAAGACAAGGCAGAAACCAAGCAGATACCCGTTGATGAGGACGGGTCCACCAACGCCACTTTCACCATAGGCGCCAACCTCGAACCCGAGCAGGAGGAGGCCCTGGTCAGGTTCCTGCGCGCGAACAAGAAGGTATTCGCTTGGGAGCCTGACCAGTTGGCAGGGATCCCTAGGAGCGTAATCAAGCATCACCTCAACGTGTGCCCCAACGTGCGTCCTGTGAAGCAGAAGGCAAGGCGTCAGTCCATAGAAAAGCAGGCCTTCATTGTCCAAGAGACCCGCAAACTAGAAGCCGATGGGGTCATTCGCGAGGTCCGATACCCGGATTGGTTGGCCAACCCTGTCGTTGTGCCAAAGAAGGGAGGGAAGGAGCGCATGTGTGTCGACTTCACCAACCTCAACAAGGCATGCCCGCAAGATCCATTCCCGCTCCCCCGCATCGACCAGATCGTCGATTCCATCGCAGAATGCGACCTGCTGTGCTTCCTAGATGCCTTCTCTAGGTATCACCAGATCAAGATGGCAGTAGAAGACGTTGAGAAGACAGCCTTCCTAACCCCGTGTGGGGTGCACTGCTACACATGCATGCCATTCGGGCTGCGTAATTCAAGGGCGACCTTTCAGCGGCTGATGCACATCACTTTGGGCCCGCAGCTCAGGAAGAATGTCGAGGCTTACG
Source organism: Triticum dicoccoides (assembly GCF_002162155.2). Lineage (NCBI taxonomy): Eukaryota > Viridiplantae > Streptophyta > Magnoliopsida > Poales > Poaceae > Triticum > Triticum dicoccoides. The sequence goes on along the minus strand of NC_041380.1, from coordinate 448,168,175 downwards.
TCGATGACATTGTGGTGAAGTCTCGGGAGGCCAGGAGCCTGATACAAGACCTGGAGGAAACCTTCGCGAGTCTCAACGCAGTGAACCTGCGGCTCAACCTAGAGAAGTGTGTGTTCGGAGTCCCCTCGGGCAAGCTCTTGGGTTTCCTCGTGTCCCACTGAGGCATCGAGGCTAACCCGGAAAAGGTCAAGGCGGTCGAGGACATGAGCCCGCCGAAGACCCTCAGAGAAATGCAGAAGCTCACTGGGCGCGTGACCGCGCTAGGGCGCTTCATCTCCAAGTTGAGGGAGCGAGCGCTGCCCTTCTTCCAGCTAATGAAGAAAAAGGGGCCCTTTGAATGGACCGAAGAGGCCGACAAGGCTTTCCAAGATCTCAAGAGATACCTGACCAGCCCTCCGGTCATGGTGGCTCCGCGCCCTCAAGAGCCCCTGGTGCTTTACCTCGCCGCCACTCCCTACTCCGCCAGCGCAGCCTAGTGGCGGTTAGGGAGGAGCGTTGAATCAAAACCACAGCAGCAGCCCGAGACAAGGCAAAACGGGAACAAGGAAGGCCCACAGAAACCGCCACCGCGGCTGAGGAGGATCAGCCGCTGCAGAGGAGTGCGCCGGAGGCGGAAGAGGCCCCTCTCCCAGATGGCCAGCCTCCGGAGGCCTCATCGCCTTAGGAGGCGCTATGGACTCCGGAGGGCGCCACCAGCACTGACGCACCCAACCTGGTTGAGCACCTGGTGTACTTCGTCAGCACGGTGTTGCGGGACGCGAGGGCACGGTACCCCATGCCTCAGAAGCTCCTCCTCGCGCTACTGGTGGCCTCGCGCAAGCTGCAACACTGTTTTCAGGGTCACCCCATCAAGGTCGTCTCGTCATACCCCTTGGAGAGAGTGCTCAGGAGCCCTAACTCAGCCGGAAGGGTCGCTGAGTGGAACATAGAACTGCAAGCGTTTCAGCTCGAATTCAGCACGACCAGAGTCATCAAGGGAGCAGCATTAGTGGATTTTGTGGCAGAATGGATGGAGGCACCAGGCCTCAAGGCCGACGAGGATCGGTCCCTCTCCCCGGGAAGCGAGGCGACAGAAGGTTGGGTCATGTACTTCGATGGGGCGTTCTCCAGGCATGGCGCTGGAGCTGGGGCAGTGCTTATATCGCCCACTCAGGACAAGCTCTACTACGCTGTACAGCTCTGTTTCCAGCAAGGTGAAAAGGTCTCCAACAACATAGCGTAGTATGAAGCTCTAATAGCGGGCTTGAAGGCTGCAGCTGCCCTGGGGGTGAAACGCCTCACCATCAAGGGCGATTCACAGCTCCTTGTCAATTTCTCCAACAAGGTGTACGAGCCGAAAGATGAGCACATGGAAGCCTACCTTGCGGAGGTCCGCAGGATGGAGAAGCAGTTCTGGGGGTTGGAGTTGCAGCATGTGCCCCGTGGCACCAATCGGAAAGCCGACGACATTGCCAAACGGGCATCCAGGCGGTTACCTCAGGAGCCTGGCGTTTTCGAGGAGCGGCTCTTCAAGCCCTCAGCCCTGCCGTCACTGTCAAACATGGCTCAGCCACGGGAGGAGCTCCCCCAGCCACCTGCCTCAGGAGCTCCGGCATGTGGCCCGGCCTCAGGAGCACGCCTGCTCCTGACGATGGAACCTCAGGAGAGATGCTGGATCACGGAGCTCCGGAGTTACTTAACACGAGGGACCCTGCCGGAGAAGGAGGAGGAAGCGGAGCGAGTGGCACGTCAGGCCACGACATACTGCATCAAGGATGGAGAGCTCTACCGTAAGCGACCAAACGATGTGTCCCTGTGCTGCATCTCCAGGGAGCAAGGGAAGGAACTGCTGGAAGATATACACGGCGGAGACTGTGGACATCATTCATCATCACGGACCCTCGTCGGCAAGGCGTTCCACAGTGGGTTTTATTGGCCCACCGCACTCAACGACGCCGTCGAACTAGTGAAAGCTTGTGAGGCCTGCCAGTTCCACGCCAAGCAGATCCATCAGCCAGCAGGAGGCCTGCAGACTATACCCCTTTCGTGGCCGTTCGCAGTCTGGGGGCTGGACATCTTGGGCCCGTTTCCTCGGGCGCCTGGGGGCTACCGCTGCCTCTACGTCGTCATGGACAAGTTCACCAAGTGGGATGAAGTAGAGGCTGTCCGCACCATTCCCACGGGTTCCGCGGTCAAGTTCATCAAGGGCATCGTGAGCCGGTTCGGGGTGCCGAACCGCATCATCATGGACAACGGTTCGCAGTTCACCAGTAACCTCTTCAAAACATACTGTGCTAACCTTGGAACGCAGATATGCTACGCTTCGGTGGCGCACCCCCGAAGCAACGGCCAGGCCGAGCGAGCCAACGCAGAGGTCCTGAGGGGTCTCAAGACCAGGACGTTCAAGAAGAAGCTGGAGGCCAGCGGCAGAGGTTGGTACGATGAGCTTCAGTCCGTGTTGTGGTCCATCCGCACAACCGCGACCAAGCCGACTGGAGAGACCCCGTTCTTCCTGGTCTACGGAGCCGAAGCAGTCCTCCCTCACGAGGTCAGACATCGCTCCGCGCGGGTCCTGGCATTCGACAAGGCGCAGCAGGACGCCATGCGGGGGATGGACCTCGTGCTGGGGGAGGAACGTCGCCGAGAAGCCGCGCTGCGAGCGGTGAGGTACCAACAGGCACTACGGCGATTTCACTGCCGCAACATCCGCCCTAGAACTCTCGAGGTAGGAGACCTCGTGCTCAGGCGGGTTCTCTCCAGGGAGTGGCTGCGCAAGCTCTCTCCCATGTGGGAGGGCCTGTTCAAAGTTGTTCATGTTTCCAGGCCCGGCTCCGCGCGCTTGGAGACTCAGGAGGGGGTGCCGGTCCAGAACGCATGGAACATCCAGCACCTTCGGAGGTTCTACCCCTAAAAAGGCCCAGAGCCTGTGAAGAAGGCGAATGCCTATGAAGCTGTCGCGTTTTGGAAAAGGCCCAGAGCCTGTGAAGAAGGCGAATGCCTGTTAAGCTGTCGCGTTTTGGAAAAGGCCCAGAGCCTGTGAAGAAGGCGAATGCCTGTGAAGCTGTCGCGTTTGGGAAAAGGCCCAGAGCCTGTGAAGAAGGCGAATGCCTGTGAAGTTGTCGCGTTTTGGAAAAGGCCCAGAGCCTGTGAAGAAGGCGAATGCCTGTGAAGCTGTCGCATTTGGGAAAAGGCCCAGAGCCTGTGAAGAAGGCGAATGCCTGTGAAGCTGTCGCGTTTTGGAAAAGGCCCGGAGCCTGTGAAGAAGGCCAACGCCTGTGAAGCTCGCCGCTCGTGACACTCTCACGTAATAATGAGTTCGGGTTGTACACGCCCCGGAGTCTCAGGAGCGCCGGCCTCAGGCCCTGGGGCTCCCTCCCACGCCCAGTGGCAGCACTTAGCTCCATGCTGGTGAGAAGATGTTGAAGACTAGATTAGGTGCCAGACGCGGCTTTTCATTTGCTTTCGCAGTTGGCTTGTTCCTTCTCATTCAAAGTTTTATTGAAGTTGTTGCCGTCTTTGGCTTGTAGTTCTTCGACTTTTCACTCTCCTGCCTCGATTTCTCTTATGCAAGGCCTCGCGAGGGGGGGACTGCCGAGCGCCCTCGCGAGTGTTCCCGTCCTAGTCGTTCAAAGGGTTTGCAACCTGGGTCCATTACAGGAGCACCCCTCTAGTCCGTGCCCCACGGGCATCGCGACACGAACACAGGGCCTGGGTCGGTCGCCCCCCATGGCTGGGGCCGGGAACTATCCACATGCGGGCACGCAGCCGGAAGGCACGATAACGGAAGCAAAACAATGATTAACAACAATAACCCAAACACGCCCCCGCGGGGCTCCACACTACTGTCTTTTTTACACAGGAAAAAAGGAAAAGAAAGAACATATCAGGCGCAGCTCGCCTCACACCGGCCTGCAGGGAAGACTCGAGTTGCCTCCGGGGCTCAGGCAGACTCCCTCTCGCGCTTCACCGGGGCACGACGGCGGGCGGACACGCTACCACCCCTCAAGCAGATGCGACGGCGTGGAGGCTGACCGCGGCCACTGCTGGAAGAGTCGCCGCCTGAAGAAGAACCAGAGAAGCTTGGGGAACCCCGAGCGCCGCCAATCACGCGAGCGCTGTCTTCTCCATCGTCGCCGGAGCTAGGCTCCCGGCCGCGGTCGTCGTCCTCGGGGCAGCACCCTGCGTGGCGACCATCTTCCTCAAACACCCTCACGTAGAGGGTGGCATCACAATCAAACTTGAAGTGCATGGTGCAACGACAGCTCAGGCCACGCGCGCGGGCAAACGTCTGCCAACCGCGGGCCAGGGCCAGGCTCCCGGCTGCGGAGACCTCCAGTGAAGCCCATGAGGCCCGGCTGCAGCAGCCGTCGGCCTGAAGACAGAGGCCGCCCGGAGCGCCGGCCGGGAGCTCGCCGAGGAGGAAGCGAGGAAGCGGAAGCCGGGTGCTAGTCGGCTCCGTCGACCACACGACGAACTCTGGTAGCACCTCTGCAGCGCGAAAGCGCGGCCTAGGGGGACGCGCAACCGGAGCGCGCCCCCCGGCCGCGGCGATCCGCCCACCGCCGCGCTGGAAATCATCTCCACGGCCGCGGGGAGCTGCCGTGGTGGCCACAGGATGTTTGCGAGGGCGCCCTCGGCCGCGCTTGGGCGGGGGAGAGGCAGGCTCAACCTGGTGAGCCTTCCCCTTCTCTGCGACCGAGAACCTCCTCGATGGGGCCATGAAGAAGAAGGAGAAGCAAGGGGGGATGAGCTGGAAGGGCGCACGTCGTTCCGTACTTATAGCCGGCGAAGGCCAACCACCGACCTCCACGATCGCAGGTAATCATGACCCGCTTTGCATGCAGGGACTAGTCCAATCCGTGCAGTTACCGAGGCGCCATGGGGAAGTGGAGACGCCCACGTCCAATCAACCGTCATGCGGCACCCAAGGCCGCAGGCTGTTAGGGCCCGCGGCGCTTCGCTCTTGCCCTTCCGCCTCCCTGCACGGCCAAGTCCGGGCGTGCCTTGGGCCCGGGGGCTACTGTCGGCGTTCTGGGAATGGGGGTCCCCAAACTTGCCTGCCTGCGGCCTGCGGCGTGGCTCAAAGGGGGCCCAGCACGGCCCATATTCACCAACACTGACCCAAGACCCTCGCGAGGGGCCAAGCCTCGCGGGGCGGATGACGCGGAGCTTCCTCAGGCACAGCCTCATCAAGCTGGCTCGCGAGGAGGCAGAGAGATCAAGGCGGGGTACCTCACGAGGTGCCCGTGACGCAAGCCATGACGACCAAAGGCGCCAGGCGGGTGCCAGCCCGCGCAGCGTCCTCCTTTCCTCTTTGGTGCAAAGGGAGCAAGCGCAGCCGCGGAGTACCGAGGCATCAGGCAAAAGTTGCCATTTTGGTACAACAAGACCAAGACCAGGAGGACTGCAAGACGGAGGTCATCGTGGAGCCCAGGACGGCATCACCACCAGAGCTTTGTGCAGGCGAAGACTACTTTTGTCGGGATAGCTGGTACTAGTTGTCCCCCTTCAAATTAGCCCGCCATTGTTGGCTCCCTCCCCGCTCGATATTTGGGAAGAGGACCAGGGCCTCTATAAATAGGACCAACCACCCACAGAACAAGAGGGGGACGAGAGAAGGAAAGAGAGAGAGAAAGAGAAGGGTGACTAAACCCCTCCCGGCAGTTCATCGCCCCAGCCAAGAGCAGACCCTCGCGAGGCTGTTCTTCCTTGTATTGTCCATCATCATTAGCCCAAGAGGTAATCCACCACGCCACACACTGGAGTAGGGTATTACACCACAACGGTGGCCCAAACCAGTATAAACCCTGTGTCATTCGTGTTGTTCTTTTCATTGCTTAGATCTTAGCGAGGCGGAGGGGTGCAGGTAGGTAGGAGGCGAAATCTCCGTGCGCACCCTAGTGTTTGAACCTCAAGGGTCTGCCGGAACCCGAAATCCGACAGCTACTGGTACAAACCCTCAGCCCCGAGAGTGGACTACTCCCTCCTCATCATGGTGGCCGCCGGGATGATGAAGATGGCCACCGAAGATGATTCCCACATCCGGCAGGGTGCCGAAACAGGGTCTAGATTGAATTTTGGTGGCTATAGAGCCTTGCGGCGGCGGAACTTCTGATCTGGGTTAACCCCGAGGGTTTTTGGAATTTTTGGAAATTTATAGGGTAAAGAGGGGGTGCGGGAGGCCGCCGAGGTGGGCACAACCCACCTGGGCGCACCTGGGGACCCAGGCGCACCCTGGTGGGTTGTGACCCCCTCGGGGCACCCCCCAAGTGCTGCTCTGGCCCATCCTGGGAGTTCTGGTCCATAAAAATTCTCCAAAAAGTTTCGTGGTGTTTGGACTCCATTTGATATTGATTTCTTGTGATGTAAAAAACATGCAAAAAACAGCAACTCGCACTGGGCACTAGGTCAATAGGTTAATATAACAACATGAATACTTCATAAATTATAGATATGTTGGAGACGTATCAACATCCCCAAGCTTAATTCCTACTCGTCCTCGAGTAGGTAAATGATAAAAGAAATAATTTATGAAGTGTGAATGCTAGCAGAGTGCATAAATTTGATCAATGATGATTTCAATCACTTTTACTAGCATCATGACAACAACTCTTTCTTATAAAACTTCTCATGTTATAGTAGCAACCAATTCACATGTTAAGGTTCAAACAATGAATCCTCTTGAAACTCAACAACCTATGTTTTTTTGACAGAAAGACTGTAAGGGAACCCCTTACAGTATAATTGGTGCAACAAACCCATATTGCAAGTACCATGCCTTGAACCTGGGTGGGTGGGAAGGCATCAGCCCCTTCCCACCACTAGGCTATGCCAACCTATGTTCTCAGTCACCAAGCAATTGCAATTCAGCTTATTCAACAGAGTCTAAGTAAGAACTCCACATACTCAACCATCATATAGTCTTCTATGATTGCTAACACTCACCGCATACACATGAGCAAAACGTTTCAACCAGACACATAGAAAGATAGGGGCTTATTGTTTTGCCTCCCAACGTATTCACCTCAAGGGTGATGTCAACAATAATAACTCATGCTACCCATATTCAACTAGACATATGTGCCTAGATCTTTCCTCACCACATGATGCTTGCCAAAAGAGAAAAATAAAAAGGAATAGAGAGAAAAACTTTGACTCTTTGCATAAAAGTAAAAGATAAGCCATTTGCAGAGGGAAGCAGAGGTTGACATGCGCTTATTTGTTTGTATGCTCAACCCCTTAGTGCAAAATAACGTCATGTTATATTGCCCCTTATGATAGCAACCTTTATTATGCAGTTTGTCGCTTTTATTCTTTGCCATCACAAGTTCGTACAACACTCAATTTTCTCTTACACTAAATGACCTAACACTTCTAGAAGCAATTTTTATTTCCTTATTGCACCGATGACAACTTACTTGAAGGATCTTTCTCAATCCTTAGGTAGGTATGGTGGACTCTTGAAAATAAGATTTGGGTTTAAGGGTTTTTGGATGCACAAGTAGTGTCTCTACTTGGTGCAGAATTTTTGGCTAGCAAAGATGGGGGGCAAGCACCACATGTTGAAGGATCTATGACAATATAACTTTTATGTGAATATGAACAAACATAAACCATTATGTTGTCTTCCTTGTCCAACATCAACAATTTTGGCATATAATATTTTGATGGGGGCTCACAATCACAAAAGATTTCCAAGATAGTGTATTTGCATGTGAAAGTTCTCTTCCTTATATTAATTATTCATGAATTTCTTGTACGACCAATATGGTGATTGTCAAGCCTCAAAAGATTTCACTTTCTAAACCCAATGTGAAGCTACCACTAGGCATGTTATGATTTCAATGTCATGGCATTCAATTTATTCAACAATTTACTCATAGGATATAAGTGAAGCACGAGAGTAAATGACAAGCTACTCCAAAAAGATATAAATGAAGATCATGAGAATAATATTCCTTTCTCTAAAATTAATTTAAGTGAAGCAATAGAGAATGTCTTCAAAAATACTAAAGCACACCGTGCTCAAAAAGATATAAGTGAAGCACTAGAGCAATTCCACAGAAAAGAGCTTCGTTGACGAGATGTGAATGCCGCTTACCTAGCCTCGTGGCAACTATTTGAGAGCTCTATTTTATTTAAAAACTTTGAGTTCTAAGTATTTTATTAAAACAGCAAGCAAAAAAAATAAAATAACAAACCAAGAATAGCACACATCATGTGAACAAGCAAAAACTTAGGCTCAACCGATACTAACCGGTAATTGTTGAAGAAAAAAGGTGGGATGTCTACCAGGGCATCCCCAAGCTTAGATGCTTGAGAATTCTTGAAATATTATCTTGGGATGCCTTGGGAATCCCCAAGATTGGGATTTTGTGTCTCCTTAATTCCTCTCATATCACGCTTTCCCTAAATCTTAAAAACTTCATCCACACAAAACTCAACAAGAACTCGTGAGATAAGTTAGTATAAACCAATGCAAAACCTTATCATTCTCTATTGTAGCATATAACTAAAATTATTATTCAAAATTGAATACTAAATGACTCTGCATATTTAATACTCCTATCCTCAAATAGAATCATTAAACAAGCAAACATATGCAAACAATGCAAACATAACAGCAGTCTGCCAAAACAGTACAGTCTGTAAAGAATGCAAGAGTATAAATACTTACCTAACTCAAACGTTATGAAAATTTTCCACACTGTAGAAAATTTATTAGATATCATTTTGCAAAAAGTTTCAACATTTTATCACATTCTGAATTTTCTAGGGAATTTTTGCAACAGCGATAAACTTTCTGTTTTCAAACAGCAACATGTAGGCTTGCAAAATAAGCATGGCAAAGGTTGTACTTGATATTTTTATTACAAAGAAAGATGAAAAATATTATTCTAAATAACAGCAAGCAAATGATAACAAAAGAAAATGATGCTCCAAGTAAAACTCATATCATGTGACGAATGAAGACATAGCTCCAAGTGAGGTTACCGATAATGTTGAAGACAAAAGAGGGGATGCCTTCCGGGGCATCCCCAAGCTTAGTTGCTTGAATCTTCCTTGAATATTACCTTGGGGTTCCTTGGGAACCCCCAATATTAGTGTCTTGTCACTCTTTATTCTCCTCATATCAACACCTCACCCAAAACTTGAAAACTTCAATCACACAAAACTTAACGAAACTTTGTGAGATAGGTTAGTATGATAAAGAGCAAACCATTTCACTTTTGGTACTGTCAAAGACAAGATTAATAATTGTTTCCACACAATACCTACTGTAGCATATCATTTCCACAATTTATATTGATCAATATAAGACATGGAAACTAGAAAACAAGCAAACTATGCATAGAAAACAGAATCTGTCAAAAACAGAATAGTCTTTAGTAATCTATACTTCAACCATACTTCTACTACTCCAAAAATTCTGAAAAAATAGGAAAACCTGGGAAATTTATCTATAATTTTTTTTCAAAAAGAATCAACATTTTATCGCGCTTCTGTTAAGAATGAGAATTTTTTTAGCACAAAAGTTTCTGTTTTTCAGCAAGATCAAATCAACTATCACCGTAAGCCATCCCAAAGGTCTTACTTGGCACATTATTGAAACAAAAGCAATAAAACATGATTAATACAGTATCATAATCATGTGAACACAAAACAATAGTAGGTAAAAGTGTTGGGTTGTCTCCCAACAAGCGCTTTTCTTTAATGCCTTTTGGCTAGGCATGATGATTTCAATGATGCTCGTATAAAAGATAAGAATTGAAACATGAAGAGAGCATCATGAAGCATGTGACTTGCACATTTAGGTCTAACCCACTTCCTATGCATAGGGATTTTGTGCAACTTATGGGAACACGAATCAACTAGCATAGGAAGGCAAAACAAGTGCAACTTCAAAACAATCAACACATAGAGAAGAAACTTGATATTATTGAGATATGTAAGAGCATAAGTTCCTTCCTCATAATAATTTTCAGAAACATCATGAATGGATTCAACAATATAACTATCACATACAGCACTCTTTTCATGATGCACAAGCATAGACGATTTATTACTCTCTATGGCATGCATGTCATCATAATAACCATCATAGATAGCAACCTTGTTCTCATAGTCAATTGAAGCCTCATAAAAAATGGTGGATTCATCATTAAATAATGTCATGAACTCTCTAGATCCACTTTCATCATTATAATCATCATAAATAGGAGGCATGCTTTTATCATAATAAATTTTCACATCAAAACTTGAGGGACAAAAATATCATCTTCATCAAACATAGCATCCCCAAGCTTGTAGCTCTGCATATCATTAGCATCATGGGTATTCAAAAATTCATACTAACAACATTGCAATCATGCTCATCATTCAAACGTTATATGCCAAACATTTTGTTGTCTTCTTCTTCTAACAATTCAACACAATTTTCTGAACCATCATTTTGAAGAAAGATATTATAAAGATGATCAATAACATGATGCAACCTCGATTCCATTTTTATGTAGTTTTCTTTTATAAACCAAACTAGTGATAAAACAAGAAACTAAAATATTCAATTGCAAGATCTAAAGATATACCTTCAAGCACTCACCTCCCCGGCAACGGCGCCAGAAAAGAGCTTGATGTCTACTACGCAACTTTATTCTTGTAGACATGTGTTGGGCCTCCAAGCGCGGAGTTTTGTAGGACAGTAGCAATTTTCCCTCAAGTGGATGGCCGAAGGTTTATCAATTTGTGAGAGGTGTAGGATGAAGATGGTCTCTCTCAAACGACCCTGCAACCAAATACAAGAAATTTCTTGTGTCCCCAACACACCCAATACAAATGGCAAATTGTATATGTGCACTAGTTCGGCGAAGAGATGGTGATAAAAGTGTAATATGGATGGTAGAAATATATTTTTATAATCTAAATAAATAAAAATAGCAAGGTAGCAAATGGTAAACGGGCACAAAAATGGTATTGCAATGCTTAAAAATGAGGCCTAGGGTCCGTACTTTCGCTAGTTGTCAGGACCCCGATTCCAAGTCACATCGATCTAGCCGGTAACACCTCATATCACTTTGCGGCCTCACGCACGGTATCCCCATGGGTGTCGCCTTACCATGGCCCGAGACCGCTTGCGCCTTTTGGCTCACGTATATGATAGTGTCGCTAACATCCATATGACAGAGAACCCGGGCCGACATGGCTAGTCGTGAACCCAAAGCGGCACAAACCTATGGGGACATGCATACATGATTCACATCGAGCATGTCGGTCAACAGCGTGTGAATCCGGGCTATAGCACTGGGCTAACAGGACTCCGGGGAACCCGGGCTATAACAGGCTAGGCAGGACTCCGGATGTCACCGTGTGACATTTCCCCGAAGGGACAGACATAGGAACAAAGTGAAACACATGCCGGCCAGTCAAGTGTCCTGAATAGTAGTGCTGGGCTAGTAGGAATCCAGTGAACCGGGTTGTAGCGGACTACTATGGCTCATGGCAGCACTAGACTACATTTCCCCATAAGAGAGGCTGCCAAGGATAAACAACTAGATCGTCGGATCCCACACATACAAAGCATTTCAATCATACACACAATATGCTCGATATGTGTAAATACAACATGGCATCACAACAAAACTCTACAACTCAAGTACTTTATTTAAAGGCTCCGGAGAGCCATACATAACATGTTCATACAGGTAGGGGTCACATGACCCGACACTCAAGTCATACAAACATACAAGCACATGCGGAAGCAAATAAGTCTGAGTACAGACACTAGAAAGAAGAAGGCTTGACGAAGCCTGGCTATCTACATAGGGCCCTGCATGGCCAGAATCACCACCTGGGTGGCAAGTTACTCATCGACATCGAGGTCTACGTAAAACCCATCGGAGGGGCGGTGTTGTCGTCTGAAAACAGTAATTAAAGCAACATGAGTACAAAGGTACTCAGCAAGTCTTACAACAGATCCTACTATACATGCTCATTCTCAAGAAGGTGGTGGAGTTACTGCAGCAAGCCAGCTTTGACTCTTGGCTAAGCTATCCTACAAGACACCACTTTAAAATAGTTTTCGCACACGAGTCCAGTAATCAGCAACACAATACTCCACCGAGGATCCTCCCTCGTTATCCTACGAGAGGGACATCCTCGGTACTCACACTTATCTTGAGTCTTTTAGTAGTAACCATTAACTTGTCTATGAACTGTATAGGCAACCAAGTAGTCCTTTACCGCGGGCGCGGCTATTCGAATAGTTTTATACCCTGCAGGGGTGTACTTCGTCACACATGTTTCCACCACTTAGCGTCTGCACACGACATGTGCTCGGCAGACTTCAAGCAAAAGCCGATGTGGGTGTAGACCACGACCTCACTAACCACACAAGTCTCTAGTCCAGGTTTATCGCCTATTCGGGTTCCATCCGCAAGGAAATCCGGCCGGGGTGTCCTCAACGGCCCCAAACAATGTGTACAGGGCCCCGAGACGCCAAACGGGTGACCGGCATACCCGGCCACGGTGTATCTACCGCATCATAGCCGACCCCTAGGGTCAGCGCTACGCACGGCCGCCAACACATAACCTATAAACACCAGAAACTAGTTGCAACTCCTGGACAGAGGACGAGAGGGGTTAGTAAGTCGAGCGGGGTCATATTTCAGGGCCCAATGTGTGGTAGTAGCTGAATCTTAAATCACACATACAGATCTCAGTTCTTAGGGACGACCTCAATGAAACAACCCACCATGTACTCCTACATGGCCTCTCATCGATACCTTTACCAAAACATGTTCAACACATCCCTCACATTACCGACGTAATCATTTCACTCTAGCCCATCACCCAGATGAACCAGACCTGACACAACTCTAAGCATAGCAGGCATAGCAAGGTAGGAAACACATACATGGCTCAATCAACTCCTACACATGCTAGTGGGTTTCATCTAGTTACTGTGGCAATGATAGGTCATGCAGAGGATAAGGGTTCAACTACCATAGCACACAGCAGTTTGGAATGTTGTTGTCTTAATGCAGTAAATGAGAGCAGAAGCGAGAACATGGGATTGTATCGATATGATCAATGGGGTTGCTTGCCTGATGGAGTAGTAGTAGGGTACTGCCCTTCAGTTGGATACTCGGAAATATCTTCGAAGGCAGAACCTACCACGAAAGACACCACAGAACACAATCATCACATGGCAATATGCAACAATATGATGCATGCTATGACATGGCAATATGAGGTGTCCTGCCTAATGCAATGTGAAACAAGTTGGTTTGGGTCCATTTGAATCAAGGATTCAAATGGAAGCTTATGTTCTTAAGCCTTATAAGTGTATTAGCTTGTTTCACCTAAACAGCAAGGTTAAAGTGTTTTGTCATGCATGAAACCATTACAGATGGAAAGACTGAATTTTTCTGATCAGATTTCATATATAAATCTTTGCATTTGGAGTTACAGATTAAAAGTTATGAATTTTTGAAGTTTGTAATATTTGCTGGAATTTCCTGTATAAGAATAATTCCAGTAATTGAATTATTGCGTCAGCATTGCGTCAGGGTGACGTCAGTGGTCAAAGGGGCCGGTCCAGGTCAAACCTGACCAGTGGGACCCGTGTGTCAGTAGTTAATTAACTAACTAAACTTAGTTAGTGCTAATCTAAGTTAATTAGCAGGGCGGTCCCACTTGTCATAGACTCAGGGGAAGTCAACCTGGGCCCACACGGGGTCAACCAGGGTCAAACTCGCCGGCGTTTAGCCGCCGGCGAGGCCAGACGCGGCGGAGTGATGCGGGTTTCATGCTCCGGTGACCAAAACGACGGCAGAGCACATCTATGTGATGCGGGGAGTGAGCCGCGTCGAGTGGTGGCAGTGGGTGGAGCTGGGGTGGCCAGAAACGTCGCCAGCGACGACCTTGGCGGTCGCCGGAGTTCGGGCGAGGTCGAAACCGAGGCTACAGGGCACGGCGAGGCGCGTGGAGTGGTGCTACGGGCTCCTGCGAGTGCAGTGAGTGCGTTGGTCACAATGGTGTGGCCGTTGGGTGGCCGGAGTCACGTCGGCGACAAGCTCGACGGTGGCGGGTGCTCGGGTGAGCGTGGTGCGGTGCACACGGTGGAGGCGGGAGTTAATGGAGAGGGGGAGGACGAAGCTGGGCTCACGGTGATTGCAGCAAACGTCGAAGCGGGCTCGGGGAAGGCCGGAGCTGAGCGGGGCGACGATGGCGATCTCGGTGGCCGGAGTTGGGGGAGACGGGGTCAGCGGCGACTCCAGAGCGGGCGAGCACTCGGGGCTCGGCCTGCTCGACGTAGTCGACGATAGCGGAGCTCGTGGACACGGTGACGAGGCACGAGGACGACGACGGACGCGGTTATCACGGTGGCGCGGGCGCGGCAGCGTCGGCCATGGTGCAGGAGAGCGAGGGAGATGAGCTAGGGAGGAGAGGGCGTGTCTGCGAGCTCGGGGGAGGAGTGTGTGACCGAACCAGGGCAGCAGCATGGCGAGGGGAGGAAGCAGGGCGGCGGGCAGCTGCATGGCGCACGTAGGTGCCGTCGTCGAGCACCTGCCTGCCTGCCTGGCCAAGCCAAGCAGCTCGCTGGAGCGGTGGCTGGGCTGGGCCGGCTGGTGGGCCTGCTAGGTGGGCGCCAGGTAAGCCTCTACTCTCTCTGCTTTTTGTTTTCTTTTTATTTATTCCTGTTTTGTGTTTTGAAATAGTAAAAATACTATTCCATTTAGGAAAAACCTAAAAATATTCAGAGGCACATTTGAAAATATTCTCAACAGCCTAAAAATACTTTCAGGATTATTTGGGCATTTTAAAATATTTATAGGATCTAAATTGCCCAAATGCAAATAGTAATGATTTAATCCAATGACCTTAAGATGTCCTAGAAAAGTGTGCACCATTTTTGTCAAAGGTTCTAGACCAAGGCAAAGATGATGAACATTTTAGAAGGGCATTTCAGGTTCATTGAAAAAGATTTTAGTAAACCCTAGTTGTTTCCGAGGGGTGATGGGGGTTCTGTCATCCCCATTTCAGTTTTCTGGGAAAATAAACATGATGCAACACTCTAATGCATGTAGGGTGTGACACTAGTGCAATCTCTCAACAGTGTTAATATAACTGGATCATATAACCACCCCTCAAAGTGCGATGAAGAATCACTCCAAAGTTCCTATCTAGCACAAAACATAAGATGGAATTGTTTGTAGGGTACGAAACCACCTCAAAGCTATTTTTTCCGGTCAATCTATCCTAGAGTTCTTACTAAAATAACACCAAAGCAAATTCAGATTCATAATACTAAATCCGACATAAAGAACTTCAAAGAGTGCCCCAAGATTTCTACCAGAGAAACAAAGACAAGAACGTGCATCAACCCCTGTGCATAGATTACCCCAATGTCACTCAGGAATCCGCGAGTTGAGTGCCAAAACATATATCAAGTGAATCAATACGATACCCCATTTTCACCATGAGTATTCAATTGCAAGACATATATCAAGTGTTCTCAAATCCATAAAAGTATTCAATCCGATAACAATGAAATCTCAAAGGGAAAAACTCAATTCATCAGAACAAGATAGAGAAGGGAAAACACCATATGATCCGACTATATTAATAAAGCCCGCGATATGTCAAGATCGTGAAATATCAAGAACACGAGAGAGAGAGAGAGAAAGAGAGATTAAACACATAGCTACTGGTACAAAGCCCCGAGAGTGGACTACTCCCTCATCATCGTGGTGGCCGCCGGGATGATGAAGATGGCCACCGGAGATGATTCCCCCCTCCGGTAGGGTGCCGGAACAGGGTCTAGATTGGTTTTTGGTGGCTATAGAGCCTTGCGGCGGCGGAACTTCTTATCTAGGTTAACCCCGAGGGTTTTTGGATTTTTGGGGAATTTATAGGGTAAAGAGGGGGTGCGGGAGGCCACCAAGGTGGGCACAACCCACCTGTGCATGCCTAGGGGCCCAGGCATGCCCTGGTGGGTTGTTCCCCCCTCGGGGCACCCTCCAGGTGCTGCTTTGGCCTATCCTGGGTGTTTTGGTCCATAAAAATTCTCCAAAAAGTTTCACGGTGTTTGGACTCCGTTTGATATTGATTTTCTGCGATGTAAAAAACAAGCAAAAAAAAACAGCAACTGGCACTGGGCACTGGGTCAATAGGTTAGTCCCAAAAAATGATATAAAGTTGCTATAAAATGATTGTAAAATACCCAATAATGATAATATAACAGCATGAATACTTCATAAATTATAGAGACGTTGGGGACGTATCACTGGTGAAGATGTTGATGAAGATTGACCCTCCCTCGATGAGAGGATCGTTGGTTATGACGATGGCTTTGATTCCCCCCCGGAGGGAAGTTTCCTCGACAGAATATCTCCATTGGAGCCCTAGATTGCTTCTGCCTAGGTTCCGCCTCGAGACGGTGGCGCTTCGTCCCGAAAGTGTTCTTCTAATTTTCTAGGTCAAAACCTTTCATATAGCAAAAGATGGGCACCAGACGATGGCTAGGGGGGCCACAAGCCCTGGGGGCGCGCCCCCCAGGCTTGTGGCCTCCAGGTGGGTCCCTTCTGTAACTTCTTCACCCAATATTTTTTATATATTCCGAAATAATTCTCCGTAAAGTTTCACGACATTTGGAGTTGTGCAAAATAGGTCTCTCAGATTTGCTCATTTTCGGTCCAGAATTCCAGCTACCGACATTCTCCCTCTTCAAGTAAATCTTGTAAAATAAGAGAGGAAAGGCATAAGTATTGTACAATAATGTGAAATAACAACCCATAATGCAATAAATATCAACATAAAAGCATGATGCAAATGGATGTATTAGTGGGTTATCACCTTCTTTACCAGATAGCCATTTGGTTAGTGTGCTTTCAGATGTTCGGGTTTCTTTTGATCTGAACGTTGTGTCCCCCTCTTCCCTTTTATCTCTGGTTCGTGCTAACAAGGTTGCGCAAGCCACCATTCCTAAGGCCAAGGAGACGACAACGGGGAAGTTGTTGTCCTCCTCTCAGGCTACCTGCGATATGGTGGGAGCTGGTGGTGACTAGTCTTCCACAGTCACAGCTGAACGGATGCAGTCTAAGCGAAGTAAATCGTGTGTGTAGCCCCATGCAGGTCGAGTCTTGGCATTGAAAATTTGTCGTTCAAATGAAGGCCTTGTTCTAGAACATTATGGGTTTTGGCGCTAGGGGGCGTCGAGACCAAATACGTGATTTGGTACGGGATGGTGTGCCTTATTGAAATGTTTAAAGCCTCATTTTCTAATAATGAGCTGTCGACCATTGCTGGTGCGGATCGCTTTGCTTGCAGATGCTTCCCTACTTCTGGCCATTCTGGTGGTATTGTTATTGGGGCTAGGCTGGATTCTTTTGATGTGGTTGCGTTTGATCATGGGATCTTTTGGGCAAGCATGGTGGTGATGCACAAGAACCTTAATGTGCTTTCGGAGGTGGTGAAGGAAATATGCCCTAGAGGCAATAATAAAGTTGTTATTTTATATTTCCTTATTCATGATAAATGTTTATTATTCATGCTAGAATTGTATTGATTGGAAACCTAAATACATGTGTGAATACATAGACAAACACCATGTGATAGCCTAACTTAATAGGGATGATAGACTACTCATATCAATAAGGAATTCCTTCTTTTCCGGGAGCCCATTCAGAAAGAACTCCAAAGTTAAGCATGCTCAGCTTGGAGTAATTTCAGGATGGGTGACCGATTGGGAAGTTGCTCCCGGGTGCGCACGAGTGAGGACAAAGTGCGCAGAAAAGACTAGTATTGATCTGTGGGGCCAGTCTAGATCCCGCGAGGAGTAACGACCACTGGCGGTGTGTCCGGGGCGTTACAAGTTGGTATCAGAGCCGACCCTCGCGGTTACACGTATGTTTACGGACAGGTGCACGGTCATGTTTTCATGACGTTTGTGACCCGTCGTGGCACACAACATGGCACATGTACCGGACTGGATGCACAGATGTATGTGCCAAGAGGGAACGTTCCTGTGGCCCGACGAGGACGTCGGTTCCTATGAGTGGGGGTGTATGTGATAGATTGACTTAATAGGGATGATAGACTACTCATATCAATAAGGAATTCCTTCTTTTTCGGGAGCCCATTCGAAAAGAACTCCAAAGTTAAGCGTGCTCAGCTTGGAGTAATTTCAGGATGAGTGACTGACTGGGAAGTTGCTCCCGGGTGCGCACGAGTCAGGAAAAAGTGCGCAGAAAAGACTAGTATTGATCTCTGTGGCCAGTCTAGATCCCGCCAGGAGTAACGACCACCGGCGGGTGTGTCCGGGGCGTTACACACCGTGTCCCTAGTGAGCCTCTACTTGACTAGCTCGTTAATCAAAGATGGTTAAGGTTTCCTAACCATGGACATGAGTTATCATTTGATAACGGGATCACATCACTAGGAGAATGATGTGATGGACAAGACCCATCCATTAGCTTAGCATATTGATCGTTCAATTTTATTGCTATTGCTTTCTTCATGTCAAATACATATTCCTTCGACTATGAGATTATACAACTCCCGGATACCGGAGGAATGCCTTGTGTGCTATCAAACGTCACAACATAACTGGGTGATTATAAAGATGCTCTACAGGTATCTTTGAAGGAGTCTGTTGGGTTGGCATAGATCAAGATTAGGATTTGTCACTCCGAATATCGGAGACGTATCTCTGGGCCCTCTCAGTAATGCACATCATAAGAAGCCTTGCAAGCAAAGTGATAATGAGTTAGTTACAGGATGATGCATTACGGAACGAGTAAAGAGACTTGCCGGTAACAAGATTGAACTAGGTATGTGGATACCGACGATCGAATCTCAGGCAAGTAACATACCGATGACAAAGGGAATAACGTATGTTTGTTGATGGTAGCTAGGACTGCGTCGGTATTTCCCCGGAGAGGGAGGGATGATGTAGCACAACGACGGTAGGTATTTCCCTCAGTTATGAAACCAAGGTTATCGAACCAGTAGGAGAACCAAGCAACACAATGTAAACAAACCCTGCACACAAATAACAACACCTCGCAACCTGACGTGTTAAAGGGGTTGTCAATCCCTTTTAGGTAGCGGCGCCAGAAACGATGAGTGACGGGAGATAAAGTTGTAAATATTGATAGATCGAACACCAAATAAAATAAATTGCAGCAAGGTATTTTTGGATTTTTGGTTTAATTGATCTGAATAAAAATGCAAAGGAAAAGTAGATCGCAAGGCAAATATATGAGAAAGAAGACCCGGGGGTCGTAGGTTTCACTAGTGGCTTCCCTCGAGAAAAAAGCAAATGGTGGGTAAACAAATTACTGTTGGGAAATTGATAGAACTTCAAATAATTATGACGATATCCAGGCAATTATCATTACATAGGCATCACGTCCAAGATTAGTAGACCAACTCCTGCCTGCATCTACTACTATTACTCCACACATCGACCGCTATCCAACATGCATCTAGTGTATTAAGTTCATTGAAAAATGGAGTAATGCAATAAGAACGATGACATGATGTAGACAAGATCCGTTTATCTATATGGCGGTAGATATAGATATCGTCTTTTTATCCTTAGTAGCAACGATACATACGTGTTGGTTCCCTTTCTGTCACTAGGATCAAGCACCGTAAGATCGAACCCACTACCGGGCACCTCTTCCCGTTGCAAGATAAATAGATCAAGTTGGCCAAACAAAACCCAAATATCGGAGAAGAAATACGAGGCTATAAGAGATCACGCTTAAAAGAGATCAAAGAAACTCAAATACTTTCATGGATATAAAAACATAGATCTGATCATAAACTCGAAGTTCATCGATCCCAACAAACACACCACAGAAGAGTTACATCATATGGATCTCCAAGAGACCATTGTATTGAGAATCAAGAGAGAGAGATGAAGCCATCTAGCTACTAACTACAGACCCGAAGGTCTATAAGGAACTACTCACGTATCATTGGATAGGCACCAATGGAGGATGTGAACCCCATCCGAGATGGTGTCTAGATTGGATCTGGTGGTTCTGGACTCTGCGACGGCTGGATGAATATTTCGTCGACTCCCCTAGGGTTCTGGTATTTTAGGGGTATTTATAGAGCAAAGAGGCGGTCTAGGGGGCACCCGAGGTGGGCACAACCCACCAGGGCGTGCCTGGGCCTCCTAGCGCGCCCTGGTGGGTTGTGCCCCCCTCGGGGAACCCCCCAGGTGCAACCAGGGCCCATTGCCTTCCTTATGGCCCAGAAAAAATCTCCGTAAAGTTTCATGGCATTTGGACTCTGTTTGATATTGATTTTCTATGATGTAAAAAACATGAAAAAATGCAACTGGCACTTGGCACTATGTCAATAGGTTAGTACCAAAAAATGATATAAAATGACTATAAAATGATTATAAAACATCCAAGATTGATAATAAAACACCATGGAACAATCAAAAATTATAGATACGTTGGAGACGTATCAGCATCCCCAAGCTTAACTCCTACTCGTCCTCAAGTAGGTAAGTGATAAAAACAGAATTTTTGATGTGGAGTGATGTTCATCAAGTCATATCATATTCTTTTCTTTATAGCATGCACATTTGTACTTTTAGTTGTTCAAATCAATAGTCTAGTTTTGACATAATAATTTAGATACTCAAGCATATCAACAAGCAACCATGTCTTTCAAAATATCAACGCTAAAATAAGTTATCCCTAGACCATCATGCTCAAACATTGATCCATTCATCAAACACACTCGAATATTAACTACGTCCAATACTTGAGCACGATCACATTGCCTCCTAGTTGGTGCTTTTATGAGAGAAGATGGAGACTGAGGGAGTTCTGGATTAGGGGGTGTTCGGGTAGCCGGACTATACCTTCGGCCGGACTCCCGGACTATGAAGATACAAGATTGAAGACTTCGTCCCGTGTCCGGATGGGACTTTCCTTGGCGTGGAAGGCAAGCTTGGCGATGCGGATATTCAAGATCTCCTACCATTGTAACCGACTATGTGTAACCCTAACCCTATCCGGTGTCTATATAAACCGGAGGGTTGTAGTCCGTAGGCGATCAACTCCATACACAACAATCATACCATAGGCTAGCTTCTAGGGTTTAGCCTCCTTGATCTCATGGTAGATCTACTCTTGTACTACCCATATCATCAATACTAATCAAGCAGGAGTAGGGTATTACCTCCATCGAGAGGGCCCGAACTTGGGTAAAACAAAGTGTCCCCTGTCTCCCGTTACCATCCGGCCTAGACGCACAGTTCGGGACCCCCTACCCGAGATCCGCCGGTTTTGACACCGACATTGGTGCTTTCATTGAGAGTTCCTCTGTGTCGTCGCCTTTAGGCCCGATGGATCCTTTGATCATCAACAACGATGCAGTCCAGGGTGAGACTTTTCTCCCCGGACAGATCTTCGTCTTCGGCGGCTTCACACTGCGGGCCAATCCGCTTGGCCACCTTGAGCAGATCGAAAGCTACGCCCCTGGCCATCAGGTCAGGTTTGGAAGCCTAAACTACACGGCTGACATCCGCGGGGACTTGATCTTCGACGGATTCGAGCCACAGCCAAGCGCGCCGCACTGTCTCGATGGGCACGATATAGCTCTGCCACCGAATAGCGCCTTGGAGGCCGCACACGCATCGGTTCCGACCATTGATTCGGAGCCTACTGCACCGATCGAGGATCAACGGTTAGACGCTGCCTCAGGGGCTGCGATCTCAGAGGCTATTGAGCCGAACTCCAGCCCCACACTCCGCATGCCCATGACTCCAAGGAGCCGGATTCCTCTCCGAACTCCAAACCCCTCGCGTCCCTGCCGATCGAACCTGATTGGGCGCCAATAATGGAGTTCACTGCCGCGGACATCTTTCAGCACTCGCCCTTCGGTGACATCCTGAATTCTCTAAAGTCTCTCTTTATCAGGAGAGCCCTGGCCGGATTACGGTCAGCGAGGATGGGATACGGACGATGAAGAAATTCAAAGCCCACCCACCACCCACTTGGTAGCCACTTTCGACAATTTAACCGACATGCTCAACTGCGACTCCGGAGACATCGACAACATGGATGACGATGCACGAGATACCGACGAACCAACGCCCATAGGGCATTGGATAGCCACCTCATCCCACGATGTGTACATGGTGGATACCCTAAAGGAAGCGACAACGAGGAAAAAGGGGATGGGACGGGAGATCGACCCCCCGAAAAGCAATCAATGCGTCGGCGTAAACACAGACCCAAGCCCCGCCTCGACAAAAACCCAGGCATAGAGCAGGACGAGCTGGTAAATGACGAGCAAGCCTTAGAGAAACCGTCTGAACAGGGAAACACGGATAGAGAAACCGAACATCCCTCTTCTGGCAAAAACGGCATTCCAGACAACCTCACGCCGAATAAACCTATGGAGCAGAAGAATATCCACGAGAGACTCGTTGCAACTGCACGCAGCCTAAAAAAGCAGAAGCGAAAGCTAAAAACAGCGGAAGATGCACTCCGGATTAGATGGAGCAAAGTAATCAATACCACAGATAAGTACGGCGGCAGTCGCCGCACTAAAAGCTATCCGAAAAGAAAGCTACTGCCTGAATTCGACGAAGAGGCCCTAGAGCCCTCACATTCAAAAAATGAAAAAGCCACACGGTCGGATAGACGACCCCATAAAGCGGCAAGCGACGCCGCACCTAAATCGGCATGCGACCCACTTAAGGATTCACATAATGGCCCAGTCAGGTCCATTTATGGGCCAAGAAAGCAAGATCTCGTAAGCAATGCTACGAAGCCATCATCAGAATCCGACACACCCAAATACAGGGGCGCCGCACACCCCCTATGTTTCACCGATGAGGTCCTGGACTATGAATTCCCAGAGGGATTCAAACCCGTAAACATAGAGGCATATGATGGAACAACAGACCCTGGAGTCTGGATCGAGGATTATATCCTCCACATACACATGGCTAGAGGAGATGATCTCCACGCCATAAAATATCTACCCCTTAAGATTAAAGGGCCAGCCCGGCATTGGCTTAAAAGCCTTCCAGAAAACACAATTGGAAGCTGGAAAGAGCTCGAGGATGCTTTCCGAGCAAACTTTCAAGGGACCTATGTCCGTCCCCCAGATGCAGACGATCTTAGTCACATAACTCAACAACTCGGAGAATCAGCTCGGCAGTTCTGGAATAGATTCCTCACTAAAAAGAATCAGATAGTCGACTGTCCGGACGCCGAAGCCTTAGCAGCTTTCAGGCATATTGTCCGAGACGAATGGCTCGCCAGACACCTCGGCCAAGAAAAGCCAAGAACAATGGCCGCACTAACAAGCCTCATGACCCGCTTTTGTGCAGGGGAGGACAGCTGGTTGGCAAGGTGCAGCCCCAGCAACCCAAGTACATCCAAAACTAGGGATGGAAACGGAAAACCGCGACACAACAAGGACCATCGCTGGACTAAGGACAAAAATCCGAAGAGCACGACAGTCAATGCCGGATTCAAAGGCTCACGACAAAATCAGGAAAAATCGCCCCCCCAGGATAACAGGGACGATCCATCCAACCTAAATAAAATCCTGGACAGGATATGTCAGATACACAGTACTCCCCGGAAGCCTGCTAACCATACCCACAGAGACTATTGGGTTTTCAAACAATCCGGCAGACTCAATGCCGAACATAAGGGGCTTGACACACCAAGCGAAGACGAGGACGAACCCCAAAAGCAGAGCACCAGGAAACAAAAGAACTTCCCACAAGAAGTAAAAACAGTGAACTCACTTCACATAACAAAACATGCGGCGCCCGTAAAGGTACGCACCACACGGCCCATCCCCAAAGGGTCCCGCCACTGGTTGTCAAAACCGACCATCTTCGATCAGCTAGATTATTCTAGGAATATCAAGAATGTAGGCTGGACTGCCTTGATACTCGATCCAATAATTGGCGGACTCCAGTTTTCAAATGTCCTTATGGACGGCGGCAGTGGACTAAACCTGATATATCAGGATACAATCCAGCACATGGGGATAAACCCAGCAAGAATCCACCGCAGCAGAACCTCCTTTCAAGGGGTAATACCTGGTCCGGACACCCATTGTACGTGTTTTCTCTGGCTCACAGTCACATTCGGCTCTGCCGATAACCTCCGCCGCGAAAAGCTGACCTTCCATATCGTCCCGTTCTCAAGTCGCTATCAAGCACTACTGGGACGCGAAGCTTTCGCTCGCTTTAACGCAATACCGCATTATGCATCTCTTACGCTCAAGATGCCCGGTCCACGAGGCATCATCTCTTTGAAGGGGAAGAACTAAAGTGCGCCTCCCCAAGCGGAGGACTGTGCGGCTGCTTTAACAGCCCCACAGCAAAATGGCCTCACCGGCTAATAAACTTCAAAATAGGTCATTCAAGACCACGAACGCGGATAGATGAGTTCGGTGCAAAATCATCATTGATGCAGGCCTAGAAGCCATATACCCCCACACTAGGGGCTCCACGCATATACAATAAGAGACAATAAAGCTCAATCTCATATATCTTACTTTATACTTGCTTATTCTAAACTTTGTCGGCACGACCCATTTTCAACTCAGTTCCTCTCTTTTACAGATGAACGTCGTGCGGTGCCCGTCCAGGATACGGCACAACGGAGACACAGGCGCAGACGTGCAATAGGGACCCATCCTAAAGGATTCTTTTTAGATTAAGACCCTACGTAAACCTTTTTTACTGTCTCTTGTTGCTACACATCCCTTGGTTTTTTCTTTCTAATATAACCAAGGAGGAGGCTGGCGTCTTGGCATGTGGCCACGTCAGAATTTTTGCGCGTACCTGGACACTAGGGGCTTTTTTAATAAAGAGTGTTGTTTCGCCCGCACTCATAAAGACCGAACACCTTAGGGAGTGTTTGGCGTCGCGAGTTTTGGCATTATATGCATCAGCTCCGAATCATGTCTTTGGTCAAATGTTGGGTTGCCCGGCTCCTGAGTTCGGCTACCTTACGTTCCGCTCTATCGGCTAAGGTAGCACCAGGAGAACTACTACGATTGTGCCCTTGGCCAGGGCGAGCACCTCAGTAGAGAAAGCCGAAAACTGACTGTCATGATGTAGCGTGAGACTGGTCAGCCACTCGATGACCTATCGGAATCTATCGGATTCCTCCGCTTTAACGAAGGGCCGCTTCCCAGTCAGGCACATACGCGCCCCAAATTCGGACGAGCGCAGTTGCCACCAAGGAGCTACCTAAAGAGTCTCATTGTCAAACTCCTATGGCTAAGTGAAAGTGTTAAAGCATTATAGTCTGGTTGCCTGGCCCGCTGCGCTATCACCTCCTTTGTAGGACCAAGACGTTGGGTTAAGTGTGAAAATGCGTCTTCTACGAGCACCCCTGCACTATGTGCGTGGGGGCTGAAGCCAACGTCTGCCATCTTTCAGATTCTATATATATATATATATATATATATATATATATATATATATATATATATATATATATATATATATATATATATATATCTTAAAACGGCCGCATAGAACGTGTTCACAATACTTGAAGGCACAAGTATAAAAAAGGCCACTACAGTTTATCAAAATACTACTTTTCAATTACATATGCTATCATAACATAGCATCTTTCGAGCACTGCGTCTCTATTACACGAGCGCCTTCAAGGACTTCTTGAAAATAGTGCTCGGAAGGTACTCGGCTTTTGTCCGAATCTCGGGACGCAACAACGGTGGTCTCCATCTCTGCCCAGTATGTCTTAACACGCGCAAGAGCCATCCTTGCGCCCTCTATGCATGCTGACCTCTTCATTGCATTAATACGCGGCACCGCGTCAAGGAATTGCTGCACCAAGCTGAGATAACTCTTCGGCTCCGATCTCCCAGGCCACAGATGACCCATGACGTACTTCATGGCGAGTCCGGACAATCTATTCAGCTCGGCCCATTGAGCCAGGCGATCGTCCACTGCCAGTGGACGCTCTGGATTGTGGAACTGTGACCAGAAAAGCTTTTCCACTTTGCGATCTTTTAGATCTCGAAAGTGTTCGGTCGCATCAGCAGCACTTGCTGCCAAATCTAGATAGGTGTCCTCCACACTCCACATCCGGTCCAACGGAGCAAACTTCGGATCACAAAACTTCCTCCATAGCATAAAGGGCTTTCCAGCCGCAATCTGTTCGGCCTGACGCAGCTCCTCCTTCGCAGCTCTCATCGCAGAGCGAGCATCCTTGGCATCGGCAACAACCTTCTTTAAATCCGTCTGTCTCGCCCAGTCTTCTTTCTCAAGAAGTTTGCAACGGTCTGCAGCGCTCTTTAACTTCTCGGCCATCTCTTCTTTGCTTCGGCAGTGAGCAGCCTGTTCGGCTCTCAACTCTTCAAGGGCCTTCTCGGCAGCCGCATCGCTTTTTCTGGCTTGCTCCTTAGCTCGGGCAAGTTTTGCCCTAAGATTCTCCACGGCGGCCGTACCATCTGCGTCAAGCACACACATTGTAAGACACTGGCATGAAGCTCCTCTTACCTGATGCCGCCCGAAGAATTAAATACCTTGAGCCTCATCAAGCCGCTTGTTGACAAGCGCAATGTCGGCATCTACCACGTCCAGTTGCCGCTTTAGTTCGGCCACATCATCAGTTTGGCTTGATTCCGGACACCTCGCCACCTACATTCAAAGGCGACATCTTAGACCTGGGATTTTGGTCCTCTGCGTGCCATCGTTTCTTGACACCGCGCAGAGTCTCAGGGGCTACTATCTACACATGGCGCATCTTACTTATGCTCAACTGACAAAAGTGTACATTATCTAACGTACCTCAAAACCCGTCAGTAAACTTTTGACGGCCTCATGCAATCCGCTTTCTACGGATGAAATCCTTTCAATCACCGTGCCCATCAATGCACGGTGCTCTTCTGAGATAGAAGCTCGCCCCAGCAGAATCTTTAGTTCCTCCGGCCGAGCACCAGACGGTGCCGGACTTGTCCTATGGCCTCTTTCGAAGGCCGAACGCGGAGAGCCTTGGGGGGCCACATAGCTATCTTCCGCCCCTGCCGGATTCGGAGAAACCCTCCGCGACGACACCTCAGGGTCGCCCGCCTCGCTAGGCGGCACGGCAGGGGGAGGCGTTCCACTCTCCATCATCTCCGGAAGAAGATCCCCCGAAGACGAGCTCTGCTGCAAAGGGCTGAGGTCCGATCTACATGGTAAAATTTTGGTTAATCTTCTCAGATATAAAATCAAGGATTTCTCTCATCCCTCAAAAGGAAAATCTTTTCTCCACTTACGGCTCGCTGGAGGGCTGGTCCCCTTGAGGGCGTAGTCCGGCCAAGGAACTCCCTGGCGTCGGACCCTGTGACGAGGATTTTCTCCCCCGTTTTGAGGCCATGGTTTCCGGGTCGTCAGAGGTGGCTCTCTTCTTCCCCTTAGGAGAGGAATTGTCGGTTCCTCCCTTCGGAGCAGCCTCCTTCGAGGAGGCCATAGATTCCTTGTCACCCCCCTCCAAAGGCATTATCTCTAGCATCCTGACCAACACGGGATCCGACCTGGTTTCAGGAAGGGGAGCCGGACACCTGATCAGCTTCGCCTTCACTATCCACTCCTGTTTAAAAGGACGGCTCTTTTAGGGGCAAGTTTATGACAATTATACGGATAGAAGGTCCAGGCACAGGGTTGCTTACTTGAGTATCCGGGCGATGGCAGCTTAGGCCTGCGTCCTCGGTTAAATCCGGACACATCTCTTGTGATCCGAAGAACATTCTATACATCTCCGCGGGCGTTGCGCCCATAAAAATTCTGGAGAACTCGCGGTCCCTCTGGATTAAACTCCCACAGGCGAAGGGGGCGACGTTTGCCGGGCAATATTCGGCGAATCAGCATGACCGGCGTCACCTTGACCAAACTGAGGTCTCCTTCCAAGAGATCCTTAATTCGGCCCTGTAACAGGGGCACGTCTTTGGGCAAACCCCAATCTAATCCTTTGTTGACCCATGACGCTAGCCATGATGGGGGACCCAAGCGAAAGGCAGGAGGCGCCGCCCACTTGGCGCTCCTGGGAGTAGTGATATAGAACCATTCTCGTTGCCACAAGCCGAGCTCTTCTTGGAAGGAGCCCTCGAGCCATGGAGCATCAGCATTCTTACTTATGCCAGCGCCTCCGCACTCTGCGTGCCGCCCCTCGATCATCTTCGGCTCCAATCCAAAAGTCTTGAGCCATAATCCAAAGTGAGGAGTAACACGGAGGAACGCTTCACACACAACAATGAATGAGGAAATGTGGAGGATGGACTCCGGAGCTAAGTCATGAAATTCCAGCCCATAGTAAAATAGCAACCCCCTCACAAAGGGATCCATCGGGAAGCCTAACCCACGAAGGAAGTGAGACATGAACACTACGCTCTCATCGGGCTGGGGACTGGGAATAGCCTGCCCTTGAGCAGGCAACCTATGCGGAATTTCGGCGGTCAAGAACTTAGCCTCTCTCAACTTTAGCACGTCCTCCTCCGTGACAGAGGAGGGCATCCATCGGCCTTGAAGGTCGGAACCAGACATTGTCGAAGGTCTGAAGCGCCTGGAATCTGGAGCCTGGGGTGTTGGAACTCAAGGCGATGGGCGAACTCGTTTGAGATTGGAAAAAGGAGTAAGGCCTTGGTCTCTTTATAAGAGGTTGAATACCAGGAGCCCTCCCCCTAACCGTTTGGGACTCGCCTTTAATCGAGAAAACATGCTAACGGGCACGATTGGGTTACCCACATTCGTATTGATGAGAATCCCGTAAAAAGGGCACACGATCTCTGCTTTGACAAGACGTGCCAAGGAAACCGCCTCGCAAAACATGCTGAGGTGGAAAAGTAAAAACGATTCGAGTAAAGGACTTGGCTGTAGTGTGATGGCGCACTGCAGAATACGTCAGCAGATTTGATTTGTGTTAATATTATTCTCTCTATGGCAATATGTGGAAACTTATTTTGCAGAACTGGACACTACTCTTGGTATTTACAAATCTTCTATGAAGGACTTGGAGGAGGAACCCGCCTTGCAATGCCAAAGACAACTTGCGCGCCGGACTCGTCGTCATTAAAGCCTGGTTCAGGGGCTACTGAGGGAGTCCTGGATTAGGGGGTGTTCGGGTAGCCGGACTATACCTTCGTCCGGACTCCCGGACTATGAAGATACAAGATTGAAGACTTCGTCCCGTGTCCGGATGGGACTTTCCTTGGCGTGGAAGGCAAGCTTGGCGATGCGGATATTCAAGATCTCCTACCATTGTAACCGACTCTGTGTAACCCTAACCCTATCCGGTGTCTATATAAACCGGAGGGTTGTAGTTCGTAGGCGATCAACTCCATACACAACAATCATACCATAGGCTAGCTTCTAGGGTTTAGCCTCCTTGATCTCGTGGTAGATCTACTCTTGTACTACCCATATCATCAATATTAATCAAGCAGGAGTAGGGTATTACCTCCATCGAGAGGGCCCGAACCTGGGTAAAACAAAGTGTTCCCTGTCTCCTGTTACCATCCGGCCTAGACGCACAGTTCGGGACCCCCTACCCGAGATCCGCCGGTTTTGACACCGACAGAGACTCAAATTTCAGAAATAAAAATTGCATAAAGTAAAAGAAAGTCCCTTCATAGAGGGAAGTATGGATTTGTAGAGGTGCCAGAGCTCAAAGCAGAAAAATTGAGATAAAAATATTTTGGGAGGTGTATCCATCCCACCAATGAAAACGACTTAGAGTTCCCAATACTTTCCATGCTTAGATATATCATAGGCGGTTCCCATATAGAAAATTAAGGTTATTCCTTTTTCCACCATAACTTTCACTTTCCATGGCTAACCGTATCCACAGGTGCCTTCCATACCAACACTTTCCAAGGAATTTATTATTTGACAACATAAAGTAAATTCATTTCTTTTTGCATTTCGGGACTGGGCATGCCTAATACCTTTGCCTTACCCTCATGCAATGACAAGTGAATAAACACTCATCTTGAGAATAACAAAACTAGCATGGAAAATATTAGCCACCCCTCACCGCTCCACGAGCGAAACAAACACACAAAAGAGAAGTTTATTTTAAAATTAGAGATGGCACATGCAAATTTTCTTAGAACGGCAAAAGAATACAACATATAGGTAGATATAGTGTACTCATGTGGCAAAACTGGTTTAAAGTATTTTGGATGCACAAGTAGAGGTCATAATTATTGCAAAATGAAGGCTAGCAAAAAGATTGAGAAGCGACCAACCAAGAAAGAATAATCTCATAAGCAAGCATTAAGCATAATTAACACCGAATAATGCACCACAAGTAGGATATGATTTTCATTGCATGATTATTGACTTTCGTGCATGCATAGGGAATCACAAACCTTAACACCAATATTCCTACTAGAGCACAATTACTCATCAACATGACTCACATATCTCATCATCATATCTCAAAACTATTACTAAGAATCAAGTTTATTTTGTACAATGATCTTCATGACATTTTCTTTTACTTTATCCTTCTTGGATATCTATCACTTTGGCACTAATTTTCATGTGTTGCTTTTCATAAGCTCAAACAAATATAAGTGAAGATCATGAGCATAACAAATTTTCTTTCTCTCAAAATAATTTAAGTGAAGCAAGAGAGAATTTCTTCAAAATTTTACTAACTCTCAAATAAATCTAAGTGAAGCAAGAGAGCATTTCTTCAAAAATAACAAAGCACACCGTGCTAAAAATATATAAGTGAAACACTAGAGCAAGTCCTAGCTCATAAAAGATTTAAGTGAAGCATAGAGAGTAATTCTAACAAGTCATGACATAATTTTGGCTCTGTCAAATAGGTGTGTCCATCAAGGATTGATGACTTAAAACACAAAATGAAACAAGCAAAGACACATATCATACAAGATTCTCCAAGCAAAACACATATCATGTGACGAATAAAAATATAGTCTCGAGTAAAACCCCGATAGTTGTTGGAAGAAAGCGGGAATGCCACTCGGGGGCATCCCCAAGCTTAGTTGGTTTCTCATTCTTGGATAATAGCTTGGGATGCTGGGGCACCCCCAAGCTTAGGCTCTTACATCTTTCCTTCATCCATCGTAAGATAACCCAAAACTTGAAAACTTCAATCACACAAAACTCAACAAAGCCTTCGTGAGATCCGTTAGTATAACAATAATAAACCATTACTATAAGTGTTGTATCAAACCAATTCATATTTTGTTTTTGTATTATATCTACTATATTCCAACTTTTCTATGGCAAAAACTCATCAAGGAAAACCATAGATCCATCAAAATAAGCACACAACACAAAGAAAACAAAATCTGTTAAAACAGAATAGTCTGTAGCAATCTGACTATTTCGAATACTTCTGTAGATCAAAAAACTCGGAAAAATTAGGAAGACCTGAGAAATTTGTAAATTGATCTACTGCAATTGGAATGGGTATTTTATCGCTCTCTGGTAAAAAACAAAAATTAATTTGGTGAGCATAAAAGTTTCTATTTTTTCAGCAAGATCAAACAACTATTGCCCAAGAAGATCCTAAAGGCTTTACTTGGCACAAACACTAATTAATACATAAAAAAACACAATCATAACAGTAGAATAATTGTGCTAACACTCAAGAACAGAAAGCAAAAAGCAAAAATAAATTTTATTCATTGGGTTGCCTCCCAACAAGCGTTATAGTTTTACGCCCTTAGCTAGGCATAAGGCAAGGATCTAAGTTTTGTCATCTTTGGTTCGAGATCCATAAGATGCCCTCATGATTGATTCATAAGGTGGTTTAATTCTAGTTCTAGGAAAGTGTTCGATACCCTTCCTCAAAGGAAATTGTAACTTAATGTTGCCTTCTTTCATATCAATCACGGCACCGATAGTGCGTAAAAACGATCTACCAACAATAATTGGACAAGATGGATTGCGATCAATATCAAGAACAATAAAATCTATGGGCACATAATTCCTATTTTCAAGAATAAGAACATCATTAATTCTTCCCATTGGCTTTTTAATAGTAGAATCCGCCAAGTGCAAATTCAAGGAGCATTCTTCAAGATCGGTAAGACCAAGCACATCACATAAAGATTTCAGAATTGTAGAAACACTAGCACCCAAGTCACACAAATAAAAACACTCATACTTTTTAATCTTGACTTTGATATTAGGTTCCTATTTATCATGCAATTTTCTAGGAATTGATACTTCCAATTCCAATTTTCTTAAGGAGCTTTCATCATAGCCTCAACAATATGTTTAGTAAAAGCTTTGTTTTGTTCATAAGCATGGGTTGAATTTATCATGGATTGCAACAAAGAAATACAATCAATCAAAGAGCAACTATCATAATTAAAGTCTTTGTAATCCAAAAGAGTGGGTACATCACTAGTTAAAGTTTTGACCTCTCCAAACCTACTTTCATCAATTTTCTCAACAAGATTTTCACCCTTCGAAATATTGGGACACATTCTACCTAATGTTGACTCTTCTCTATTCCCCTTTTCATCATTCTTAACTCTACTAAACAAGGATTCAATATAATAAACACCAATCATTTTAAGATCTTCATACTTTTGCAAGAATAATCACTAGAAAAATCTTTCTCTAAAAATTCTCTTTTAGCTCTAAGCATAGCAGTTCTTTTCTACCTTTCATCCATAGAAACATAAAGAGCTTTGATTGATTCATCTACTTTAGGCACAAAAATTTTCATCTTGAGATTTTCCACATCATGAACAATTCTATCAACACTTCTAGACAAAGCATCAATCTTGTTCAACTTTTCTTCTATGGAAGTGTTGAAAACTTTTTTTGTGTTGATAAATTCTTTAATATTATTCTCAAGATCAGAGGTGTTCCTATTATTATTGTAAGATTGATTTCCATAGGAATTACCATAATTTTTAGAGGAATTACTTGGAAAAGGCCTGGGATTAAAATTACCTCTATAAGCATTGTTGTTGAAATTATTGCGAGAAATAAAATTCACATCAATAGCATCACTATTTTGCTCAATCAAAGTAGACAAAGGCATATCATTAAAATCAATAGGAGCACTTTTACTAGCAACCAATTTCATAAGAGCATCAACTTTATCACTCAAAGAAGAAATTTCTTCAACCGAATTAAATTTTTTACTAGTAGGAGCTCTTTCGGTATGCCATTGTGAATAATTTGCCATGATATTATCAAGCAATTTGGTGGCTTGACCCAAAGTAATTTCCATAAATGTACCACCCACAGCAGAATCTAAAAGATTACCAGAAACAAAATTCAATCCCGCATAAAACATTTGTATGATCATCCAAAGATTTAACCCATGTAACATCCCAAATTTTCAAGAGAAAATTCCTTATTTGACACTGCCTGAAAATCTGGTTCCTTATTTGACACTGGAAAAGTTTTTCTTCCTTATTTGACACTAGTCCTAAATTTTATTCCCTATACGACACTTCTGTCCATTTTGAGCCTAAATGACACCTGAAAAGACGTTTTGCCCCTCATGCGGTATGTGCGCGCGCGCGTGTGTGTTGTTGCGTGTGTGGTTGCACGCGCACATGTGTGCTGCTGCATGTGTGTGTGCATGTGTGTTGCTGCGTGTGTGTTTGCTACTATGTGTGTACGTGCGCGCGCGTGTGTGGGTGTGCTGTTGCGTGCCTATGTGCTGCCTGCGTGTGTGTGTGTGTGTGTGTGCTGCGTGCGTGCGTGTGTGTTGTTGCGTGTGCGCGCGCGTGCATGTGTGTTGCTGCGTGTGTGTGCGTGTGCTTGCGTGTGTGCACGCGCACGTGTGTGTTGTTGCGTGTGTGTGTGCGTGCGTGTGTGTTGGTGCATGTGTATGTGTTGCTGCGTGTGTGCTCCTGCCCTCGCACTAATGTTGCGTGTGTGCGCTATTTCCTCCCACACACATACCACATGAAGGGAAAAAGAGTCTTTTCAGGTGTCATTTAGGCTCAAAATGGACGGAAATGTCATATAGGGAATAAAAATTAGAACTTGTGTCAAACAGGGAAGAAAAACTTTTCCAGTGTCAAATAAGGAAGCAGATTTTAAGATAGTGTCAAATAAGGAATTTTCTCAATTTTCAATTTGGAATGTTATACATAGGTCATCATATGCATATCATATTTTATTTGCATTTTGGTTTTGTGATCCTATAATCCTAAGCAACTCAAGGACCCACGGAGAGAGTTGGAGATTTTATTATTTTCATATTTGAATTCTCTCAAATATTGAAAAGTGGATCACTTTGGTTTTAATTATTTTTCTCTCCAAATAATATTTCCAATATTAAAAATATATGAGAGGAGATAATATAACTTCTCCAAAATAAATGAAATATTGGAAGAAAAATGTTAAAATCAAATAAATCATTTTATTTGGATTTTATTGCTATTTTATTTAAATTAGAAAAATATGTTTTCTTTCCAAAATTGCATTTTAGCCCAAGAAAATGTTCACCTTGTTTTAAATATTTTATTTGGAGGGTGAAAATTGTTTTTGGCATTTTATATTTTTTATACTTTATTAGGATTTTTCTTGGCGGAACTTTATTTAAAAAAACTTCCTGGACCGAACTAGGCCAGCGGCCCAGCCGCGTCGCCCCCGACCCCGAGCGGGAGTCCCGCTCCTACACGCGACGCCGCCGCCATCGCCGACGTGGCCGAGTCGGCCACCCCGCCGCCTGGCCCCTTCCCCAAGCCACCCTGCCTCTCCCCCTCTTAAATAGCCACCACCGCCCCTCACCGCCACCCTGCCCCGTCCCACAGCAAGAAGCAGCAGCGCCGCAGCCAAGCTGCCGCCATAGCCTGTGCCGCCCCGCCGCCGCAGCGCAGCGCCGCCCGCGCCGCACCCCTCCGCCCCGCCGCGCCACACCCCGCCGCCCTAGCCGCCGGAGCTGCCACTGCACGCCCCCGCCTCGCCGGAAATCCGAGCCACCGCCGTCGGATCTCGTCGTCCCCTTTTTTCGGTTTAGGTAAAACCGTTCGGGTTTTTTAAACCCTAGATCAGTTTGTTTTTTTCGGTTTAGTTATTTAGAAATCGTTCGTTAGTTCGTTTTTAACGAACGCGTTCGCCCGTTTGCCTCTGATAGCGGACATTTGTCCGATAGATTTTTCTTTTTCTGTTTATTTTGGCCAGGGACCTATCCGCGATTATTTTTATCGTAGATTAGCCCCTAATCTTCAAACCCTCGACGTTTCTTAAACGTTTGTCCAAATCCAGTGAAACCAACGCCAAAATATTCTCGAGCCCCTCTTTCCGTTTAATCAACTTGAAAAAGGTTTTGACAATTTAAATTTTGGTTTCAAGAAGATTTGATTTCATAGTTCTTTTGACCATAGTTTCAGTTCCGTAGCTCCCATTCGATTGTTTCTTTTTGCGAGTTAAAGCTCTTTAGTTGAACTTTAAGATTTGATCTTCTTATTTGAGTTTTACCCTTGCATCTTTACTTGAGTGCTTATGTATGCTATTGTTTGTTTGCAATAGAATTCCTGGAGTGCGCAGCGCGCTACTGCGAGTCACTAGGTTTTGCGGATCATCAGCAAGGCAAGTAACACTCTGATCATACTCTTTTCTTACCCAGTTTTTATGCATTAGTTTCAACCCTCAAACATTGCATGAGTAGGATCTGTTAACATGTGGGTTTTGGGAAGTAGATGATGAGGTAGAACCTATTGCCCTTTTATTATCAAACCCTGGGAGTTTCTTCTACGTTATGCTTATACTGCCATGCTATGCTCGTAGACTTGGATTGGGTTTGAGTGTATCCATGACAGATGTGAGATTGTTAATTAATGGTTAACTTAAGGTGGCTACTTAAATACACATCTGGGTGGATTGCTTGCGGGCACTTGGAGAATCCAATGTTGTCCTAGGATATCGCGGAGTACCCGTGTGATCATCCTATGGTTCGCCACCCAGGCTCAAAGGGATCATACGATTATTCATGCTAGAAATTTCTGTGTGCAACCACAAGCTATTATGGGCTCTAGCATAGTTGAGTAAGTTGCATGACCTCTTCAAGTGGTAGGCTAGCAGATGTAGGGGATGTAGGTTGGTACGGTCTACCCGGGGTTAGGGTTAATGTTTCTGAAAGACCGTGTCTCGGTCATCCGTTTCTCAAACACCATGTAGTGCGAGAAATCCAACGGAGGAGATTGAGTCTTGTGGGGAAAAGTGTGCAAACCTTTGCAGAGTGTACAAACTAATCATGGTTAGCTGTGTCCCCAGTTATGGACATTTTGAGTATCTGGATCTTGGATTATCATGTTGATCTCATCACTTTATTAATTAATTTGGTTGGGTTATTAAAACTGTTTAATTGGAATTGAGTTGGAGGAACCTTCTCAATGTTTAACAACTTCCATGATAGTTAAATAAAATATATTCCTTTGTTGTAGGGAAAAATTGGCTTTTCGCAAAACATTATAACCGTAGAGCCTCCACCACCCTCATATGCATGTAGTGATAGACTTTACTTGTTCATTGCTCTACTATGTTATCTTGCCAACGTATTCCATGTGCTGACCCATATTCGGGCTGCAACATATCATGTTGCAGACTTTTCAGACGAAGAGTAAGGTGCGCTAGGTCATTTTCGTGCACTCAGCTATTGTGTTGGAGTTGATGGACTCACTTTATCTTCCAAGCCTTCCGCTATTATCTTATTTAGATGGCCTTAAGCCATATTTGTTGTAATAAGTTCTCTTTTGAGACTATCGATGTAATAAGTGTGTGATTGCTACTTTGTTATAAATCATTCAAAGTATTGTGTGTGTCAGCATTACCGATCCATGGATGACACTTATGCATAGAGATTCGACCGTCTAAGGTTGGATCGCTACAAGATGGTATTAGAGCACATGCTGAATGTAGGACACGACCACTAAGATGAGCCAGAGGTCACCCTTCTCTACTCATTTCTGACTTCTCTCTATCTTCTACTCTATAGGATGGCGGACACAAGGAACAAGTTTGCGCAGCCGGATGAAGACACACCTTTTGGACGACACTTGAAGGAAGTCACTAGGTACCTGAATATTGGAATACCAAGCTTCACCGGGACTTACATCACCACTTACCAGAAGAGGAGCGTTGGATGATTTGAGTTTAAGTTCCAGGAAGGACATTCACGCCAGTTACTAAGCCCATAGAGTTTTCCTTTGATGCACCAACCTGGAGTCTAGGAAAGAGCATGGCAGCCCACATCGCCATAGGACACATCGGCGAAGTTTATCACAAGGATCTTAAGGACACCATCTACCAGATATGTGGGCGCCGAGATGAGAAATGGGAGATGCTCATCACCAGGAAGGACAGGTCCATTGCAGCCTACATCCAGGAGTTAAACCAGCACATTCGTCGCCAGGAGAACCAAATGTGCGCAAGCATGATAGATCTGAAGAAGTTGATGACTAGGAACATGGAGCTTGAATAGGAACTCAAGTCTACACGCGATGGATACGAGGAGGAAATCACCATACTAGTGGAGAAGAATGACGACCTGACAAGGAAGCTAGGAGTATTCATGGGAGACCCTACGCCAGGAGCAGATGACGCCCATCCCAAGGACTACATCATCATCGACGACACCGACTTCGACCCCGACAGTAGTGATGATGATTATGAAGACGAAGCTAGAGCAGATATCATGGAGTCTTCTACCGATCAAAATTTTTAGTAGACCACCATATTATTAGTAGTATTTCCCCCCATGTATATACTAGTAGTCCGAGCACTGTAACGATAGTTAGATCGATTGTATGCCCTTGCTTGAATTTGTTTTGGTGTGATATGTTTGTGTTTGTCTCATGTGCATATGGGTAGTGCTTTCTCACTAGACCTCATTCTATTCTAATTCTCTCCTCTCTAAACCCATCACATGCCTTCGAGACGTGACCCAGGATTTGTCTTCCCACCGGAGCTCACTCAGTTGATCCAACAACAAAATACACTGATGCAGTTCCTAGTTCAGAATCAAGGCAACAATAACAATAACCCACCGCCACCACCTCCAGTTGACAACTTAGCCCGTTTTCTGAGGTTACAACCGCCGGTGTTTTCCAGTAGCACCAAGCCCATAGTTGCTGATGCTACATAGGATTGGAAGGGTGTTGACCACCGCAGGTTGCACAGATGCTCATAAGGTGCGTTTTGCCGCACACCAATTGGATGGACCTGCAGCCTCATGGTGGGAGAATTACACAACCACTTTCCCTATAGCCAATATAACTTGGGAGCAGCTCCAGCAAGCGTTCCGCACTGCTCATGTCTCAACTGGAGATATGAGCATGAAGAAGCGTGATTTCGCAACTTACACCAGGGCAACCTCACTATGGGGCGGTACATGGATGAGTTTAGCAAGTTAGCTCGGTATGCCCCAGATGATGTGGCCACATATGCCGCAAAACAGGAGAAGTTTATGGAAGGGCTTAATGATGAGATGAGTATGCAATTAATGGTGGCAACATTTAACAATTATCTGGAGTTAGTAGATAAGACTCTTATGATTGAAGGGAAGCAACAGCAGATTGAGAGCCGCAAAAGGAAGTATGGACCAGGGAAGTACAATTCAGGAGCCCAGCAGAAACCTCGTTTCACCTCGAACTTGGAAGGATATACCCATAACCATGGAGGACATACCCACAATGGAGGAAGTTTGCATAACCACAGTGGCCCCAAGAATGGAAACGGGAATGGAGCAGGCAGTAATCAGAACCACTCTAACCCAGCCACACCCGCCAAGAGGGATCTAGGTCACGTTACTTGTTTCAAGTGCAGGAAGACTAGACATTACGCCACCGAATGTCCTGAAGCAAAGAATGGAAATGGTAATGGAAGCTATGGGAAGAAGCCCAACCCTTTCAACAAGGGACAATTGAACCACGTGAACATGGAGGAGGTTGAAGAGCAGCCAGATGCAATTATCGGTAAGTTTTTGGTTAAGTCATTGCTACCTCATGAGCACTACGTTGGTTTTCCCCGAAGAGGAAGGGATGATGCAGCAAAGTAGCGTAAGTATTTCCCTCAATTTTTGAGAACCAAGGTATCAATGCAGTAGGAGGCTACGCGCGAGTCCCTCGTACCTGCACAAAACAAATAAATCCTCACAGCCAACGCAAATAGGGGTTGTCAATCCCAATAATGCCACTTACGAGAGTGAGATCTGATAGATATGATAAGATAATATTCTTGGTATTTTTATGATAAAGATGCAAAGTAAAATAAAGGTAAGGTAAATAACAAAGGAAATAACTAAGTAGTAGGAGATTAATATGATGAAGATAGACCCGGGGGCCATAGGTTTCACTAGTGGCTTCCCTCGAGAGCATAAGTATTCTACGGTGGGTGAAAAAAATTACTGTTTAGCAATTGACAGAATTGAGCATAGTTATGAGAATATCTAGGTATGATCATGTATATAGGCATCACGTCCGAGACAAGTAGACCAACTCCTGCCTGCATCTACTACTATTACTCCACTCATCGACCGCTATCCAACATGCATCTAGAGTATTAAGTTAAAAACAGAGTAACGCCTTAAGCAAGATGACATGATGTAGAGGGATAGACTCATGCAATATGAAGAAAACCCCATCTTGTTATCCTCGATGGCAACAATACAATACGTGCCTTGCTGCCCCTACTGTCACTGGGAAAGGACACCGCAAGATTGAACCCAAAGCTAAGGACTTCTCCCATTGCAAGAAAGATCAATCTAGTAGGCCAAACCAAACTGATAATTCGAAGAGACTTGCAAAGATAACCAATCATACATAAAATAATTCAGAGAAGATTCAAATATTATTCAAAGATAGACTTGATCATAAACCCACAATTCATCGGTCTCAACAAACACACCGCAAAAAGAAGATTACATCAAATAGTTCTCCACAAGAGAGGGGGAGAAGTTTGTATTGAGATCCAAAAAGAGAGAACAAGCCATCTAGCTACTAAATATGGACCCGAAGGTCTGAGGTAAACTACTCACACTTCATCGGAGGGGCTATGGTGTTGATGTAGAAGCCCTCCGTGATCGATGCCCCCTTCGGCGGAGCTCCGGAATAGGCCCCAAGATGGGATCTCGTGGATACAGAAAGTTACGGCGGTGGAATTAGGGTTTTGGCTCTGTCTCTGGTCGTTTGGGGGTACGTAGGTATATATAGGAGGAAGGAGTACATCGGTGGAGCAACAGGAGGC
>NC_041380.1:448044317-448127789 GCF_002162155.2 Triticum dicoccoides | reverse complement strand
TGGCCTCCTCTTTTCTTTCTTGACGTATGGTCCAAGTCTCCCGGGTCTTGTTCGTTGAGAAAATCACGTTCCCGAAGGTTTCATTCCGTTTGGACTCCGTTTGATAATCGTTTTCTTCGAAACCCTAAAATAGGCAAAAAAACAACAATTCTGGGTTGGGCCTCCGGTTAATAGGTTAGTCCCAAAAATAATATAGAAGTGGATAATAAATCCCAATAATGTCCAAAATAGTAGATAATATAACATGGAGCAATCAAAAATTATAGATACGTTGGAGACGTATCAAGCATCCCCAAGCTTAATTCCTGTTCGTCCTCGAGTAGGTAAATGATAAAAACAGAATTTTTGATGCGGAGTGCTACTTGGCATAATTTTAATGTAATTCTTCTCAATTGTGGTATGAATATTCAGATCCAAAAGATTCAAGACAAAAGTTCATATTAACATAAAAATAATAATACTTCAAGCATACTAACTAAGCAATTATGTCTTCTCAAAATAACATGGCCAAAGAAAGTTCATCCCTACAAAATCATATAGTTTAGTCATGTTTCATTTTCATCACACAAGAATGCTCTCATCATGCACAACCCCGATGACAAGCCAAGAAATTGTTTCATACTTTAGTAATCTCAAACCTATAAACTTTCATGCAATATATGAGCACGAGCCATGGACATAGCACTATGGGTGGAATAGAATATAATGAGGGGGGTTATGTGGAGAAGACAGAAAAGGAGAAAGTCTCACATCAACGAGGCTAATCAATGGGGTATGGAGATGCCCACCGATTGATGTTAATGCAAGGAGTAGGGATTGCCATGCAACGGATGCACTAGAGCTATAAGTGTATGAAAGCTCAACAAAAGAAACTAGTGGGTGTGCATCCAACTTGCTTGCTCACCAAGACCTAGGGCACTTGAGGAGGTCCATTGTTGGACTATACAAGCCAAGTTCTATAATAAAAAATTCCCACTAGTATATGAAAGTGACAAAACAAGAGACTCTCTAACATGAAGATTATGGTGCAACTTTGAAGCACAAGTGTGGCAAAGGATAGTAACATTGTCCCTTCTCTCTTTTTCTCTCATTTTTTGGGCCTTCTCTTTTTTATGGCCTTTCTCTGTTTTTTATGGCCTTTTTTTCTTTTCTTTTTTAATGGCCTTTCTCTTTTTTTATTCCTCACTTGGGACAATGCTCTAGAAAATGATGATCATCACACTTCTATTTATTTACAACTCAATTATTACAACTCGATACTAGAACAAAGTATGACTCCATATGAATGCCTCGACGGTGTACTGGGATATGCAATGGACCAAGAGTGACATGTATGAAAGAATTATGAACGGTGGCTTTGCCACAAATACTATGTCAACTACATGCTCATGCTAAGAAATATGACAATAATGAATGTGTCATGATGAACGGAATGATGGAAAGTTGCATGACAATATATCTCGGAATGGCTATGGAAATGCCATAATAGGTAGGCATGGTGGCTGTTTTGAGGAAGATATAAGGAGGTTTATGTGTGAAAGAGCGTATCATATCACGGGGTTTGGATGCACCGGCGAAGTTTGCGCCAACTCTCAATGTGAGAAAGGGCAATGCACGGTACCGAAGAGGCTAGCAAGGGTGGAAGGGTGAGAGTGCGTATAATCCATGGATTCAACATTAGTCATAAAGAACT
This sequence comes from Triticum dicoccoides, assembly GCF_002162155.2. NCBI lineage: Eukaryota > Viridiplantae > Streptophyta > Magnoliopsida > Poales > Poaceae > Triticum > Triticum dicoccoides. The sequence continues at coordinate 448,126,096 of NC_041380.1, read as the reverse complement.
CACATACTTATTGCAAAAATCCCCAAGTCATCAAAATCCTTGGTACTACGCGCATGCTCCTAGGGGGATAGATTGGTAGGAAAATACCATCGCTCGTCCCCGACCGCCACTCATAAGGAAGACAATCAAATAACACCTCATGTTTCAAATTTGTTGCATAACGTTTACCATACGTGCATGCTACAGGACTTGCAAACTTCAACACAAGTATTTCTCAATTTCACAACTACTCAACTAGCACGACTTTGGTATTATTACCTCCATATATCAAAACAATCATGAAGCATCAAACTTCTCTTAGTATTCAAAACACTCTTAAGAAAATTTTACTAACTTTGAATACCTAGCATATTAGGATTTTAAGAAAATTACCATGCTATTAAGACTCTCAAAATAATCTAAGTGAAGCATGAGAGATCAATAGTTTCTATAAAACAAATCCACCACCGTGCTCTAAAAGATATAAGTGAAGTACTAGAGCAAAACTATATAACTCAAAAGATATAAGCGAAGCACATAGAGTATTCTAACAAATTTCAAATCATGTATGGCTCTCTCAAAAGGTGTGTACAGCAAGGATGATTGTGGTAAACTAAAAATCAAAGACTCAAATAATACAAGACGCTCCAAGCAAAACACATATCATTTGGTGAATAAAAATATAGCTCCAAGTAAAGTTACCGATAGAAGTAGACGAAAGAGGGGATGCCTTCCGGGAAATCCCCAAGCTTTGGATTTTAGGTGTCCTTAGATTATCTTGGGGGTGCCATGGACATCCCCAAGCTTAGGCTCTTGCCACTCCTTGTTCCATAATCCTTCAAATCTTTACCCAAAACTTGAAAACTTCACAACACAAAACTTAAAGTAGAAAATCTCGTGAGCTCTGTTAGCGAAAGAAAATAAAATACCACTTCAAGGTACTGTAATAAACTCATTATTTATTTATATTGGTGTTATACCTACTGTATTACAACTTCTCTATGGTTTATAAACTATTTGACTTGCCATAGATTCATCAAAATAAGCAAACAACACACGAAAAACAGAATCTGTCAAAAACAGAACAGTCTGTAGTAATCTGTAGCTAGCACAAGATCTGGAACCCCAAAAATTCTAAAATAAATTTATGGACGTGAGGAATTTATCTATTAATCATATGAAATAATAATTAACTAAATAGCACTTTCCAAATAAAAACGACAGTAGTTCTCGTGAGCGCTAAAGTTTCTGTTTTTTACAGCAAGTTCAACAAGACTTTCCCCAAGTCTTCCCAACGGTTCTACTTTGCACAAACACTAATTAAACACAAAAAACACAACCAAAACAGAGGCTAGATAAATTATTTATTACTAAACAGGAGCAAAAATCAAGGAATAAGAATAAAATTGGGTTGCCTCCCAACAAGCGCTATCGTTTAACGCCCCTAGCTAGGCATAACAAGCAAGAATAGATCTAGGTATTGCCATCTTTGGTAGGCAATTCTTCAATTAGGCATCTACCATCTTTAGGAACTTCTTTCTTTTTATTAATTATCAAACTTTTAGGCACAAGATCTAAAAATTCATTTGTAACAAATGGTTCCTTAATGATAGCAAAAATATTGGGATGAGTACTTATAGATTTGAGATCCGCATCCTTACTAGAAGATTCACCCTTATTTTTAGGAACATACATAAGCTTGGCAACTTTAGTGGAAGGACTTGGAGTATTCTTTACGGAAGAAAAAGCGGTTCCCAAGTTGGTAATAATATCCTCAAGTTTATCGATCCTAACGGAACCGTGATTTATTTTCTCATTAACTATTGGTTCCTTTTCTTTAATATCTTTCAAAGTAACTCCTACTTTAGATCCATATTGAGAGATTAAGCTGTGTATATTTTTATCCAAATTTTCAATTAACTCTACGGTAGCAACCTTATTTTCAATAATATCAAGCCTTTGCATTACATGCTCCAAAGTTAATATAGTTCCATTAACCAAGAGAGGAGGTGAGCCAAATAAATCTAACATAGCATTATAAGAATCAAAAGTATGGCTACCAAAAAAATTCCCTCTGGTAATAGTATCAAGAACATAACGGTGCCAAGGAGTAATGCCTACGTAAAAATTGCAAAGAAGAACGGAAGTAGATTGCTTCCTAGTAGATCTATTTTGAGCATTGCAAATTCTATACCAAGCATCTTTTAGATTTTCTCCCTCCTTTTGCTTAAAATTTAGAATTTCATTCTCAGGAGACAACAGAGAAGATAAGGGACTAGCCATAAAGACAAGCAAGCAAACTAACACACAAGCAAACAAAAAGCAAGCGGGCAAAAACAGGCAAATAGAGAGAGAGAGAGGGAGAGAGGGCGAATAAAATGGCAAGGGTGAAGTGGGGGAGAGGAAAACGAGAGGCAAATGGCAAATAATGTAATGCGGGAGATAAGGGTATGTGATGGGTACTTGGTATGTTGACTTTTGCATAGACCTCCCTGGCAACGGCGCCAGAAATCCTTCTTGCTACCTCTTGAGCACTGCGTTGGTTTTCCCCGAAGAGGAAGGGATGATGCAGCAAAGTAGCGTAAGTATTTCCCTCAGTTTTTGAGAACCAAGGTATCAATCCAGTAGGAGACTACGCGCGAGTCCCTCGTACCTGCACAAAACAAATAAATCCTGGCAACCAACACAAATAGGGGTTGTCAATCCCTATAAGGCCACTTACGAGAGTGAGATCTGATAGATATGATAAGATAATATTTTTGGTATTTTTATGATAAAGATGCAAAGTAAAATAAAGGCAAGGTAAATAACAAAGGAAATAACTAAGTAGTAGGAGATTAATATGATGAAGATAGACCCGGGGCCATAGGTTTCACTAGTGGCTTCCCTCGAGAGCATAAGTATTCTACGGTGGGTGAACAAATTACTATTTAGCAATTGACAGAATTGAGCATAGTTATGAGAATATCTAGGTATGATCATGTATATAGGCCTCACGTCCGAGACAAGTAGACCGACTCCTGCCTGCATCTACTACTATTACTCCACTCATCGACCGCTATCAAGCATGCATCTAGAGTATTAAGTTAAAAACAGAGTAATGCCTTAAGCAAGATGACATGATGTAGAGGGATAGACTCATGCAATATGAAGAAAACCCCATCTTGTTATCCTCGATGGCAACAATACAATACGTGCCTTGCTGCCCCTACTATCACTGGGAAAGGACACCGCAAGATTGAACCCAAAGCTAAGCACTTCTCCCATTGCAAGAAAGATCAATCTAGTAGGCCAAACCAAACTAATAATTGGAAGAGACTTGCAAAGATAACCAATCATACATAAAATAATTCAGAGGAGATTCAAATATTATTCAAAGATAGACTTGATCATAAACCCACAATTCATCGGTCTCAACAAGCACACCGCAAAAAGAAGATTACATCGAATAGTTCTCCACAAGAGAGGGGGAGAACATTGTATTGAGATCCAAAAAGAGAGAAGAAGCCATCTAGCTACTAACTATGGACCCGAAGGTCTAAGGTAAACTACTCACACTTCATCGGAGGGGCTATGGTGTTGATGTAGAAGCCCTCCGTGATCGATGCCCCCTCCGGCGGAGCTCCAGAACATGCCCCAAGATGGGATCTCGTGGATATAGAAAGTTACGGCGGTGGAATTAGGGTTTTGGCTCCGTCTCTGATCATTTAGGAGTACGTAGGTATATATAGGAGGAAGGAGTACATCGGTGGAGCAACAGGAGGCCCACGAGGGTGGAGGGTGCGCCTGGGGGGGGGGGGTAGGCGCGCCCCTACCTCGTGGCCTCCTCTTTTCTTTCTTGATGTAGGGTCCAAGTCTCCCGGGTCTTGTTCGTTGAGAAAATCACGTTCCCGAAGGTTTCATTCCGTTTGGACTTTGTTTGATATTCCTTTTCTTCGAAACCCTAAAAAAGGCAAAAAACAGCAATTCTGGGCTGGGCCTCCGGTTAATAGGTTAGTCCCAAAAATAATATAAAAGTGGATAATAAAGCCCAATAGTGTCCAAAACAGTAGATAATATAGCATGGAGCAATAAAAAATTATAGATACGTTGGAGACGTATCAAGCATCCCCAAGCTTAATTCCTGCTCGTCCTCGAGTAGGTAAATGATAAAAACAGAATTTTCGATGCGGAGTGCTAGTTGGCATAATTTTAATGTAATTCTTCTCAATTGTGGTATGAATATTCAGATCTGAAAGATTCAAGACAAAAGTTCATATTGACATAAAAATAATAATACTTCAAGCATACTAACTAAGCAATTATGTCTTCTCAAAATAACATGGCCAAAGAAAGTTCATCCCTACAAAATCATATAGTTTAGTCATGTTTCATTTTCGTCACACAAGAATGCTCTCATCATGCACAACCCCGATGACAAGCCAAGCAATTGTTTCATACTTTAGTAATCTCAAACCTATAAACTTTCACGCAATATATGAGCGCGAGCCATGGACACTATGGGTGGAATAGAATATAATGAGGGGGTTATGTGGAGAAGACAAAAAGGAGAAAGTCTCACATCAATGAGGCTAATCAATGGGCTATGGAGATGCCCACCGATTGATGTTAATGCAAGGAGTAGGGATTGCCATGCAACGGATGCACTAGTGCTATAAATGTATGAAAGCTCAATAAAAGAAACTAGTAGGTGTGCATCCAACTTGCTTGCTCACGAAGACCTAGGGCACTTGAGGAGGCCCATTGTTGGAATATACAAGCCAAGTTCTATGATGAAAAATTCCCACTAGTATATGAAAGTGACAAAACAAGAGACTCTCTAACATGAAGATTATGGTGCTACTTTGAAGCACTAGTGTGGCAAAGGATAGTAACATTGTCCCTTCTCTCATTTCTCTCATTTTTTGGCCTTCTATTTTTTATGGCCTTTCTCTCTTTTTTATGGCCTTTCTCTTTTTTTCTTTTTAATGGCCTTTCTATTTTTTTATTCCTCACTTGGGACAATGCTCTAGAAAATGATGGTCATCACACTCCTATTTATTTACAACTCAATGATTACAACTCGATACTAGAACAAAGTATGACTCCATATGAATGCCTCTGGCGGTGTACCGGGATATGCAGTGGACCAAGAGTGACATGTATGAAAGAATTATGAACGGTGGATTTGCCACAAATACTATGTCAACTACATGATCATGCTAAGCAATATGACAATAATGAATGTGTCATGATGAACGGAATGATGGAAAGTTGCATGACAATATATCTCGGAATGGCTACGGAAATGCCATAATAGGTAGGTATGGTGGCTGTTTTGAGGAAGATATAAGGAGGTTTATGTGTGAAAGAGCATATCATATCACGGGGTTTGGATGCACCGGCGAAGTTTGCGCCAACTCTCAATGTGAGAAAGGGCAATGCACGGTACCGAAGAGGCTAGCAAGGATGGAAGGGTGAGAGTGTGTATAATCCATGGACTCAACATTAGTCATAAAGAACTCACATACTTATTGCAAAAATCGACAAGTCATCAAAAACGTCGGTACTATGCGCATGCTCCTAGGGGGATAGATTGGTAGGAAAAGACCATCGCTCGTCCCCGACCGCCACTCATAAGGAAGACAATCAAATAACACCTCATGTTTCAAATTTGTTGCATAACATTTACCATACGTGCATGCTACAGGACTTGCAAACTTCAACACAAGTATTTCTCAATTTCACAACTACTCAACTAGCACGAATTTTATATTATTACCTCCATATCTCAAAACAAGCATCAAGCATCAAACTTCTCTTAGTATTAAAAACACTCTTAAGAAAATTTTACTAACTTTGAATACCTAGCATATTAGGATTTTAAGCAAATTACCATGCTATTAAGACTCTCAAAATAATATAAGTGAAGCATGAGATATCAATAGTTTCTATAAAACAAATCCACCACCGTGCTTTAAAAGATATAAGTGAAGTACTAGAGCAAAACTATATAACTCAAAAGATATAAGCGAAGCACATAGAATATTCTAACAAATTCAAAATCATGTATGGCTCTCTAAAAAGGTATGTACAGCAAGGATGATTGTGGTAAACTAAAAATCAAAGACTCAAATAATACAAGACGCTCCAAGCGAAACACATATCATGTGGTGAATAAAAATATAGCTCCAAGTAAAGTTACCGATAGAAGTAGACGAAAGAGGGGATGCCTTCCGGGGCATCCCCAAGCTTTGGCTTTTTGGTGTCCTTATATTATCTTGGGGGTGCCATGGGCATCCCCAAGCTTAGGCTCTTGCCACTCCTTGTTCCATAATCCATCAAATCTTTACCCAAAACTTGAAAACTTCACAACACAAAACTTAAAGTAGAAAATCTCGTGAGCTCCGTTAGCGAAAGAAAATAAAAGACCACTTCAAGGTACTGTAATGAACTCATTCTTTATTTATATAGGTGTTATACCTACTGTATTCCAACTTCTCTATGGTTTATAAACTATTTGACTAGCCATAGATTCATCAAAATAAGCAAACAACACACGAAAAACAGAATCTGTCAAAAACAGAACAGTCTGTAGTAATCTGTAGCTAGCGTAAGATCTGGAACCCCATAAATTCTAAAATAAATTGCTGGACGTGAGGAATTTATCTATTAATCATATTCAAAAAGAATTAACTAAATATCACTTTCCAAATAAAAATGACAGCAGTTCTCGTGAGCGCTAAAGTTTCTGTTTTTTTACAACAAGTTCAACAAGACTTTCCCCAAGTCTTCCGAGCGGTTCTACTTGGCACAAACACTAATTAAACACAAAAAACACAACCAAAACATAGTCAATATAAATTATTTATTACTAAAAAGTAGAAAAAAAATCAAGGAATAAGAATAAAATTGGGTTGCCTCCCAACAAGCGCTATTGTTTAACGCCCCTAGCTAGGCATAACAAGCAAGAATAGATCTAGGTATTGCCATCTTTGGTAGGCAATTCTTCAATTAGGCATCTACCATCTTTAGGAATTTCTTTATTTTGATTAGTTATCAAACTTTTAGGCACAATATCTAAAAATTCATTTGTAACAAATGGTTCCTTAATGATTGCAAAAAGATTGGGATGAATACTTATAGATTTGAGATCCGCATCCTTACTAGAGGATTCACCCTTATTTTTAGGAACGTACATAAGCTTGGCAACTTTAGTGGAAGGACTTGGAGTATTCTTTACGGAAGAAAAAGCGGTTCCCAAGTTGGTAATAATATCCTCAAGTTTATCGATCCTAATGGAATCGTGATTTATTTTCTCATTAACTATGGGTTCCTTTTCTTTAATATCTTTCAAAGTAACTCCTACTTTAGATACATATTGAGAGATTCGGCTGTGGATCTTTTTATCCAAATTTTCAATTAACTCTACGGTAGCAACCTTATTTTCAGTAATTTCAAGCCTTTGCATTACATGCTCGAAAGTTAATATAGTTCCATTAACCAAGAGAGGAGGTGAGCCAAATAAATCTAACATAGCATTATAAGAATCAAAAGTATGGCTACCAAAAAAATTCCCTCTAGTAATAGTATCAAGAAGATAACGGTACCAAGGAGTAATGCCTACATAAAAATTGCGAAGAAGAACGGAAGTAGATTGCTTCCTAGTAGATCTATTTTGAGCATTGCAAATTCTATACCAAGCATCTTTTAGATTTTCTCTCTCCCTTTGCTTAAAATTTAGAATTTCATTCTCGGGAGACAGCGGAGAAGATAAGGGACTAGCCATAACGACAAGCAAGCAAACTAACACACAAGCAAAAAAAAGCAAGCGGGCAAAAAGAGGCAAATAGAGAGAGGGAGGGAGGATAGAGAGAGAGAGAGGGCGAATAAAACGGCAAGGGTGAAGTGGAGGAGATGAAAACGAGAGGCAAATGGCAAATAATGTAATCCGGGAGATAAGGGTATGTGATGGGTACTTGGTATGTTGACTTTTGCGTAGACCTCCCCGACAACGGCGCCAGAAATCCTTCTTGCTACCTCTTGAGTACCGCGTTGGTTTCCTCGAAGAGGAAGGAATGATGCAGCAAAGTAGCGTAAGTATTTCCCTCAGTTTGTGAGAACCAAGTATCAATCCAATAGGAGGCTACACGTGAGTCCCTCGTACCTGCACAAAACAAATAAATCCTGGCAACCAACGCAAATAGGGGTTGTCAATCTCTATAAGTCCACTTACGAGAGTGAGATGTGATAGATATGATAAGATAATATTTTTGGTATTTTTATGATAAAGATGCAAAGTAAAATAAAGGCAAGGTATATAACAAAGGAAATAATTAAGTAGTAGGAGATTAATATGATGAAGATAGACTCGGGGCCATAGGTTTCACTAGTGGCTTCTCTCGAGAGCATAAGTATTCTACGGTGGGTGAACAAATTACTATTGAGCAATTGACAGAATTGAGCATAGTTATGAGAATATCTAGGTATGATCATGTATATAGGCATCACGTCCGAGACAAGTAGACCGACTCCTGCCTGCATCACTACAAAAAAAAGACACATTCATGACATTTTTGGCCGAACGAATTTTTTCTGTCATACATATGACACTTCTATGACGATAATTGTGACAAAACACGGTATCATCATAGATGTGGTTGGCTCCTACTTCTATGACAAAAAATCATGACAGAAAATGGGCTTTTCGTCCTGGGCGGGCCGGAGACGCAGCTGCATGACATTCTTTGGGCCATCCATGACGGAAAAACCGTGGTAGAAGCGAGGGGGAGGAAAATTTCGGGGAGTTCCCGGTTACGGTGGGAGGTCGGGGGCCGAGCGATGCACGTTTCTCTCGTACATGTACGCGCGTGTGTGCGAGGCGTTGGCTCTAACTGAACCCGAGCGAGGCGTTGGGCTCTAACTAAACCCAAGCGATTGCACTGCAGACTACGCGTTACTGAACCCGAGCGATCGATCGATGGCTGTTAACTGAACCCAATCGAGTGATTCCTTCGCTACTGCTGCTAACTGAAGCCGATCGATGCTGCCTCTGGGATGAACAGTGAGTGTTGCTAGGGGTTTGGATGAACAGTGAGCGGTGGCATTGCCTCTGGATGAATAGGACCCCTTGGTGTGGTGGAGGGCTGGATGAACAGTAGACGGTGGAGGGGTACCCGTGGAGGGGTGGTTGAACAGGACCCCGTGGTGTGGAGGGCTGGATGAACAGTAGACGGTGGAGGGGTGCCCGTGGAGGGATGGTTAAATAGTAGCCGGTGGAGTAGCGCGCGGTGAAGGCTGGATGATCAGGAGCCCGTGGAGGCTGGGGGAGGTCGACGGTAGCCCGTGGAGGCTGGAGGAGGTCGACGGTGGAGATGAACAGTATCCCGTGGAGTCCCGTTTTGCGGTATGCCACACCCCTGAACAGGACCCCCGTTTCGACCGTAGCGCTCCAACACAAGTCCGTTTCGTCCGTTTTGCGGTACGCCACACCCCTTCCGATCAACAGGACCCCCGTTTCGACCGTAGGAGGTGAGTTTCCTCCGTTTTGCGATACGCCAGACCCCTCCCAATCAACAGGACCCCGTTCCGAATGTAGGAGGTCTGTTTCCTCTGTTGTGCGGTATGCCAGGCTTCGTTTCCATCGCCTGTTCCGTCCAAGCCCTCCCGATGAACACGACCACGCATTCCGTTCCGACCCAGCCGGTTGGCTCCCACGCGTTCCGTTGCCTCTCGATGAACACGACGCCTTCCGTTGCCTCCCCATGAACATGACGCATTCCGTTGCCTCCCCATGAACACGACGATGACGATGTTTCTCCATTCCGACCCAGCCATGTACACGAGCCCTGGCCGTACGTATGAGCGAGTAGGCATTCGAGACCCCGCCCGTATGTACACATACGTGGCCGTATTTTCTTTCTTGCACCCTGGCCGTTGTACGTACGTGTACATGCTATGTGCGCGCCTCTACTACGACACGTATGCGCCTCTAATACGACACGTGCGTGCCTCTACATCCACCAGTATATATGTACGTACACGTTCGCGACCAGAATGACAATGCTACGTACGCTTCAACCAGGTGGGTCCCGACTGTTAGGCACTTCCTTGCCTGTGAAGATGTAGATGGTGGGTCCCAGCAGCCAGGGGGCGAATCGTTTTTTTTGCCCGGACGCACTTCCTTGCATGTGAAGATATAGCTGGTGGATCCCAACAGTCAGGGGGAAATGTTTTTTTGCGAAATACAGTGGCACGTCCGGTGTGTCCCAGCTGTCAAGTGGAGGAATCATTATTTTCCACGTAATAAGGAGGCACTTTCTTGCTGCGGCCGTGGACCCAGCTGTCAGCCTCTCCACGTACAGTCCACGTCCGATGGAAGTCGTTCCTTGACCACGTTGACCACGCCGCGCCGAGAGCACCAGGGCGGTGGACGACAAGGAGGCCTAGGAAGGGGACGACGGGGATCCGGGGAAGACGCGGTAGTGGAAGCTCGCGCGGAGAGGAGTACGAGGGTTCACTGGTTCGGCTGCGGTGTGAGGCTGTCGTCGCCGCAGGGCCTGGCCAGCGGTGGGAATAGTAGGGGGCGATGAGGCCTCCGCGGCAGCACAGCCGGCCACGGGAGGCAGGAGCATGCGGCACGACCGACGCTGCTTTGGGCGGCTGGAGCAAGAACACCAGAGGTTGAAGAAGCACTACGGCCGTTGGATGGACATTGTACGGTCACTGGAGCTAGAATCGTTCATATTGACTAAAGTTGACAAAGGCCCCCGTCCCAGTCAACTTAGTAGGCCCACTAGTCAGCCTCCCACCATGGTGGGTCCCAGCTAGCAGGGGGAGTATTCATTTTTTTGTGCGTAATAAGGAGGCACTTCCGGTGGGTCCGAGATGACAGTGGGGGGAACATTTTTTTTCGCGAAATACGCTGGCCCGTCCGGTGGGTCCCAGCAGTCAGGGGGGAATGTTTTTTCGCGAAATAAGGTGGCCCGTCCGGTGGGTCCCTGCTGTCAGGTGGAGGAATAATTATTTTGCGCGTAATAAGGAGGCACTTCCTTGCGGCCGCCTGGACCCAGCTGTCAGCCTCTCCACGTACAGTACTCTTCCGATGGAAGTCGGTCATTGACCACGTTGACCACGCCGCGTCGAGAGCACCAGGGCGGTGGTCTGGACGACGGCGAGGCCTAGGAAGGGGCCGACGCGGAGCCGGGGAAGACGCAACAGTGGAAGTCCGCGCGGAGAGGAGTACGAGGGTTCATTGGTTCGGCTGCGGTGTGAGGCTGCCGTCGCCGCAGAATAACAGGGGGTGTGGGTGAGTAGAGGGATGGCCTGGCCAGCGGTGGGAGTAGTACGGGGCGGTGAGGCCTCCGCGGCATCACAACCGGCCACGGGAGGCAGGAGCACGCGACACGACCGGCGCTGCTTTGGGCGGCTGGAGCAAGAAGACCAGAGGTTGAAGAAGCACTACGGCCGTTGGATGGACATCGTACGATCACTGCAGCTAGAATCATTTATATTAACTAAGTTGACAAAGCCCTTGGTACGCGTCAACTTAGTAGGCCCACATCTTGGATTTGGCAGAGAACATATAGCCCATTTGCGATTTGTAAGAATGTACAACCCATTTTTCAATTCTAATGGAATTTACTATAGCCCATTTACAGTTTGTTAAAAGTACAGCCCAACTTCTAGCTAGGACAACGATTAATAATTTCAAACAACCGCTCAAAACAAAATTAAAAAAAAATCCCACATTTTGATGGGATCCGAAATATTTTTATCCGAAATTTCTAGTCAGGTCAAATATAATTTCAAAATAAACTTGTATTACGTTAAAATCCAACGAAATATCGCGCGCGCAACAAGTAATGAAATTAAAATTTCCAAATTCCAAAAATAATATATTTTTCAAACTAATTACGTGTTTGGTGCATAGTAACTATCCAGTTATTATAATTACATCCCATTTATTATTTCTTAAAGTCCATTTTCTTGTTAAGCCTAATGCATACCTCCTAGGAAAGTTTGCAGCCCGGCGGGGCGGAGAATAACAAGTTGACCCGGATATTGTGTACAACTATCGGCCCAGTTGCATTGCTGGTGTTGAAAAAAAGGCATGTGTAGTACAGTACAACCTAACATGGTTACTCAGCCCACATTCAGCGACGCCGGAAAGGCCCAAACAAGGCTTCTGTACAACTTTTTGAAGTCACTGAGCTCAATTAATAACTTAAGAAAAAAGTTAGATTACAGTGGAACCTAATTAAAAGCTGTCACGAGCAAATAAATAATTCAATGGGTCCCACTTGTGCGTCTGCGCGTGTGTGTGCGTGTGTGTGTGTGAGAGAGAGATAGAGAGAGACCCATCGGTCGATGCTTGTAAATACATCTTTCAGCCATATGCATTGCTGATGCTCAGTAAAAACTTATATAGTTGACACAATCATATAGAACATCATAGCACACTGAACTTGCATACAAAAATTTCACGCAGGCGGCACAATCAGGATGGAAGCAGTGGATCGCTACGGAAAGGGCTATGTTGACACCAACGAAGTCGTACATAACGGTTCATCGTCTTTATCAATGGCGGGGAAATATCTTGAATGTTGTGCAAAGAAAATAGACAGACAACACAATAAGTTCTGCTAGCACATTAAGTTGACGTACATCCCTTTCTAAAAAAAGTTCAGGTACAAAATTAGAATAGGTCACAATCAAATGTACTGGCATATCAGTGCTTCACACCCATAGCTCGGATTTAACTAGTACTCCCTCCGTCCGGGAAAAGTTGTCCATAGGGCAGTGTATTTGTTTTTTTGCAAAAAAAACCCACAGAGTTTTAAACACGTCACAAAGAAGTCCATCTCCTTCCTTCCTCCTCCCCCGTTGCCCACGCCTTGCAGCCATCGCTGGCTACCCACCTGTGCCGCGGCCCGCCTGGATCTGCGCCACGACCAACACCAGAACCGTGGCCCAGCCCTCGACCAACAACAGCGCCGCCGCCCGCTTGCACTTGTGTCACGGCTTACCACCTGCACCGCCCACCGTGAAGGCGACCTGCACCGGTGCCCTCCTCGAGCTACGCCGCTGGCCTCGTTGAAGGTCACCACCCACCTTCGCCGCCCACCTGGGCCTCCAATTTCATACGCTTCGGCCGCCGGCGCCGTGGACAATTCCGGCCACTCCCGCCTCTCATGCTGCTACTAGTGGACGACGCCGGAGCCGTGGACCTCTGATGCTGCTTTTGCCTTTCCCCTGCCTCGCCTCTGCTGCCACTCCCGCCTGTGCTGGTGAGTCTGCCCCGCCCGCCTCTGCTACTGCTGCTGTTCAATTTGTTGTTGTGAGTCTGAATTTGCTGTTCTCAGTACAGGCGGAGAAAATTCAGTCAGGGGATACAAAGCTAGAGAAATAATCCAGGACAAAGGTTGTACACTGCTTCTAAAAGATGAACAGATTATAGTGAAAATTTAGTTTGATGCCATCAAATTCATTGAGTAATACTCTTGGCATTCTTGGAGATCTACTAGTTTTTGGAAGTTTTTCTTGCTATAGTTAACTGAAAATGTTCAGTGTTCCAATACTGTAGAGAAACTACAGTGCCTGTAATTCAGTTATGACTCCTTTACTGAAACTGTAGTGTTTGCTAAAACTGAGATGTAAACTAAAGGAATTTGTGATTTGCAGAAGCTGTAGCATACTCCAACAAGTGATAAATGCACTCAAAAGTTCACTGAGAAAATGCAGAGGCTGCTCACTTGTTACTGAAAGTTTTCTGGAGTGATAAATGTACGCAAAAGAAGTTCAGTTAACTATTACTGTTGCTGTATGAATTCCAACCAGGTCAATTTGTTGTCAATTACAATGTAATACTCAACCAGGTTTATGCAAAATGAAGATCAACCATGTTTATTTGGATTTATTTGAATCATTTGAATTTATTTGCTTTATTTGGATTTACACACCATTTGTCCAATTGCAAACATACCTAAAGTTTCCAATTGTCCAATTTCACTCATTCATTTTATAGAGAGCTAAGCATAGCCATGACTCTTCCCTAAATATTCATGTAGAATCAATTCAAGCAGCACAAAACTGAAAACTGAAAACTGCCACAACCCTTAACTAAGAGTTGATAAAAACATGTCCCTAAAATTGGAATTATTTGAATTAGCTAGGTTTATTGTTCTTCATATACAGAAAAAGATGAATATTGTTCGTCTACTAGTTACATCAAATTTAGAACTGAATAAACACTTGTCATCTTCAGTAAACACTTGTAAATCTAGAGTGGCTTTAAACTTAGAATGCACCAAGTACTAATATCCTTTGCCAGGCTACACACCATCTACTTGGAGTAGACAACAAGATTCACAGAGACATGCACGCTTCAATAGACTTGTGAATGCTAGCAAAGTGATAAGTAAAAACTTGGATGCTCTCAGAAATATAGCACCAGAGGACATTAAGTGAACTAGCCTGTATGCTAAAGGCAAGGAAATGCCACCTTCTTTTCTTCTTCGAGCAGTTGATGAACTGGCCTGTATGATGCAGCTACACATAGGTTCTGTAGAAAATGCACCAAAAGAGTTACACACAGGTGAAGTAAGTGGAAAGCAACATTTAATCTCCACTTCTTTTCTTTTGGTAGTGAAATTCAATCTGAATTTTGTAAGCACAGAAAATGCACCAATACTGAACATTTGTTCCCACCTCCACCACCATCTTGTCAGTTTCGACAGTGTGTGTATGGAGTAGTTTTAACAGCAGTATAATTGTGCATCATGTAAACATTATGAGAATGATTAAGGGTTCAGCAATCAGATTATAATTATGACCAGAATAGAGGAACAAATATCATGGTTAGTTTTATGTAAAAAAATTAGAAATGGAGTTACTCACTTGAAGTTACTATAGTTACTCACTTGAACTTACTATAGTAGTGGCCAAAATTTAAGAAAGTTACTAAACATCAGAAGTAGTGGCCAAAATTCAAAGTACTAAAAAGATTCTACACTAAATATACAGTGTTATCCATGTTCTGTATCCAGGACATTTTTTATCTGTTTGCATGCATAGGTCCCACCTATCAGGAAGGATGGGCACGTACACGAACATGTACGACTCATCAGTCTACTTGCATAGCCTTTTCGTTTAGTCTACCTAGCCGTCTAATCAACTGCCTGCACGCCACTTCTCCCATTTACTTCTCCATCGGGAACCGATTCTCCTCGGCTTCTTCACCTCCCCTTTGTCTTCATTTGCATCCAAACCCCACTGTGTTCACATTGTTTTAACCTCTTTAAATAATCATCTACTACTTCAGTTAGACTAGTCATCTAATCCTAATTCTCCAAACCATAGCCCTCCCTTCCAGCGGTTCCAAATGGTGGAAGAGATCGAGATGCAGGTTTTTAGCGTCCAACATGTCCTCGTTGAAGGCTCGATGTGCATAGTTGCCACCATCACCGTCCACCCAAGGGTTGTTTGGCAGTGGATCAACAATGTATCCAACTCCCTCGAAAAGGTAGAGACGAGGGTCATCGGTCTTGACACAGAGTACACGGAGTGTGCCCCTGGGAAGATCCAGTGCGCCACCGTCCTTCAGCTATGCCACGAAGATGATGTTTTCGTGTACCACATCATACACTCGCCCTCCATACCACGTGAGATTCACGATTTCTTGTCTCGAGAGGACGTATACTTCTGTGGGCAGCCATCGAAGGGGACAAACAGAAGCTGAAGCCGTACAACCTTGATTTGAAAAGCATCGCTGACCTACAAACCAGAATCAAAATTCATGTAGAAGATTGTGATAAACAGACACCATCCCTATTCGACATAGCAAATTTTGTGCTCGGTACAAATCTTCAGAAGGGTGACGAGACGGTGGCATTAAGGTCGTTTGGATGGGAGAATTATCCCTTGACGTACGAGCGGATAAAATATGCTGCCCTTGATGCCCGTGTGAGTTTCAAGATAGTTGCAAGGTCCAAAGAGCTTGTTGTGAAGCCGTCTCCCACAGAGAATGAGATCAAGAAGAAGAAGAAGAAGAAGAAGAAGAAAAGGCTGCACCAGCAGGAGGGCATTATGGATGGATGAACTATTTCATATCTTGTAAAAAAATTATTCCCTCTCGGTGTATATTGATATAGATGGACTATTTTGATGGTGTGCATATCTTTGGAACAGAGTAGTAGCGTGGGTCCGCTTGACTATAAGGAACTATTTATCCGCATATATAGCTTTCTCTACTACTCCTTCCAGTGATCGGTATGCAGTGCATGTGTCTGTAGACATGACAGCTTGTGTGCATGACATGTGGGCCACCTAAAATGCGGCGAGCATCAAGTTTCTACCACAACCACCCGCGACTCCCACAACACCGCTCGAACCCATGAAACCACACGTCCCTCGACCTGCGGCTCATCCCTCTTGGCCCCATTGCCCCTCTGCATACGGGAGCATTACATGTGGACCAGTCACCTATCGGGTCCACATGCTATTGACTCAAAGGTAGGTGTAGTAAGGCGCTGAAGCTCAGTCCCGACGGCCCTGAGAGGGAAATGTAACTCCCGCACCAGGGCTTGTGGTGCTTCCGCAGCACGAACTCGTGCCAAACTCGAGATTTGTTTCTTTACTATACATGCACGCAATGATTTAATGGACATTGTAATCTCAACATGTGATGGGGAGCTCTAAATTTGAATTTGAAACTTATAAAACGAAAAGATTCAAAACAAATAAACTGGGAGAGAGGGAGTATATCGTAGGATGTGTCCCATACAAAATAAGTCCCCTGGTTTGTCACCGCGAAGATGCGGTTAGAAAGGAGCACAACGTCTTCCTACTCGTACGGCAACAAATCGGCCGCAGACAGCATGGTCCGCCTTTGACCGCCATGTGCAAGGTTCATGCCATCTTATTCAATCTCACCGTGGTTCCATCGTACCAATTCATGCGGTGGCCCGTTGCATGGCTGATCCCAATGTTGGACAAAGGTTCTACGGGAACGGTGTCACCGTTGTAAATGTTGTGCAAATTGATGTTGGTACCCTCCTGTACATATGCAAGCCAATCTCCACTCGCACCGAGCCTAACCTGTGAAACAGTGGGCAGGGGGAGAATTAGGAAATGGATACGGAAGTAGTCTTTAGAATGCATTTACTATGTGATCAAACTCATCTTCCCTGCTCATCGGAGGAAATCCGAGCACCCCTCAATGTCGGCATCTCAAGGGGCGTCAACTTGCAACTACGGCCACGCTGCGCTGGAGAGACCCCCAAAGAAACATCCTCGTGCGTTCCACGGAACATCAAGATGCATTTGTATGAGTAGTTTATCTTGTGAGAGAAAAGGATGAACGAGGGAAGGCCTCTAGAGATAGAGATGGACACTACTACTACCAATGTGCTGGCCCGTGCGTTGCAATGGATCCAAAGTAGTAGAATAATACTTGTTCACGTGCTTGAAATATAAACACTCTAGTTTTGATATACATGTGTCAGCAGACATGACAGCTTGTCCATGGAAGTTGAACCACGACGACCATCACGTTTCTTGTTTCTACCACTGCCACACCCACACGCGATTCCCACGACGCCGCTCCAACCCATGGCATGACTTCCCCCGACGTGGACATGGATCCTCTGACGTGGCTATCACTGCCTTGCCCTGCCTTTCCTTCGCTGACAGGTGGGACCCATGCTGATGGATCCCACATGTCAGTGACAGAATGGTAGGATTGTTCGCATCAGGGGATCCTTATCCCCCGACGTGCCCCTCACCCCTCTCGGCCCCACCGCTCCTCTGCCTTTGTGTGCATGACATGCGGGCCAGCTGAACTGCGGCGACCATCAACTTTCTACCACAGACACAACCAATTGGACGCGGTTTGCCTGCTCCGCTGCTGTGCTCCGATCTATACTCCCGCACCATCGAATTTTCATCCAGTGGCTGTGAAACATTTCGTCCCGGGCATCAATCCTCTGCTGGAGTACTTATCTACTCCGTCCGGTCCTTTTTACTCTGCACATTGGATTTGCCGAAAGTCAAACTTTTCTAAGTTTGACCAGATTTATATTAGAAATTATTAGCATCTATAATATCTAATAAATATAATATGAAAATATATTCCAAGATGAATCTAATGATATTGGTGTTGTTATGTGAATGTCTATAATTTTTTATATAAACTTGGTCAAAGTTGGATGAGATTGATTTCGGATAAACCTAATATGCAGAGTAAAAAGGACCGGAGGGAGTACTATAGGTAGTAGCCGCCGGTGTGGCCATCTACGCCTCGTAACGCCTCGACGCCCAGCTGTGGCACCCTCGCCACGGCCACGCCACCACCGGCCGGTTCATCTCGAACGAGTGAGTCGCGAACCACGCCACCACCATGAGAATGACATGTGGGCCAGCCGCATTTAAGGTCCGCATGTCATTGACTAATAGGCCGGGCACTAAGCCACTGAAGTTCGGTCCCGTGGGCCCCGAGAGGAAAATGTAACTCCTGTGGCAGGCCTTGTGGTGCTCCCGCAGTACGAGCTCGTGCCAAAACTGGAATTTGTTTCTTACTACTACCAACTAGTACTAGTAAGGTACATGTGCATTGCACGCATGATATTCTGGTGGTTTGTGCATTATGCTTCTACATGTGGAGCTTTCTGGATTCTAACATGTGGCAAAATCTGGTGGAATGTAAGGTTAGGCAAGTTTGATTAACTTAGGTGAGTGTTTGGTTCAAGCCACACCTTAGGCAAGCCACACTAAGGCCCCACATGACATACACACAAAAAATGTAGCAAGATTCCCATAGGCTTGCCAACTTGTTTCTCTCGTTTTGAAGAACTAATAACTTTGCCTAGGCTTAGTTGTGGCAAAGTTAGGGTTTGTTTGATTCAAAGGATTTTCATAGGCTCTTTGAAGGATTAGAATCCTTAGGAATTTTTCCTACGTTGGTCGTTTGATTCGTAGGATTTAATCATGTAGAATATTTTCCTATGGATTCATTTGTACTATGTTTCACATGAATTCTAACATGCACTCCAACCTCTTGAAAGAAATCCTTTGTTTTTCATGTGACACAATCAAACAAACTCAAATCCTATAGGGATCCAATGAACATGCCATTCCAATCCTACTTTTTTTCCTATTCCCGTGTTTTTGCAATCCTATGAATCAGAGAGGCCCTTAGTCATGAATTAAGTTCAACCATGGAGTCTTCTAGATTATACATGTGGCAGAATCTGGTGGATGATATCCAACGGCCAGTAGTGCTCGGATTTGCCAACTTTGTACCGTCGGATTGGCTTCATCCAACGACCAACTTTCAAAGTTTTGCACACACTATATAGGGGGTATAGATATAGATGTGCCGGTCCATTGCAATGGATCCAAAGTATATATATCTATTTAGTGGAGTGCACTCTAAACACATTATCTATTTATTTTTCTCTAACCTTCCGTAGCCATGCAACCAAGCCACATAAGCTTCATGGGTGCCTCCCACATCATATTATTCATACTACGTTGATTGAAAAAAAGATAAATCACCCAAAACAAGATCTTCCTGTTTTTTGTTCCTACGATGTTGTGCCATGCACGTACCTACTAGTTGTATAGTGGTAGTACTAGTAATATAGTATTAGGAGTAGTACTAGTACGGAATGCTCCTACTCTATCAACGAGCCCTGTCTGACACCAAATTTCTTGGCTTCCGTGCTACAGCTAGATCTTCCCCTCGTTTCTGTTTTCCAACCCGGCGGCGGGCGGGGTGTCGGTTTGCTCAACGACGGTCCCACAGGAAAGTGAAAATGCTAGGAAACACGCCTTCCCTAAGCTATGTGTCGTGCCGGACGGGCCGTGTTGTACTCCCGATTCCCGGGCGTGTGGGGTGCGACGCAAACACGACATGCCTTTTCCTTTTACCAGCAATGTGCCCGTGCGTTGCGACGGATCCAAAGTAGTAGAATAGTAGTATTTGTTCACAAACTTGAAATAAATCACTATTGTTTTGATATACTCCTAATATATTACTCCCTCCGTACCTAAATATTTGTCTTTTTTGAGATTTCAAATGGACTATCACATACGTATTATATAGACATATTCTAGTGTTTCTAGCAAGATGCCCGCGTGTTGCACGAAGTTGATGGAAAAGGTAAGCACAACTTATAAATTGATGGATGGAGTACTAGTTACAGTGATGCATATAATTAAGCAAAGGGATCGCACATGTCGGTATTGACTGGAACGAGAATGCAATAGCATAATAAGAATTAAGGCCATGATGATGCGATCGCAGTGGTGGTTACAGAAGGCAAGAAGAAAGATGGATCCACGAACACAGGACCTCCTCCTCCTCAACTTAGTGCGTCGGGCCACCGACCGGCGGCTAAGGAGCGGCGGCTTTTGTGGCGAGGTCGAGGTGCTTCTCAGCAAAGGCATCCAAGGCTTCCAGCCGGTTGAGGAAGGCCAATGCCGTAGCGTCCTCACTGGCCTTATATATACGTATGTACACGATTTCCTCGTACATGTGGATGTGTAGGTCGATGAATTCTTGCAGGGCGAGGCGCCTCGCGGCAAGCGCGACCTCCAGGTGGACATTCTTCGTGGTGTCAGCAGGCAGTCGCAGGGCCACCAGTGCTTGAAAGAGGTTCCGGCCATGGAGGCCAATTAGGGTGGCAGGCAATGAGGAGCCCGGGCGCGCGGGCTCGAGGAGTACGACGATGTCGTCCGCGAGCTTCTTGAGGACGGTGAACTTGTTGCTGGTAGCAACGATCATCTGGTCCAACTGAGAGTCGTAGTTGGCGTCGAAGGCGGCCATCCACCATCCGGTCTCCAACACCGTCTGCAGACGATCCTCGGCGCCATGCCACAGGCCGACGTCGTGGACCATCTGGCGCAGCCGTTGGCCGCTCACGAGCATCGCCGCCATGGGTCTGGAGTGAGCTCTTTCGCGCTTAGTGTAGGTGCTTAGGCAAATGCTTAGGTGCGTACAATGTGGTAGATGCATTTGAATGGAGGGGCGCCTTTATATGAGGGCAATGAGGGCAAACTATGTTGCATTCACATCGTGCAGCCTCTTTTCCCGGACCTCCTCTCATTACTTCCCTCATGCATTAATTAAAGGAGGATGCATTGGCCGTTCAACATATCGGGAACCGCTACTCCCTCCCTCGTCTACATTAAAGCCGTATCGGGAACTGCACCGCCCGCTGTCAAATCGAATACTCCCTCCGTCTAGGTGAGTATTAAGTCATCTTACGAAAACCAAATAGTAAACACATATGCGTGGTGCATTAACTCTCGCGTTGTTTCTTATTTTTTGACATAAATAGAGGAATCAACCAAGAAGATATGTGGGGCTTGTATGATTTTAATGACTTGAGACTATCAAACATGACATGCAGTGGTCAGTTCGTTGCACAAGAACAAATACAACCCACGTCAGCACACATGCATCTTATATAGCATCACATCCAATGGCTATAAAATATGAATGAGACCAAATTATATCTCATCTAGATGAGTTCTAGCAAAACTGTATTAATAATACTTAGTACTCCTGTGCCATGTATCATATATTAGTATCATGTAGTACTTCATTTATTTATGAGGTATCCAGATGGCACTGCACTGCCAAGAGAAGAGGGTAACATCAAAAGTATGGACTACTTTTTTGAGTATCTTGGTAAGGTCCGGTCATAGTCACTTGTTGAAATCTCTAAAAAGACAAATACTCCCTCTGCCCGGAAATACTTGTCATCAAAATAGATAAAAGGAAATGTATCTAGACGTATTTTAGTTTTAGATACATCTCTTTTTATCCATTTTGATGACAAGTATTTTCGGACGGAGGGAGTAGAAAACAGAGTTGGTGATGATGGTGTGCGTGCCATCCTGCAATATAGGCCGCCGGATTTATATCTAATGGATAGGAAAGAAACTATGACAATTTTGCAAAAATATACCCACACGTCTCTCCACATTCGAAAATAAGGCCTTCCCTCGTTCAACCTTTTCTCTCACAAGATAAACTACTCATACAAATGCATCTTGAGGTGTCCATAGAATCAAAGAGAGGGATGATGTGTGTCTGTGTGTGCGCGCGCGATCGATAAAGAGTGCCATCGAATTTGTGTGTGCCCACGTCAAAGATATAGAGTGGCTGGCCTACTGGAACATGAGATGGGACATGTGCAGTTTATCTCTGTGGCATGGGTACCTACCTGCAGCGCTCGACTATCGGTGTGTGGTGGGGGAAGAGGGAGGCCCAATTAACTATAGAGGTACAATGGCTGGTATATGTGTGGAGGAGGAGAGAGGCCTACCTCATGTATTAAGGAGATCGACCTGCCTCATGTATTAAGGGAGATCGATCGGCATCCATGCATATGTGCAGGAGAGGAATAAGGTTGGGAGAGATAGAGCTAGAGTGTTGGAGGGGGTGGTAGTGGAGTTGCTTCTAACAAATGTGGGATAGGCTTGCTAGATAAACGGAGGGCACGCCCGCAATATCAATAAGAGAGGAGATGGCTGCTTGTTGTCTGTGCATGTGCGTGTGAGAGACGGGCCAGGAGGCATGCACGAATGATGAGGGGGGACGATGTGGTTGTGGTAAGCAGACGTAACTACATAGGAAGATCAATCGCCCTTTGTTAGAGAAAGGAGAGACATAACTTGTGAGGTACGTCGATCGATGGGGGGGTAGTTAAAGTCGATCTAGGTATATGTTGGGAGATCGATCGGTATACATGCATGTGTGTGTTAGAAGCAAATGAGGCACGAGGAGAAGGATAGAGAGAGAGGGATGCATGTAGGAGGTGGTATGAGAGGCATACTATATCGAGGGGGAGGAGTGTGTGAGTACAAGAACGATGAAAAGAGTGGTGGGAGTGAGGCATGGACGGTGACAAGAGAAGAGGGGAAGCTTGTGTTTGTGCTAGGCACACCTGGCTAGAGAGGCATATTTATCGATGTGTGCCATAAAGAAGGAGCTGGGGGGCCTACACACACCGTGGGTGAACGACCTAAAGTGAAAAGACGAATTTGCGCGATGGAGCTAGAGAATGCTGAGGGAGGGTGAGAGGGATGCAGGCATGTGCATGCACAAGAGAAAGTTAGTGCTAGCTACAAAGATAAGAGGGTTGTGTGGGTGTAAAAGATGAATAGAGATCATATATACTTCATTATAAAAAGCGAATTCGTATATTTGAAGAATTTATTATAGTGTTTCAAACCGACGCATGTGTGAATATATAATGGTGATACACATGGTGTGGTTATGAACATGTTATACTACATTTAATATATTTTATCTCTACTCTTATAAAAAAACGAAGTTGTTGATGATGGTGTGCGTGCCATCCTGCATTATAGGCCATCCGATTTATATCTGGCGGATAGCAAGGAAACTATGATGGTTGAAGTTGGCAACAATCATGATTGTAGATTCTTATTGAAATAGAGAAACAAATTCAAATTTAGTTTGAATTGCAGCGGTAGTATAGACATTTGGAATGCACTAAAATGTTGGTATGAGTAGGTTACATGCATTATACATCAAGCAAAAAAATTTAATCGGACATAACATGGATTCATACTCCCTCCTTCCATCTATATAGGGCGTAATGAGATTTTTAAGACCGCCTTTGACTATTGACAAGATTAATAGTACATGACATGCACAATGTGAAAAATATATTATTGAAAGAACCTTTCACAGACGAATTTAATGGTGTTCTTTGTGTAAGTTGCATGTCATATATCATTGCTCTAATATTTGGTCAAAGTTAGCATCGAAAAACGCATTAGGCTCTATATAGATGGAAGGAGGGAGTAGCTTTGAATAGCATTTGTATAGTAAAACGGGGCAAGACTCTCTCTTTGTGTGGTGTGAATATTTTTATTTTTTTGTTTTCTTTTTGGTTGAGGGAAGTGCGAATTGATTTGGTACGTACAAGTACAATATTACTACACGTTAGGCTTGTCCCTAAAATTCAACCCGCGTCTTGTTATATCCCGAAAATTTAGATATCGTGCTCCCAAAGCTAACGCCTTCACAACCCGCGCCTTGCTATCCCGAAATTACAACACACACGAAAACTCCCTCCAGCTGCCAAATCCCGACACGCGAAATCCCCCTTCTAACCCTGAGCCGAAAGGGCCGCTAGTTCAAATCGGCGGGGTACTTTTGTAACACACCCTACATTTTGGACAAGCACGTCCCTAAGTCATGCTTCATCCCCTCCCATCGCCCCCTTTTCGCCATTCGAAATCCCAGGCCGCCATAACCTCTCCGCTGCAGCCACGAAACCCCACCCTCCTCCGTCTGCCACGTCATCGCTGCCTAGCTGGAGCCTCTTCCCCGACGACGTCGTCTACCACAACAGCTCGACGTCCCTCGTCCACCTCCCTGGATGAGGATCCGTCGTCCATCTCGCCATCCCGCTGGTTCAGCCGCCCCGTCCTCCACCTCCAAGGAGCTACTCTGACGATCGCCTCGTCTATCGCGGCTGCTCCATCGCCACAGTGCCGCCTTAACCTGCTCCACCGGAACCGCAGCATCCTCACCGACTCCTCAGACGAAGCTGAGGCCTACTCGGCGCCACCAAAGAGGTTGTACACACATCGCATCGCACCTTCTCCTTAACTCGACCTCCCGGCGCCAACGGTGCTCCATCCCGCACCCCCATGGAGCGGCTACCTTGAAGCCGGCGCCGCGGGCGACATCTCCACGGCGGCTCTCGCCCAGTGCGAGGCCCCTTCGACGGCGGCATCCATACCAGCCAGATATGCTGCTGCTACTCCGGCTCTCGCTCGCTCGCGCCACTATTGCTGCTCCAGCTCTCGCTCGATCGCTCGCTCGCTCGCCCAGCTGCTGCTCTCCCCCTCGCTGGTGTTGCTGCTCTGCTCTGATTAAGCCACACTTCAGTCGACTGAATCAACTTTTGGGTCAGTCGATTTTCAGGGGTTAGGGGGGCTCGCCGGAGTTAAGGAAGAACCACCCGCAGCGGGGACGGGGGCTCGCCAGAGAGGTACCCCACTATCTATCTTAGGGTTCAGGGTGTGGGCGGGGGGCCTAGAGGGCTGGCCGGGGCGGCGGTGGCGAGTTGTTTCGGAGCGGCGAGGCGGAGCTAGGGCCGGCGGTTGGGCCGGTGGTGGCTGGCGGCTCAGGGGGGTGCAGGATGAAGATGAACTGCAGGCCCTCCCTAAACTACATGTCAAGTGCCTCTCTGCTACCATTGCGTTCAGTTTCGACAGTAGCATTCAGATTCCACAGTAAATTTCAGTTTCGACAGTTAAGTTCAGAGTCAAGAATTTTTACCTCATCTGTTGTAGTTAGGTGGTTTTTGGTGATGTTAATTTTATATCCATTTTACATCATCTATTGGAGATGCTATTAGAATCCCACTTGAGATTGACGATGTATGTCTTGTGCTGCTTCAGCCTTGATGTCTTACGGCTCACCGGAGCTGCTCCAACGACAGAACGATCCATCACAATAGAGCAGTGCCTTGGACGCAGTCTACAGATTCCTCAGATCTTCCTCCACACCTCCGATAACCACCTCTGCCTCAACTGCTTCAGCGACCAACCCAATGATGCTGAGGTCGACACGGCTACGGCAAAGAGGTTGTACACTTGTTGCATCACTTATTACTATACATTCACGTCGATCCATTAGGGCTATTTTGGTTCAACGGAAAAACGTCGATCCACTGGTTTTTACCATCACTCTAAATTTCTGCATGCTCTCCTTACATAATCTCACCATATTTTTTTCGTATGCATGTCAGATATTGTACATAGTCATGCTGAACATGTAGAGAAAAAGAGAAGAGTTTTGCGCGGCAATACAATGTCATGCAGACATCGCTCCATGGTGGGTTCAATGGCAAACCCTCTCTACCCCTCTCTAGATTGTAATCCAGAGGAATATATCTGTTCTGAGGCGGATTCAGACGCTGCTGACCACTCCTAATTACCCCCAAGGTGTTTGCTCTACCTTGGCATGATGATGTTAGTCATATCATGCATATGTTGCCTTGCAGTGCCTACTTTTGACATCATATATGGGAATTATGCAGTCTCATGTCTTTTAGCCAGCCATAATATATGTGAAATGTGTAATGCCATCCTATTTAACCAGGCATCATATATTTGAATGATATCTTGCCCATCCTTTTCTTCATTACATTTCCATTTGTCAACAATGTTTGTACATTAAACTACTCTTCCTGTGAATCAGCCATTTGGGTGGGAGATGGAAAAATCTGGAATGAACAAGGCCTTCAGAGCAGACAGTGCTACCTGTCGAAGCAGATCTCTTGTTGGGTCCCGATAGCTCCTCAGAGATGGATTCAGAGACAGATGACCAGTCCTATTCCCCCACTGAGGTGTATGCTCTAACTTGGCACGGTTATACTGCTCATATCATGCATACGGTGTCTTGCATTGCATAGTTTAGACATCATATACACAATATTCAACACCATGTTCTTAGTCCAGACATCATATCGAATGCTCTCTATTTAGCATATAAATCACATATGTGAATTAAATGATGCGATCATGATTACTTAGATAACATGTAGGTGAATTATGTCATGCGATCCTGTTTAGTTATTCATCATATCTTTGAATTATGTTATGCTTTGCTATCCAATTTAGATAGACATCATATATGTGAAATTATGTCATGCTATCCATTTTAGTTAAACAATACACATGTCAACTATTTCATACCCTCTTTTTTCCACACTATCTATTGCATCTGTCTCTCATACAATGTCTGTACATTCAACTATGTTTCCTGTTTATCAGCCATTTGAATTGGAGCGGGTGATGCCAGTATCTAGCGGACTAAAAACACGGTCTTCAAATAAAACAGTGCTACCTCTTGGTGGAGATAGCACCCCGGTTGTACATGCACAAGAACCAGCCTTACCACACATAACCAAAACTCTCGCAGATTGTACCCCTACTGCGATGGACAGAGAACCAGCTTCACCCAATCTAACCCCAGCCGATAGTAACCCAGTTCCTGTTGACACAGCACCATCTCCACCACAGAGTTCCCAAACAAGAGCAGTTAGTAAGGCAGCTCCAGTGCCCAAAGGGCCAGTACTATCACGGCGAACCCCAACTCCACCAGTTAGTACGCCTATTCCTGTGGAGGAAGCACAACCAGTTAGTCGTAGTTTAGCATCTATCGCGTTTGATGTTGTTAAATCATATGTGCGTATCTTCCCATCTTGGAAATATTATACTGAAGATGAAGGAAAATGCCAGTTGCAGGTGTTTGTCCAGGAGTTATGTGTAAGTAATGTCATTCGTGGCAATTACTTTGCTTTGTCCCATACATCCTACCTCCATGATGGTTATAATACAGCAAATTTTCCCATTTTTCTCTATAGAGAAGGACCGATTTGGAAACTCGGGATGAGGTAACTTGTGCTAATACCTCTGCTATCTTCAAGAATGCTTGGTGGTAGTATCGGAATTACCTGAAGAAAATGTACTTCACGGGCAAACAAACTCATCAAATTCCCTTACGTTCTCCTGAGACACATTTACTGGACGATGACTGGGAGCGCCTTGTTCTGTACTGGTCCCGAACCAAGAATGTAGTAAGGTCTATGAACTCATTTTCTATTTTTAAGTATTATATTCTTGCGTCTTACTGTACTCTGTTCATGTAGAACAAGTGCCTAAACCTGAAGAACAACTGTTCTAATTTAAGATTCCATTGCTATCATAATTCAAAAAAGCGCTAGGCGTTAATTGTACATTTTGCCACCGCCTTGCGCTTTACTGACCAAAGCGCATGCTTATGCGTAGTTATGCACAGATTATGCATAGTTATGCGCAATGCGTTTGCCAACGCCTAGAGCCTAGGCGCGCCTTTTTAACTATGATTGCTTTGCTCCTGTATCACTGTATTTACTCATACAAACTTATTTTTTAATTGAAGGATCCAATCAAAACTCCAATGGCACAGCAGGTATGTTCACGCATGTTTCTTTAACAGGTTTGCTCTTGTCAATAGCTCTGTTGATTTCAATTTCAATTGTGTATACAATTGACTTTCATATCATGCACATTACTAGCATCACAACAGAGCCAATAGTGTTGTTGTACATGTAGACCCGTGGTACCCATCTGAAATCTTGTTGTGCCGTGTAGTTTCCCATGCTTTGTATTCTTTCATTGCTGCTTTGTCTTGAACTAATATGATTTGAACCGTGTCTCTATTTTGATTTGGCAAGACAATGCAGTGACCATAAGACATAGATATTTGTTTGTTTGATGCTTTTATTATGTACTAGTACTTGGCAATAGAAGACTTGGTAGTTTAAACCTGTCCACCTTACTAATGAACTGGTTCACCGAAATGAGTTTCATATACTAGTACATGCTAAACTTGTTATGTGTCTGCTTGTTTCTTCTTTTAGAATGTTGACAGAATATTGGGGAAGAGTGCCTTATTAAGCAATGGTAAAGGAAGTAATGCAGATAAGGTTCAGGATAGTGACACATCCTTGTTGGTCTCCAACAAAGGTGATAAAACAACTAAGGAAGACTATCTTGAAGACAGCGAGACAACCCCAAAGTCCTGTCTTGGTTTAGTGTTCGAGTTACTGGTCTCTACAGCTTGCACAAGCTATTCAAACTCACTGTCTGAATCAGTTCGGTTTCTTGAGTCTCAACTACAAGCTGAAAGACATCGATCAGTTGTGCCGCGACAAGAAGCGAAAGGATCGCGAAAGTCCCTGGAGCATTCAGATGCATACTTTCTGGTGCAATAGCAAGCGTTTGGAGGATTTTAGCGCCAAACAGGACAAAGCTAATCAGCTTGCTAAGCTTATTGCCAGCATGGTGGATACCCAGGATAATGTTTCTTGAGCTCTTTTGAAGTTGTTTCAATTATGCTCTTGTTTTGCTGCCGCGTTTATTTGCACTGGTGGCCAATTTTGACAGCCAGTGTATGTAATGTGCTGCTTTGTTCCCTATATTTGCACTGGTGGCGAACTTTGATGCCCAGTGGATGTAATATGTGTAATAGCGGTAATAGGCTAGCATTAATTGCTTGCTTATTTATTTCCTTATTGTCTTGTTTAGTTGTTTGCTTGTAGTCACTGCAGTTCTTTTTCTGTTTTTTTCTAGTGGCCACAATAGCCTATTTTTGGTAACTAGGCCAAAATAATCATGGGCCTTCTACGGGCCGTATGATCCATGGGCCTTCGTCCGGCCGTAGGATCCATCGGCCTTCTATACGGGCCTTAGGATCCATCGGCCTTCTATACGAGCCTTAGGATCCATGGGCCTTCTACGGGCCGTAGGGTCCATGGGCCTTCTACGGGTCGTACGATCCATGGGCCTTCTATGGGCCGTACTATCCATGGGCCTCATACGGGCTGTAGGATCCATGGGCCTTCTACGGGGCGTATCATCATTTCACCAATCATGGGCTGTACTATTCGTGGACCATAACAGGCCGTTAATAGGCCGTATTTAATAACTCTATGAAAACAGCCCAACGGGTTTTTTACATGAAAACGGTCCAATGTATTAACGGTCCGCAAATGGGCCGACTGTAACGACGGGCTGAATTTGGCCCACAAGTAGAAAATGACAGTAACGGGCCATATGTAACCGAATGCGCAAATGAGCCCAAGAATCAATGGGCCCTAAGAAGGCCGAAAGATAACTTGGGCTGGAAACGGCCCAATGGAATAACGGCCCGTTAATGGGTATAAAGTGATACACTGTTCATTACGGGCTAGTTTCACCATGGGCCGTTAATGGGCCAAGAGTTACAAAGGTCCTCATATGGGCCGAAAGAAGTCATGGGCCACACATGGGCCGGAAGTTAAAACGGGCTGAATCATATTGGACGGCCCACATGACACTACTGGGCCTAATTCGGAAAGGGCGTAACGGGCCCTGGGTTAGCGGGCTGTAAATGGGCTATATGCGAACAAGCCGTTAACAGGCTTTCCGTGGGCCGGCCCGCCACCTTTTGACCAAGTCAAACGGGCCGACCTTTTCATAGGAATGGGCCTCTGTTGGGCCGTGCCATGTGTCGCCGTATCATAGGCGCCTTCGGTCCAATGAGCGGATGATATCTGTCCCAACGGTTAGCCGACCCGTGTTTCCTCCAGCCAATGATGATTTTACATGTGGAAAATCCCCATTGGTCGGGGCTGTTAATGGGTTATCGGATCCAAAACCCGACCCGATAGCTTAACGGCGTTCCGTTACGGTGGATGCCACGTGTCGGTCACCCTTGAGGAAAGCACTTCTGTGACGCATGATTTATCGTCATGGAAGTGGACACTTCCATGATGATAATTTTGGTAATGTCATGGAACACTTCTACGATAGCACAGGTATGACTATCTTGATTCTGTCATAAATTTTTCATGGATGTACATGCATGACAAAAAACATGACCTACTGTGACAAACACGTATCATCACGGAAGTGTATTTTTTTGTAGTGCATTTACTACTATTACTCCACTCATCGACCGCTATCCAGCATGCATCTAGAGTATTAAGTTAAAAACAGAGTAACGCCTTAAGCAAGATGACATGATGTAGAGGGATAGACTCATGCAATATGAAGAAAACCCATCTTGTTATCCTCGATGGCAACAATACAATACGTGCCTTGCTGCCCCTACTGTCATTGGGAAAGGACACCGCAAGATTGAACCCAAAGCTAAGCACTTCTCCCATTGCAAGAAAGATCAATCTAGTAGGCCAAACCAAACTGATAATTCGAAGAGACTTGCAAAGATAACCAATAATACATAAAATAATTCAGAGAATATTCAAATATTATTCAAAGATAGACTTGATCATAAACCAACAATTCATCGGTCTCAACAAACACACCGCAAAAAGAAGATTACATCAAATAGTTCTCCACAAGAGAGGGGGAGAACATTGTATTGAGATCGAAAAAGAGAGAAGAAGCCATCTAGCTACTAACTATGGACCCGAAGGTCTGAGGTAAACTACTCACACTTCATCGGAGGGGCTATGGTGTTGATGTAGAAGCCCTCCGTGATCGATGCCCCCTCCGGCGGAGCTCCGGAACAGGCCCCAAGATGGGATCTCGTGGATACAGAAAGTTACGGCGGTGGAATTAGGGTTTTGGCTCCGTCTCTGATCATTTGGGGGTACGTAGGTATACATAGGAGGAAGGAGTACATCGGTGGAGCAAAAAGAGTACGTGCCCCCCTACCTCGTGGCCTCCTCTTTTCTTTCTTGACGTAGGGTCCAAGTCTCCCGGGTCTTGTTCGTTGAGAAAATCACGTTCCGGAAGGTTTCATTCCGTTTGGACTCCGTTTGATATTCATTTTCTCTGAAACCCTAAAATAGGCAAAAAAACAGCAATTATGGGTTGGGCCTCCGGTTAATAGGTTAGTCCCAAAAATAATATAAAAGTGGATAATGAAGCCCAATAATGTCCAAAACAGTAGATAATATAGCATGGAGCAATCAAAAAATATAGATACGTTGGAGACGTATTAGTCATTTACCGCTCTCGTTCTTTTTTATACTGGTGCATCGCATTCATACATTTCAAGGGGATTTGTGGACAAGTTTATGTTACCCACCTTAGCCCTTAGGACACCCTTTCTAGTAAGCTCACCAGGTGCAGAGTATATGGACAGTCGATGGTGCGAACGGTTACCCTTAACCATTGGCAGCCATATTTTCCCCTCAGACCTGATAATTCTGGAGTCACAAGGATTGGACGTGATACTGGGTATGGATTGGCTATCGAAGTATGGAGGAAATATTGATTGTGCTAGCAGGTCAATTCTGCTCACCACCCCGGAGGGAAAAAGGATTAAGTATGTATCCAGGCATACACCAAAGAGGACTCACGTAAATTCTCTCACGG
This sequence comes from Triticum dicoccoides, assembly GCF_002162155.2. NCBI lineage: Eukaryota > Viridiplantae > Streptophyta > Magnoliopsida > Poales > Poaceae > Triticum > Triticum dicoccoides. The sequence continues at coordinate 448,094,212 of NC_041380.1, read as the reverse complement.
GAGTTGTTCAGGAGGAAGTGCCTGTAGTGAAGGATTATCCGAATGTATTTCCAGAGGAGTTACCTGGCATGCCATTGGATCGAGACATTGAGTTTTTGATAGAGCTATTGCTAGGCATCGGACCAATATCGAAGAGACCATATCGGATGCTCGCAAATGATATGGAGGAGATTAAGAAACAGACTAAGGAGTTATTGGAGAAAGGTTACATTCGCCGAAGTTCGTCACCATCGGGAGCCCCAATGCTCTTGGTTGAGAAGAAAGATAAGTCTTTGAGAATGGTAGTTGATTATCGTGCATTGAATGAAGTGACAATCAAGAACAAGTACCCACTGCCGATGATCAATGATTTGTTTCACCAGTTGCAAGGAGCTAAAGTATTTTCCAAGATCGATCTTCGATCAGGATACCACCAGCTGAAGATCCGAGAACAAGATATACCTAAGACAACCTTCACCACAAGGTACGGGCTATATGAGTACACATTTATGTCATTTGGATTGATTAACACCCCAACCTATTTCATGAATATGATGAATAAGGTGTTCATTGAGTTCTTGGATAAATTTGTCGTGGTGTTCATTGATGACATTTTGGTATACTCGAAGAATGAAGAGGAACACAAGGAGCATTTGTGTTTAGTTCTCGAGAAGCTCAGGGAACATCAGTTATACGCCAAGTTCAGCAAATGTGAGTTTTGGTTGAAGGAAGTTGGATTTCTTGGACATGTTATATCAGGAGAAGGTATAGCAGTGGACCCTACCAAGGTTCAGTCTATCACAGAGTGGTTGGCACCCACCTCAGTTGGAGAGATCCGCAGTTTTCTAGGACTCGCAGGATATTACCGGAGATTCGTCGAATTTTTTTCTAAGATTGCAAATCCTATGACGGAGTTGTTGAAGAAGGAAACCAAGTTCAAATGGACAGATGAATGTGAGGCAAGTTTTCAGGAGCTGAAGAAATGTTTGGTTACAGCCCAGTGCCGATTCTACCAGATATACGCAAGGATTTCCAAGTGTATTGCGACGCATCTCGCTTAGGACTTGGAGGCGTACTTATGCAAGACGGAAGAGTTGTTTCATATGCCTCACGTCAGCTTCAACCGCATGAGTTGAATTATGCCACACATGATTTGGAGTTACCAGCTGTGGTGCATGCACTCAAAATCTGGAGACATTTTCTTATTGGAAATCATTGTGATGTGTACACGGATCATAAGAGTTTGAAGTACATTTTCACACAGAAGGAGTTGAATCTCAGTCAAAGGAGATGGTTGGAGCTTATAAAGGATTATGATATGAAGTTGCACTATCATCCAGGCAAGGCCAATGTCAAAGTAGACGCTTTGAGCTGGAAGAGTTACGCCAATACCCTCGTAAGCGGAGGATTACCAAAGGAGTTAGCCGAAGATCTCAGGGAGCTACGTTTGGAGATAGTCCCTAGAGGTTTTGTTGCAACATTAGAAATTCAGTCGATGTTACTGGAAAAGATTCGAGAAGCTCAGAAGGATGATGAGGAAATTGCTGAGATAAAGGAGAAGATGAGCAAAGGAAAAGCCAAAGGTTTTCGTGAAGATGAGCACGACACCTTGTGGTTTGAAGACCGTGTTTATGTGCCCAATAATGCAGAGATCAGGAAGTTGATACTTCAGGAGGCTCATGACTCGCCATACTCGATACACCCCGGAAACACCAAGATGTACTTGGATTTAAAGGAGCGTTTCTGGTGGACGGGAATGAAGAAGGATATTTCCAAGTATGTAGCAGTATGTGATGTATGTGAGAGAGTGAAGGAAGAACATCAGAAGCTAGCAGTATTACTGCAGCCTATGCCGATACCCGAATGGAAGTGGGACAAGCTTGGCATGGATTTTATCACCGGATTACCTAGGACCCGATCAGGATATGATTCTATTTGGTTAGTAGTGGATTGTTTGACCAAAGTGGCTCACTTTATCCCAGTGAAAACCACCTATACAAGTGCGAAGTTGGCCAAGATATATATGACCAGGATCGTATGTCTGCATGGAGTTCCAAGAACCATCGTATCAGATAGAGGAACACAGTTTACTTCAAAGTTTTGACACCAGTTGCACCAGACTTTGAGTACCAGGCTAGAGTTTAGTACAACTTTTCATCTGCAGACATATGGACAGACCGAGAGAGTCAACCAAATTCTGGGGGACATGTTGAGAGCTTGTGCGCTAGATTATGGATCTAGTTGGGAGGATAATTTGCCCTACGCAGAGTTCTCTTACAACAACAGTTATGAAGCTAGTCTGGAAATGGCACCTTTCGAAGCTTTGTATGGAAGAAGGTGCAGGACACCGTTGATGTGGGATGAAGTTGGAGACCGTCAGTTGTTTGGACCAGATTTGATCAAAGAGTCCAAAGAGAAGGTTAAGTTGATTCGAGATAGACTAAAGGTAGCACAGTCCAGGAAGAAGAGTTATGCAGACTCAAAACACAAGGAGGTAGTTTATGAAATTGGAGACAGAACATATCTTCGTGTGTCACCTCTACGAGGAGTTAAACGCTTTGGAGTCAAGGGAAAGTTAGCCCCGAGATTTGTAGGACCATACCGAGTTTTGGAACGTATGGGAGAGGTGACCTACAAATTGGAGTTACCCGAAGGACTGTCAGGAGTGCATGATGTGTTTCACGTTTCCCAGTTGAAGAAGTGACATGCTGATATGGCCGATATTCCTCTGAGAGATACAGTGCCCTTGGAAGCAATTCAGTTGGATAGTGATCTGACCTATGAGGAGAAACCAGTCAAGATTCTCAAGTTTGCCAGCCGAGTTACCCGCATCAGGGTTATCAAGTTTTGCAAAGGTCAGTGGAGCCACCATACCGAGGATGAAGCCACCTGGGAACGAGAGGATGATCTATGGAAAGACCACCCACACCTATTTTCTAGCCAACCCGAATCTCGAGGGTGAGATTCACCTTAAGGGGGGTAGGTTTGTAACATCCCAAATTTTCAATTTGGAATTTTATACATAGGTCAGCATATGCATATCATATTTTATTTGCATTTTGGTTTTGTGATCCTAAAATCCTAAGCAACTCAAGGACCCACACAGAGAGTTGGGGATTTTATTATTTTCCATATTTGAATTCTCTCAAATATTGAAAAGTGGATCACTTTGGTTTTAATTAATTTTCTCTCCAAATAATATTTCCAATATTAAAAATATATGAGAGGAGATAATATGACTTCTCCAAAATAAAAAAATATTGAAGGAAAAATGTTAAAATCAAATAAATTATTTTATTTGGATTTTATTGCTCTTTTATTTGAATTAGAAAAATATGTTTTTTTCCAAAATTGCATTTTAGGCCAAGAAAATGTTCACCTTGTTCTAAATATTTTATTTAGATGGTGAAAATTGTTTTCCGCATTTTAGATTTTTTAAATATTTTATTAGGATTTTTCTCGGCGGAACTTTATTTAAAAAAACTTCCTGGACCGAACTGGGCCAGCGGCCCAGCCGGAGTCCCACTCCCACACGCGCGCCGCCGCCATCACCGTCGTGGCCGAGTCGGCCTCCCCGCCGCCCGGCCCCTCCCCCAAGCCACCCTGCCTCCCCCCTCTTAAATAGCCGCCGCCGCCCCTCACCGCCACCCCACCCCGCCCCGCAGCAAGCACCAGCAGCGCCGCAGCCGAGCCGTCGCTGCCTGCACCGCCGCGGTGCCGCACCTTGCCGCCGCACGCCCTGCCTCGCCGGAAATCTGAGCCGCCGCCGTCGGATCTCGCCGTCCGCTTTTTTCGGTTTAGGTAAAATTGTTCGTTTTTTTTAAAACCCTAGATCGTTTTTTCTGGTTTAGTTATTTAGAAATCATTCGTTCATTAGTTCGTTTTTAACGAACGTGTTCGTCCGTTTGTCTATGATAGCGGACGTTCGTCCGATAGATTTTTCTTTTTTTGTTTATTTCGGCCAGAGACCTATCCGCGACTGTTTTTATCGCAGATTAGCCCCTGATCTTCAAACCCTCACCGTTTCTTAACCGTTTGTCCAAATCCAGTGAAACCAATGCCAAAATCTTCATCTCGGGCCCCTCTTTCTGTTTCATCAACTTGAACAAGATTTTGAAAATTTAAAATTTGGTTTCAAGCAGATTTGATTTTGAAGTTCTTTTAGCCGTAGTTTCAGTTCCGTAGCTCCAATTCGATTGTTTCTTTTTGTGAGTTGAAGCTCTCCAGTTGAACTTTCAGATTTGATCTTCTTATTTGAGTTTTACCCTTGCATTTTGCGATAGAATTCCCGGAGTGCGCAGCGTGCTACTACGAGTCACTAGGTTTTGCGGATCATCAGCAAGGCAAGTAACACTTTGATCATACTCTTTTCTTACCCAGTTTTTATGCATTAGTTTCAACCCTCGAACATTGCATGAGTAGGATCTCTTAACATGTGGGTTTTGGGAAGTAGATGATGACGTAGAACCTATTGCCCTTTTATTATCGAACCCTAGGAGTTACTTCAACGTTATGGTTATACTGCCATGCTATGCTCGTAGACGTGGATTGGGTTTGAGTGTATCCATGACAGATGTGAGATTGTTAATTAATGGTTAACTTAAGGTGGCTACTTAAATACACATCTGGGTGGATTGGTTGCGGGCACCTAGAGAATCCAGTTTTGTCCTAGGATATCCTGGAGTACCCGTGTGATCATCCTATGGTTCGCCACCCAGGATCAAAGGGATCATACGATTATTCATAGAAACTTCCGTGTGCAGCCACAAGCTATTATGGGCTCTAGCATAGTTGAGTAAGTTGCATGACCTCTTCCAGTGGTAGGCTAGCAGATGTAGGGGATATAGGTTGGTACGGTCTACCCGGGGTTAGAATTAATGTATCTGAAAGACTGTGTCTTGGTCATCCGTTTCTCAAACACCATGTAGTGCGAGAAATCCAACGGAGGAGATCGACTCTTGTGGGGAAAAGTGCTAAAAACCTCTGCAGAGTGTACAAAATAATCATGGTTAGCCGTGTCCCCGGTTATGGACATTTTGAGTATCTGGATCTTGGATTATCATGTTGATCTCATCACTCTATTAATTAATTTGGTTGGGTTATTAAAACTGTTTAATTGGGATTGAGTTGGAGGAACCTTCTCAATGTTTAACAACTACCATGATAGTTAAGTAAAATATACTCCTTTGTTGTAGGGAAAAATGTTTTTTCGCAAAACATTATAATCGTAGAGCCTCCACCAGCCTCATATGCATGTAATGATAGACTTTACTTGTTCATTGCTCCACTGTGTTATCTGGCCAGCATATTCCATGTGCTGACCCGTATTCGGGCTGCAACATATCATGTTGCAGACTTTCCAGACAAAGAGTAAGGTGCGCTAGGTCATTGTCGTGCACTTAGCTATGCCGTTGGAGTTGACGGACTCACTTTATCTTCCAAGCCTTCCGCTGTTATCTTATTTAGATGGCCTTAAGCCATATTTATTGTAATAAGTTCTCTTTTGAGACTATCGATGTAATAAGTGTGTGATTGCTACTCTGTTATAAATCCTTCGAAGTACTGTGTGTGTCAGCATTACCGATCCAGGGATGACACTTATGCACAGAGATTCGACCGTCTGAGGTTGGATCGCTACAACCCATGAGTTGGGCAATTCCTTAGCATCATTTTCATCCTTCCCCAAGATTGTGCAACATGCTCATGTTCAAGTTGCTTGAAATTCATGATCTGGGTTCTAAGGGAAATAATTTTTATGGGAGGAAAATACTTAGTGATAAAAGCATCTTTGCACTTATTCCAAGAATCAATACTATTGCGAGGCAAAGAAGAGAACCAAATTTTTGTAGAATCACACAAAGAGAACGGAAATAATTTCATCTTGACCACATCATTATCCACATCTTTTTTCTTTTGCATATCGCATAATTCCATGAAGGTTTTAAGAAGGGACGCGACATCCTCATTAGGAGTACCAGAAAATTGGTCTTGCATAACAAGATTCAGCAAAGCAGCATTAATATCGCATGTCTCCGCACTAGTGGCGGAGGATCAAGCGGAGTGCCAATAAAATCATTGTTGTTGGTATTTGATAAATCACATAACTTGGTGTTCTCTTGAGTCATGATGACCACACAACAAGATTGCACTAAAAAACAGATCCGGCAAGAAAACGGTGAACGGAAAAAGAGAGGCGAATAAAATGGCTAATTTTTGTGAAGTGGGGGAGAGGAAAATGAGAGAAAAATGGCAAATAATGTAAATTGCAAGGAGATGAGATTTGTGATTAGTAACCTGGTTATGTTGAAGATCCTCCCCGGCAACGGCGCCAGAAATTCTCCTTGATGGTAGCTGGAACTACGTCGGTATTTCCTCGGAGAGGGAGGGATGATGTAGCACAATGACGGTAGGTATTTGCCTCAGTTATGAAACCAAGGTTATCGAACCAGTAGGAGAACCAAGCAACACAACGTAAACAGCCCCTGCACACAAATAACAACACCGCGCAACCCGACGTGTTAAAGGGGTTGTCAATCCCTTTCAGGTAACGGCGCCAGAAACGACGAGTGACGGGAGATAAAGTTGTAAATATTGATAGATCGAACGCCAAGTAAAATAAATTGCAGCAAGGTATTTTTGGATTTTTGGTTTAATAGATCTGAATAAAAATGGAAAGGAAAAGTAGATCGCAAGGCAAATATATGAGAAAGAAGACCTGGGGGCCGTAGGTTTCACTAGAGGCTTCTCTCGAGAAAAAAAGCAAACGATGGGTAAACAAATTACTGTTGGGAAATTGATAGAACTTCAAATAATTATGACGATATCCAAGCAATGATCATTACATAGGCATCACGTCCAAGATTACTAGACCAACTCCTGCCTGTATCTACTACTATTACTCCACACATCGACCGCTATCCAGCATGCATCTAGTGTATTAAGTTCATGGAAAACGGAGTAATGCAATAAGAAGGATGACATGATGTAGACAAGATCTGTTTATCTATATGGCGGTAGATATAGATCTCGTCTTTTTATCCTTAGTAGCAACGATACATACGTGTCGGTTCCCTTTCTGTCACTGGGATCAAGCAACGTAAGATTGAACCCACTACCGGGCACCTCTTCCCATTGCAAGATAAATAGATCAAGTTGGCCAAACAAAACCCAAATATCGGAGAAGAAATACGAGGCTATAAGAGATTATGCATAAAAGAGATCAAAGAAACTCAAATACTTTCATGGATATAAAAACATAGATCTGATCACAAACTTGAAGTTCATCGATCCCAACAAACACATCGCAAAAGAGTTATATCATATGGATCTCCAAGAGACCATTGTATTGAGAATCAAGAGAGAGAGAGAGAGAGATGAAGCCATCTAGCTACTAACTACGGACCCGAAGGTCTACAAGGAACTACTCACGCATCATCGGAGAGGCACCAATGGAGGTGGTGAACCCCATCCGAGATGGTATCTAGATTGGATCTGGTGGTTCTGGACTCTGCGACAGCTGGATGAATATTTCGTTGACTCCTCTAGGGTTCTGGTATTTTTGGGGTATTTATAGAGCAAAGAGGCGGTCCGGTGGGCACCCGAGGTGGGCACAACCCACCAGGGCGTGCCTGGGCCTCCTGGCGCACCCTGGTGGGTAGTGCGTCCATCGGGGCACCCCCCCCCCAGGTGCAACCAGGGACCATTGACTTCCTTATGGCCCATAGAAAATCTTCGTAAAGTTTCGTGGCATTTGGACTCCGTTTGATATTGATTTTGTGCGATGTAAAAAACATGGAAAAAATAGCAACTAACACTTGGCACTATGTCAATAGGTTAGTACCAAAAATGATATAAAATGACTATAAAATGGTTACAAAACATCCAAGATTGATAATAAAACACCATGGAACAATCAAAAATTATAGATACGTTGGAGACATATCAGTTGTCATTACGGTTCGACCGATAAAGATCTTCATAGAATATGTAGGAGCCAATATGAGCATCCAGGTTCCGCTATTGGTTATTGACCAGAGAGGTGTCTCGGTCATGTATACATAATTCTTGAACTCGTAGGGTCCGCACGGTTAACGTTCAAGGACGTTTTAGTATTATATGAGTTATGTGATTTGGTGTCTGAATGTTGTTCGGAGTCTCGGATGACTTCACAGACATGACGAGGAGTCTCTAAATGGTCGAGAGTTAAAGATTGATATATAGGACGATGGTATTCGGACACCAGAAGTGTTCCGGAGTGTATCGGGTACTTATCGAGTCACCGGAAGGTGTTTCGGGTGCCCCCGGCAAAAGTTATGGGCCTTATGGGCCAAGAGAGGAAACACACCAGCCACAAGGGGCTGGTGCGGCCCCCATAACAAGCCGACCTAAGTGGAGAAGGAAAGGGGAGGAGGAAGGAAAAAGAGGGAATAGGATTTCCCCTTCCTTCCCCCTCTCCCCTCTTTCCTCCCCCATTCTGTATAGAAGGAAAGGGGGGCGCAGGGCATGGCAGGGCCCCTAGGGGGTGGCGGCCAAGCCCTAGGGCACCCTGGCTGCCTCCCCTCCCCTCCCACCTATATATATATGTGGGGAGGGGCGCCTCACAAGCAGACAACATCAATTGTTAGCCGTGTGCGGCGCCCCCCTCCACAGTTTACACCCCCGGTCATAGTTTTGCGGTGCTTAGGCGAAGCCCTTTGAGAATCACTTCACCATCATCATCACCATGCTATCATACTGACGGACTCTTCTACTTCCTCGACATCGTGTTGGATAAAGAAGGCGAGGAAAGTCATCGCGTTGAACGTGTGTAGAACTCAGAGGTGTCGTACGTTCGGTACTTGATCGGTCGGAGCTAGAAGAAGTTCGACTATATCAACCGCATTGTCAAATGCTTCCGCTTTCGGTCGAAGAGGGTATGTGGACACACTGTCCTCCTCTCGTTGCTATGCATCTCCTAGATAGATCTTGCGTGAGCGTAGGAAATTTTTTCAAATTGCATGCTACGTTTCCCAACAGTGCCATCCGAGCCAGGTCCATGTGTACATGATATGCACGAGTAGACCACAAAGAGTTGTGGGCGGTGATCTTCATACTACTTACCACCAATGTCTTATTTTGATTTGGTGGTATTGTTGGATGAAGCGGCCCAGACCAACCTTACATGACAACGTTCATGAGTCCGGTTCCACCGACAGACATGCAACTAGTTTTGCATAAAGGTGGCTGGCGGGTGTCTGTTTCTCCTACTTTAGTTGAATCAAATTTGAGTGCGGCCGGTCCTTGTTGAAGGTTAAAAAACAAACTTGATAAATTACCATTGTGGTTTTGATGCGTAGGTAAGAATGGTTCTTGCTGGAAGCCCGTAGCAGCCACGTAAAACTTGCAACAACAAAGTAGAGGACGTATAACTTGTTTTTGCAGGGCATGTTGTGATGTGATATGGTCAAGACATGATGTGATATATGTTATTGTATGAGATGATCAAGTTTTGTAAACGTTATCGGCAACCGACAGGAGCCTTATGGTTGTCTCTTTATTCTATGAAATGCAGACTCCATGAATTGCTTTACTTTATCACTATGCGGCAGTGATAGTTGTAGAAGCAATAGTTGGCGAGACGACCACGACGCTACGATGGAGATCAAGGTGTCGAGTCGGTGATGATGGAGACATGACGATGCTTTGGAGATGGATATCAAAAGCACAAGATGGTGATGGCCATATCATGTCACATATTTTGATTGCATGTGATGTTTATCTTTTATGCATCTTATTTTGCTTAGTACGGCGATAGCATTATAAGATGATCCCTTAACTAAATTTCAAGGTATAATTGTTATCCCTGAGTATGCACCATTGCGACAGTTTGTCGTGTTGAGACATCAAGTGATGATCGGGTGTGATAGACTCTACGTCCACATACAACATGTGCAAGATGGTTTTGCACATGCGGAATACTCGAGTTAAACTTGACGAGCCTGGCATGTACAGACATGGCCTCGGAACACTAGAGACCGGACGGTCGAACATGAATCATATAGTAGATATGATCAACATAGAGATGTTCACCATTGATGACTACTCAACCTCACGTGATGATTGGACATGGGTTAGTTGATTTGGATCACGTATCACTTAGATGACTTGAGGGATGTCTATTTAAGTGGGAGTTCTTAAGTAATTTGATTAATTGAACTTAAATTTATCATGAACTTAGTCCTGATAGTATTTGCAAATTATGTTGTAGATCAATAGCTTGCGATGTAGTTCCCCTGTTTTTTGATATGTTCCTAGAGAAAACTAAGTTGAAAGATGTTAGTAGCAATGATGCGAACTAGGTCTGTGATCTAAGGATTATCCTCAATGTTGCACAGAAGAATTATGTCCTTAATGCACCGCTAGGTGACAGACCTATTGCAGGAGCAGATGCATATGTTATGAATGTTTGGCAAGCTCGATATGATGACTACTTGAGAGATTTAGTGTGCCATGCTTTACGGCTTAGAATTGGGGCTCCAAAGACGTTTTGAATGTCATGGAACATACGAGATGTTCCAAGAGATGAAATTGGTATGTTAGACTCTTGCCCATGTCGAGAGGCATGAGACCTCTGACAAGTACTTTGCCTATAAGATGGTGGAGAATAGCTCAGCTAGTGAGCATATGCTCAGAATGTCTGGGTACTACAATCACTTGAATCAAGTGGGAGTTAATCTTCCAGATAAGATAGTGATTGACATAATTCTCTAGTCACTGTCACCAAGCTACTAGAACTTCGTGATGAATTGCTGTTTTTTGGGACTAACCTATTAACCCAAGGCCCAGTGCAAATTGCTGTTTTTTTGCCTATTTTAGTGTTTCGCAGAAAAGGAATATCAAACGGAGTCCAAACGGAATGAAACCTTCGGGAGCGTGATTTTTGGAACAAATGTGATCCAGAGGACTTGGAGTGGACATCAAGAAACAACCGAGGAGGCCACGAGGCAGGGAGGCATGCCTGCCCCCTGTGCGTGCCCCCACCCTTGTGGGCCCCTCGTGGCTCTCCTGACCGACTTCCTTCGCCTATATATACTCATATACCCTGAAAACATCCAAGAGCACCATGAAGCCCTATTTCCATCGCCGCAACCTTTCTGTACCCGTGAGATCCCATCTTGGGGCCTTTTCCGGCGCTCCGGCGGAGGGGGCATCGATCACGGAGGGCTTCTACATCAACACCATAGACTCTCCGATGATGTGTGAGTAGTTTACCTCAGACCTTCGGGTCCATAGTTATTAGCTAGATGGCTTCTTCTCACTCTTTGGATCTTAATACAAAGTTCTCCTCCATCTTCTTAGAGATCTATTCGCTGTAACTCTTTTTGCGGTGTGTTTGTCGAGATCCGATGAATTGTGGGTTTATGATCAAGATTATCTATGAACAATATTTGAATCTCATCTGAATTCTTTTATGTATGATTTGTTTTCTTTGCAAGTCTCTTCAAATTATTAGTTTGGTTTGGCCTACTAGATTGATCTTTCTTGCAATGGGAGAAGTGCTTAGCTTTGAGTTCAATCTTGCGTTGCTCGATCCCAGTGACAGAAAGGGAAACGACACATATTGTATTGTTGCCATCGAGGATAAAAAGATGGGGTTTATATCATATTGCTTGAGTTTATCCCTCTACATCATGTCATCGTACCTAATGCATTACTCAGTTCTTATGAACTTAATACTCTAGATGCATGCCGGATAGCGGTCGATGTGTGGAGTAATAGTAGTAGATGCAGGCAGGAGTCGGTCTACTTTTCACGGACGTGATGCCTATATACATGATCATGCCTAATTATTCACTTTTCTATCAATTGCTCGATAGTAATTTGTTCACCCACCGTAATACTTATGCTATCTTGAGAGAAGCCACTAGTGAAACCTATGGCCCTCGGGTCTATTCTCCATTATATTAATCTCCCGTCAACAAGTTATTTATGACACCGTTTATTTTGCTATCTTCACTTTTAATCTTTATTATAAAAATACCAAAAATATTATCTTATCATCTCTATTAGATCTCACTTCTGCAAGTTGCCGTGAAGGGATTGAAAACCCCTTTATCGCGTTGGTTGCAAGGTTCTTATTTGTTTGTGTAGGTACGAGGGACTTGCGTGTGGCCTCCTACTGGATTGATACCTTGGTTCTCAAAAACTGAGGGAAATACTTACGCTAGTTTGCTGCATCACCCTTTCCTCTTCAAGGGAAAACCAACGCAGTGCTCAAGAGGTAGCAAGAAGGATTTCTGGCGCCGTTGCCGGGGAGTCTACGCGCAAGCCAGGACATACCAAATACCCATCACAAACTCTTATCCCTCGCTTTACATTATTTTCCATTTGCCTCTCGTTTTCCTCTCCCCCACTTCACCCTTGCCGTTTTATTTGCCCTCTCTTTTCGCTTGTTCCTTGTGTTTGCTGCCTTGATGTCTAAATCTGGGGAGGTTATCGTTGATATGGATAATAATAATAACATGGGAAATTTTGATGCTTTCGATGATCCTCCTAGGAACTTACTATCTTGCATACTAAAAGGTTTCGAATCGGTAGCGGTAATATTATTGGGAAAGGAGTTATTCAAGATTTCTTTACTTGCGCCGGTGCATTGCCCATTATGGCTGGTTCCATTCTCCATAGAACTAGTAGTCTCGTGGATGCAATATCCTTGCTCGTAGTCGAACTTGAAAGGCAATTTCTTCATATGCATCCTTGCATACAAAGAATTTTTCTTGAATTTTCCAATATTGAGCACTCTTCTGTTAAGCGAGAAGCTACTATCTTTCTGGCCCATGAGTTCAGATTTATAATGAAATAGGCCAAAGAAATTTTTGTGCATTATAGGGTGGACGCTAGTCGTCCTCCCATAGAAGCTATCCCTTTTAACCAAGAAGACGTAATGCGTTTACAATCCTTGGATCATGTTGCTTATAATGAAAACCTTAGAAAAAAAGGTTCCTACCAATGCTCTAGTTGATAGAATTTCTGAACTTAATGATGATTTTTCTATTCAGAATAATGGGCTAGGTTTTTCTCTTGAACAAAGGCTCATGACTTTTTGCCAAAAGAACGCTTGCAATGATGAATTGGTTGTGCAATATAAGGGGCCAAAGGAGGAACCCATACCTCCCGAGCTTGATCTTGGGGACTTTTGTCCCATTAAATTTAGTCCCTTTGATTACTTTTGCTTGACACAAAGAAAACTCACCGCTGAACGTAGATAATATGAGAAGAGTTTTCACGACTTGCCTTACCATTACTATGGCAATACCTATATCTATCCTTGCCTTTATGCCTAGCTAGGGGCGTTAAATGATAGCACTTGTTGGGAGGCAACCCAATTTTATTTTTATTCCTTGCTTTTTGGTTCTGTTTAGTAATAAATAATTCATCTAGCCTTTGTTTAGATGTGGTTTTATGCTTCTAATTAGTGTTTCTGCCAAGTAGAACCTTTGGGAAGACTTGGGGAAAGTCTTTGCGACTTGCTGTAAAAAATAGAAACTTTAGCGCTCACGAGATTTGCTGCCATTTTTTACTTGAGAGTACGATTAGGTTGATTATTTTTGCATATGATTAATAGATAAATTCCTCACGTCCATAATTTTATTTTAGAATTTTTGAAGTTCCAGAAGTTTGCGTTTGATACAGATTACTACAGACTGTTCTGTTTTTGACAGATTCTGTTTTTCGTGTGTTCTTTGCTTATTTTGATGAATCTATGGCTACTAATGGAGTTTATGAACCATAGAAAAGTTGGAATACAGTAGGTTTAACACCAAAATAAATAAAGAATGAGTTCATTACAGTACCTTGAAGTGGTGTTTTGTTTTCTTTCGCTAACGGAGCTCACGAGATTTTCTGTTAAGTTTTGTGTTGTGAAGTTTTCAAGTTTTGGGTAAAGATTTGATGGATTATGGAACAAGGAGTGTCAAGAGCCTAAGATTGGGGATTCCCAAGGCACCCCAAGGTAAAATCCAAGGACAACCAAAATCCTAAGCTTGGGGATGCCCCGGAAGGCATCCCCTCTTTCGTCTTCGTCCATCGGTAACCTTACTTGGAGCTATATTTTTATTCACCACATGATATGAGTTTTGCTTGGAGCGTCTTGTATGATTTGAGTCTTTGGTTTTAGTTTACCACAATCATCCTTGCTGTACACACATTTTGAGAGAGACACACATGAATCGGGATTCATTAGAATACTCTATGTGCTTCACTTATATCTTTTGAGTTAGATAATTTTGCTCTAGTGCTTCGCTTATATATTTTAGAGCATGGCAGTGGTTCTATTTTATAGAAATAATTGATCTCTCATGCTTCACTTATATTATTTTGAGAGTCCTTTATAACAGCATGGTAATTTTCTTTGGTTATAAAATTAGTCCTAATATGATAGGCATCCAAGATAAAAACCTTAAAGTGCATTAAATACTAAGAGAAGTTTGATACTTGATAGTTGTTTTGAGATATAAAGGTGGTAATATTAGATGTGTGCTAGTTGAGTAATTGTGAAATTGAGAAATACTTGTGTTGAAGTTTGCAAGTCCCGTAGCATGCACGTATGGTAAACATTGTGTGACAAATTTGAAGCATGAGGTGTTCTTTGATTGCTTTCCTTATGAGTGGCGGACGGGGACGAGCGATGGTCTTTTCCTACCAATCTATCCCCCTAGGAGCATGCGCGTAGTGCTTGGTTTTGATAACTTGTAGATTATTGCAATAAGTATGTGAGTTCTTTATGACTAATGTTGATTCCATGTATTATACACACTCTCACCCTTCCATCATTGCTAGCCTCTTTGGTACCGTGCATTGCCCTTTCTCACCTTGAGAGTTGGTGCAAACTTCGCCGGTGCATCCAAACCCCGTGATATGATACGCTCTATCACACATAAGCCTCCTTATATCTTCCTCAAAATAGCCACCATACCTACCTATCATGGCATTTCCATAGCCATTCCGAGATATATTGCCATGCAATGTTCCATCGTTCCGTTTATTATGACACGCATCATCATTGTCATATTGCCTTGCATGATCATGTAGTTGACATCGTATTTGTGGCAAAGCCACCATGCTTAATTTTTCATCCATGTCACTCTTGATTCATCGCATATCCCGGTACACCGCCGGAGGCATTCACATAGAGTCATATTTTGTTCTAAGTATCGAGTTGTAATTCTTGAGTTGTAAGTAAATAAAAGTGTGATGATCATCATTAGAGCATTGTCCCATGTGAGGAAAGGATGATGGAGACTATGATTCCCCCACAAGTCGGGATGAGACTCCGGACAAAAAAAATAAAGAAAAAAAAGAGGCCAAGAAAAAAAAAGAGAAGGCCCAAATTAAAAAATGAGAGAAAAAGAGAGAAGGGACAATGTTACTATCCTTTTTCCACACTTGTGCTTTGAAGTAGCACCATGATCTTCATGATAGAGAGTCTCTTATTTTGTCACTTTCATATACTAGTGGGAATTTTTCATTATAGAACTTGGCTTGTATATTCCAATGATGGGCTTCCTCAAATGCCCTAGTTCTTCATGAGCAAGAAAGTTGGATGCACACCCACTTAGTTTCTTTGATGAGCTTTCATATATTTATAGCTCTAGTGCATCCGTTGCATGGCAATCCCTACTCCTTGCATTGACATCAATTGGTGGGCATCTCCATAGCCCATTGATTAGCCGCGTCAATGTGAGCCTTTCTCCTTTTTGTCTTCTCACACAACCTCAATCATTATATTCTATTCCACCCATAGTGCTATGTCCATGGCTCGCGCTCATATATTGCGTAAAAGTTGAAAGAGTTTGAAAAGGCTAAGTATGAAACAACTGCTTGGCTTGTCATCGGGGTTGTGCATGATGAGATCATTTTGTGTGACGAAAATGAAGCATGGCCAAACTATATGATTTTGTAGGGATAAGCTTTCTTTGGCTATGTTATTTTGATAAGACATAATTGCTTGGTTAGCATGCTTGAAGTATTATTATTTTTATGTCAACATTAAACTTTTATCTTGAATCTTTCGGATCTAAACATTCATGCCACAATAAAGAAAATTACATTGAAGAATATGATAGAAAGCATTCCACATCAAAAATTCTGTTTTTTATCATTTACCTACTCGAGGACGAGCAGGAATTAAGCTTGGGGATGCTTGATACGTCTCCAACGTATCTATAATTTTTGATTGTTCCATGCTATTATATATTATGTTTTGGATGTTTAATGGGCTTTATTATACACTTTTATATTATTTTTGGGACTAACCTATTAACCCAAGGCCTAGTGCAAATTGCTGTTTTTTTGTCTATTTCAGTGTTTCGCAAAAAAGGAATATCAAACGGAGTCCAAACGGAATGAAACCTTCGGGAGCGTGATTTTTGGAACAAACGTGATCCAGAGGACTTGGAGTGGACGTCAAGAAACAACCGAGGAGGCCACGAGGCAGGGAGGTGCGCCCCACCCTCGTGGGCCCCTCATGTCTCTCCTGACCAACTTCCTTCGCCTATATATACTCATATACCCTAAAAACATCCAAGAGCACCACGAAACCCTATTTCCACCACCGCAATCTTCTGTAGCCGTGACATCCCATCTTGGGGCCTTTTCCAGCACTCCGTTCGAGGGGGCATCGATCACGGAGGGCTTCTACATCATATGATGTGTGAGTAGTTTACCTCAGACCTTTGGGTCCATAGTTATTATGTAGCGACCTGACCCGAATGGATCAAGTCTCTGTGCTTAAGTGTCATCCCTGGATCGGTATGCTGACACACACAGTACTCGAAGGATTTATAACAAAGGTAAAACACATGTATAAAGTAACGTAAATACTATTACCTCAATCCATATAGCGGAAGCAACAAGGTTGTGGATTCCCATCAACACCAACGGCAAAGTTGAGTGTAGAAATCGTAACCCTAACGTATTACTTACTCGTCGTAAGAAATCCTGCAACATGAGACGTTGCAACCACATAGGGTCAGTACATTGAATGTACTGGCAAATTCACACCATAGAGAATGATGAATAAAGACTATCACTACATGCATATTTGGCTGGTGGAAAAGCTCTATGGTTATAAGGTTTTTGCGTAAAGCCAATTTTTCCCTGCAAAGGAATAAATTTTATTTAACTATCATGGTGGTTGTTGAACATTGAGAATGGTTGACAGCATTCTCAATCCCAATTAAGTAACATCATTAAACCCAACAATATTCATTTAAAGTAACATGATGAGATCAACAGGATAATCCAGATACTAGATACTCAAGACGTCCATAACCGGGGACACAGCTAATCATGATTAGTTTATACACTCTGCAGAGGTTTGCGCACTTTTCCCCACAAGACTTGATCGCCTCCGTTGGATTTCTTGCACTACATGATGTTTGAGAAACGGATGACCAAGACACAGTCTTTCAGAAGCACTAGCACCTTACGATGGATAGACCGGTACACCTACTTTCCCCTACATCTGCTAGTCTACCATGTAAGAGTTCTCACGACTTAATCAACTATGCCAGAGCCCATAATGGCTTGTGGCTGCACACGGAAGTTTCTAGTTTGAAAAATCTCATGATCCCTTTGAGCCTGGGTGGCGGTCCAAAAGAAAACAGGCAAGTCCTGGATTACCCAGGTGCCTAGACAGGCAATCCTAGAATAACCAGGTGCCTCAATCCACCCAGATGTGTGTTTAAGTTGCCACCTTAAGTAAACCATTAATTAACAATCTCACATCTGTCATGGATACTCTCAAAACCCAATCCACGTCTACTAGCATAGCATGGCATAATAAGCAAACATATAGTAACTCCCAAGGTTTGAATGCAGGGCAATAGGTTCCTACCTCTTCAACTACTTCCCAAAACCCACAGTTTAATTAGATCCTAATCATGCAATGTGTGAAGATTGATCTAATGCAAAAAAAAACTGGGTATGGAAAGGGATATGATCAAAGTGTGAACTTGACTGCAATGTTGATGAAGATGATTCGCACTCAAAAATCTTGATAGCTCTACTCGTCACACTCCGGTCAATCTATCGTAAGCAAGCAATAGTAACCACACATAAGCAATCACTCCAAAGATCAGAAAGAACGAAGAAGACGATTCGGAAACATCAAAACCAAACAAATAAATCTTGCAACATAAAACAATTTCTAACAGTACCAAAATTATGTGAATTTGGCCTTATTAGAATGTTTAGGTCAAGAGCTTCGATTTGCAAAAAGAATCAACTCAAACGGAGCTACGAAACTCAAGTTATGATCAAACGGAGTTTGAATTCAAATCTGATCTAATTCAAATTTTAAACTTTTCAAAAACATGTTTGAGTTGGATTACTGGATAGAGGAGATCATAACGAAGACGTGGGCGTTGGTTTTGTCTAATTCTGACTAACGAGCAAAAAGTTATAGTCATTTGAAAACCAGGGGCTGATCTATAAAGAAAATATTCACGTATGGGTCCCTGGACTGAGAACTAAAGAAAAAAAAGAAAAAGAGAAAACTAAAAAGTGAACATTCGTTACCGAACGCTAACTAACGAATTTGCTCGCTATGAAGAGGTAAACAGCGAGCGTTTGCTATTTAACAAATACCGGTTCAAAAAAAACCGACTAGATCTAATCCTAGCCGTTGACCCTAGATCTAACGGACGAGGGAGGAGCCGGGCTTACCGCGGCGGTGGGCGTCGGCGTCGCCAGAGAAGATGGCAGCGGCGGCGTCGGCTTTGAGTGGGCGGCGGCTCTGGGGCTCAACGGCGCCAGCAAAGTAGATGGGGAGGAGCGGCTTGGTGAGGCGAGTCCGAAGGGGGTGGTGGCGTCGGGCGTAGGCGGCGGTGGAACGAGGCGCGACGGCGGCGGATCTCGTTGGAGTTCGAACTCCGGCGAGGTTTGTGCGAGGCTGCGGGAGGCGATGGCGGCTCCGGTTGGAGGAAAAAGAGGCCGGGGTCCGGGGCGGCTCTATTTATGGAGGGGAGGGGCGGCGAGATGCATGGAGGAGGGGGCAAGAAGAGGCCGGCGGCGGCACGGAGGCGACGGTGATGGCGTCGCGGCTTGGGACTCCGTCCCGAGCTCGGGGACAACGGGCGAGGCGGCGCGGAGCTGGGCCTTGGCCTGGCTGGGTGCTGGGCCGGCCCAGTCAGCGAGGGGAATTTCTTTTTTTAAAAAAAAGAAAAAACATTTTCTCGACAATTTAAATAATAAAATGAATTAAATGAAAATATTATATAGGCATATAATATATCAAAATTTTCAGAAAAAAAATTCCAACATCATGAACATTTTTCTAGCATTAAATAAAATACACACAAAATCAGATAATTCAAAGAGTGCTACTGGTCTATTAAAAACCAACAAAAATCATTTTAAAAATATCAAAATGATTTCAAATTTATTTCTCTCCAATTTTCTGTTGTAGGGAATCATTTTACCCTAATTTCCATATATTTTATTTTTGGAGAAAAATAATTTGAATAAAACTCAAATAACTCCAAATTGAAAATAAATTCAAAAGAACTTTGAATTTAATTCTTTGAAACTCCCAACTCATATTTCATATAATTTGAAGAAGTCATTTTATCTTCGCTCATGAAAATCATTGAGCTGCATGAAGTTTATGAATTGAAATATTTCCAAATGAAATTCAATTATTTTCAAATACCCTTTCATTTAATTTAAATGGAAGAAGTCATATCATCTTCGCTCAAGGGTTTTGTATTTGAAAAGAATTTGAATTCATGGAGATCAGAAAGCAAATATGAAGGTTTGAGAAAGTCCTTTTATTCCCTCTCATTTAACATTCAAAAAGTTTCGAATTCACTCACTTTCAGACAATAAATCAAACAATCAGTCAAATCTATCTATTTATTATAACATTCCAAAATTTAGAATTTTGGGATGTTACAAACCTACCACCCTTAAATGAATCTCGTCCTCGAGATTAGGAGAGGCTAGCAAGAAAAAGGTTAGGGTTTGGGGGTCTCCTCAAATTCCATCAATCATCACCGGGGTCTGGGGTGCTACCACCCTTAGAAGCATGGTTACGGTTCTATCAAAACTCATATACTCCATCCTTATTCTTGACAGTGTCGGTCTTCTTAGATCTTCAGGATAATTCCTTATCCAGGCTCTTCCGGTAGTGGCATAACCTTACCACAATTTTTCTATCCTTTCATCTTGGTAAGGTTCTTCCGAGATTGGGTCTTCTTAGCTGACGGGTCTGGCGCCAAAACTAAACAACAATCGATATCTCATGGTGGTCAACAATTTGTGGTTTCTCCTGCAGGAAATGGGTCTGGGTGATCCTCACCGTATAACCTATGGTTGGCAAAGCTGCCTTGTACAAGGGAAAAATACCTATACCATTCTAAGGCTTAAACAAGGTTTTGATCGTCGTCTCTCCACTATAGGTAAGTCACTCAGATTTACCATCCCATATAGCAAGGAGAACAATAAGAGTAAGTCGGTATGGTGATCAATCCATCCCGCACCCAAATCATTACCTTGTATACGGTTTAGGGAATCTCGCATTGTAACACTCGGTCATCCTCACAAGCATTGCAGAATTTCTCTCGTCGACGAACCAAGTTCAGAATAATCCATTGATTCTGCAAGCCAGACAAACATCTATCGTTCCTTCACAACTCTCAGGTTTTGCGTAAACTCCTATAAAATCGTCTGTCGACAAAGGTATATCCACTTCCAGGGTTTTTCCTTCAGCAAGAATGTGCTTGCTTCTTGGCAGGTCCTGGGGCCTGTGGGTTATGGCACACCTCATCACTTGTAGTCCTTGAACTTATCATCGGGCAACTTATCGTTATTCCAACATCCAACTTCCAGCTTCCTAGCATACTTAGAATCCATCCAATTGTATTGTCTTCTTCCTTCTATTGGCACCAAACTAGGACATGATTACTCAGACACATCATGGAGTTTCCATTGATCGATATTTCTGACATCATACCTCCTTTATATCCAATAGTAATTTATCTCTTCATCCTCGTGGGATATCCCTCATACCGAGATAAAAACTTATACTTATGAAGTCCATATTCCACTTCATGGAACATCATTATACTTTCCACGGTCAAGCGTCCTTACACGGGAATATTGCCATCTCTGCATGGCACTTCTTCAACTAGGAACCGTGAAACACATCCTGAACTCCTGATAGTCCTTCGGGTAACTCCAACTTGTAGGCAACTTCTCTCATACGCTCCAAAACTCGGTATGGTCCTACAAATCTCGGGGCTAACTTTACCTTAACTCCAATTCGTTTAACTCCTCGCAGAGGGAACACATGAAGACATGCTCTATCTCCAATTTCATAGACTACCTCCTTGAGTTTTTGAGTCTACATAACTCTTCTGCCTGGACTGAGCTACCTTCAGTCTATCAACTTAACATTCTCTTTGGACTCCTTGATCTCCTTTGGTCCAAACAACTAACGGTCTCCAACTTCATCCCACATACTCTTGGGGCATCACACATATCGAGACAAAACTCGTATTCATTTTGTCCGAAATCCACTTAGTGGAGTATCCTTATCTTTTCCAGGGGTCAACGGTTCTTATAGGGTACTACCACCCTTAAAATGCACAAATCTTCCCTAGACCATATTTCTCATATCCTCAGAAATGATCAAAATCTTTCTTCATAGAGTAACAACTCATAAAATCCATATCAGTACCAACGAAGTTAACTTTATTCACTCGCAATTGATTACAATCTCTCACTTTTCCATTACATGTCTCAACTCAACACCTCGATATAAAATAAAATGTTCTCACTTCTACTACTCCATTTCTTTTGTTGCAAACTCAACTATCTAGCACAAGTTTCCTTCTCTTTGGGGCATTCTCTTGCAAAGTGCCCTGCTCCATTACCACTAAAACATATTACTTCTGACAAGTATCGAGGTTTCCTTTTTGGGAAATTGTTGAGGTAGTGCCCTAACTCCTTGCACCTGTAACAGGTGATATGACTCAAGTCCTTCCTGGAATCCAATCCGCTTCTCTTCCTAGACCTTTCCATGCCAATCATGGCTTCTATTTCCTGTGGGTCATACTCTACTTCCTCCATCGGGAATTCTACTAGATCCCCATTCAAACAATTTTGGGAGATGTGTCCTTCTTCTCCACATGAATAGCAAGACTTAGTGCAGGGTTTACTCGGGTCTTTTTAGGCGTGTCCTCCATCTCTTCCTTCATCACAACTTCTTCTAAAATTTCCATGAGGGCTCCTTTCGTTACTTCTTTCTTTTGCTGGATGGTTCGTTGTACCATGGGGTAAATGTGACACTGAGTAGGATAGTGGGTAGTATCTTCACACAAGAAACAAGTAATCTGCCTAGTTGGGCATTCTTCAACTGGGTGACTTCCTTCACAATTAGTGCTTTCATCCTTGTGTTCTTTATGGGTATGTCCTATTCCTCCATAAATCTTGCATGCGCAAGGTTTCTTCATATCCTTTCCATAAGGCTTCAACTTCGGGGACACAAACCGAGACTTTGGCAAGTCAACTTAAATTCTTTCCAAGTGGTTCCTCCTTGCCATCCATTCATGGTTTGGTACATCCTCCACCAAGTAGCAGCACCTCTTTCAAAGCACTGAAGAGCATGCTGGGTCATATCATGTCCAACTATAGGGTTATTCTCCATGTGATCCTCCATGTTCTAGATCCATCGGTCTGTCTCCAACTAACTCATCGGTCCAGAAAATACAAGCTCATCTCCATTCATCCTCTATTGGGTCCATGTGGGTTTGGGGTAAGATAAGAGAGAGGGAGAGGGATACACACAATACAAACAAAAGTTTTGAAAAGACAGATTTTATTTGTGGACGTCGGGAAAAACATCAAACAAATGACAGCTCACAAACGCCTCATCTAACGTAGGTATATAACAGGGGTTTGGTCTTCTAAAGGTCAATAAATCTTCAACGTCTCCAAATTCTTCAAGCCTTGTTCATGCCTCCAATGGCTTCTTCTGATCATGCTTGTCTTTCTCAAATTCTTTTGCCAGATCAATCTCTGTTGACGTGAAATCTCTCGTGACATCCTTTAATATTCCGGAGTTGCATTTCAAACTTCTTGTTTCAACATCCTTGACATGAACCACGATCCTGCTGTCCTTCAGTTCCTGACGAATCTCCTGTATCTCAAGGTTTTACTTCTCTAGCTTGGCTGCATTCAACTTCTGGTCTTAAGTTCTTCACGAAATGCTTCCTTATCAATTAATGCTTCTTTTAGGTCCATCTTAACTTCTTGATGTAACACTCCAGATCCTGGTGATACACCGGCTAAGGTTAAAACTTCATCTTGCTGATAGGTGCTCCATCAGCCTTCTACCAATTAATCCTTCCATGCATATGCATGCTTAACTCAGCACGGTGACAATAGCATAAGCGGGCGATAACCTCATGGATAGCCGTGGTTGTTCTCTTGTCATTTCCATGAGCTATCTCTCCATAGTTGATATCTCCTGCCTTAGGGTTTTCCTTGACAAATCCTTGAGTTCTTAACTCTACATGCTCCGGTCTTTCTCCAACACACCTTGATCTCGGGCATTGACAACTTCCAAGGTCTGCCAAGTTCCATAAGGGTAGCATTCCTAGGTCAGACAAATCTGGGGATTCTTTAGAGCCTCCAATTCTCCTAGTCTTCAGAGTCTTCAACAGCTGTAGTTTCCATTATCATAATGTATGGTAAAATCCTCTTCATTCCGAATGGTCTTACTTGTCTGATATCCTGTACTTCTTGGAGTGGTCTCATCAGTAGAATCTTTGAGTGGTCAAAAAGGAAAGGGGTATGGTTTCACTAAAGGGAAATTTGAATAAACTCAGAAGAGAAGAGAGGTAAAAGATCTTTTTGAAAGGGAAAGTTGTAGAGAAAAATCTTTGCTATGGGCTTGCTAGTTTCTAGGGTCACATCCTACAGTCAACATGTGCTCTGATACCATCTTGTAACGACCAGACCCGAATGGATCAAGTCTCTGTGCTTAAGTGTCATCCCTGGATCGGTATGCTGATACACACAGTACTCGAAGGATTTATAACAGAGGTAAATCACATGTATAAAGTAACGTAAATACTATTACCTCAATCCATATAGCGGAAGCAACAAGGTTGTGGATTCCCATCAACACCAACGGCAAAGTTGAGTGTAGAAATCGTAACCCTAACGTATCACTTACTCGTCATAAGAAATCCTGCAACATGAGACGTTGCAGCCGCAGAGGGTCAGTACATTGAATGTACTGGCAAATTCACACCATAGAGAATGATGAATAAAGACTATCACTACATGCATATTTGGCTGGTGGAAAAGCTCTATGGTTATAAGGTTTTTGCGTAAAGCCAATTTTTCCCTACTGCAAAGGAATAAATTTTATTTAACTATCATGGTGGTTGTTGAACATTGAGAATGGTTGACAACATTCTCAATCCCAATTAAGTAACATCATTAAACCAAACAATATTCATTTAAAGTAACGTGATGAGATCAACAGGATAATCCAGATACTAGATACTCAAGACGTCCATAACCGGGGACACGGCTAATCATGATTAGTTTATACACTCTGCAGAGGTTTGCGCACTTTTCCCCACAAGACTCGATCGCCTCCGTTGGATTTCTCGCACTACATGATGTTTGAGAAACGGATGACCGAGACACAGTCTTTCAGAAGCGCTAGAACCTTACGATGGATAGACCGGTACACCTACTTTCCCCTACATCTGCTAGTCTACCCTGTAAGAGTTCGCATGACTTAATCAACTATGCCAGAGCCCATAATGGCTTGTGGCTGCACACGGAAGTTTCTAGTTTAAAAAATCTCATGATCCCTTTGAGCCTGGGTGGCGGTCCAAAAGAAAACAGGCAAGTCCTGGATTACCCAGGTGCCTAGACAGGCAATCCTAGAATAACCAGGTGCCTCAATCCACCCAGATGTGTGTTTAAGTTGCCACCTTAAGTAAACCATTAATTAACAATCTCACATCTGTCATGGATACTCTCAAAACCCAATCCACGTCTACTAGCATAGCATGGCATAATAAGCAAACATATAGTAACTCCCAAGGTTTGAATGCAGGGCAATAGGTTCCTACCTCTTCAACTACTTCCCAAAACCCACAGTTTAATTAGATCCTAATCATGCAATGTGTGAAGATTGATCTAATGCAAAAAAACTGGGTATGGAAGGGGATATGATCAAAGTGTGAACTCGCCTGCAATGTTGATGAAGATGATTCGCACTCAAAAATCTTGATAGCTCTACTCGTCACACTCCGGTCAATCTATCGTAAGCAAGCAATAGTAACCACACATAAGCAATCACTCCAAAGATCAAAAAGAACGAAGAAGACGATTCGGAAACATCAAAACCAAACAAATAACTCTTGCAACATAAAACAATTTCTAACAGTACCAAAATTATGTGAATTTGGCCTTATTAGAATGTTTAGGTCAAGAGCTTCGATTTGCAAAAAGAATCAACTCAAACGGAGCTTCGAAACTCAAGTTATGATCAAACTGAGTTTGAATTCAAATCTGATCTAATTCAAATTTTAAAATTTTCAAAAACATGTTTGAGTTGGATTACTGGATAGAGGAGATCATAACGAAGACGTGGGCATTGGTTTCGTCTAATTCCGACTAACGAGCAAAAAGTTATAGTCGTTTGAAAACTAAGGGCTGATCTGTAAAGAAAATATTCACGTATGGGTCCCTGGACTGAGAACTAAAGAAAAAAAAAGAAAAAGAGAAAACTAAAAAGTGAACATTCGTTACCGAACGCTAACTAACGAATTTGCTCGCTACAAAGAGGTAAACAGCGAGCGTTCGCTATTTAACAAATACCGGTTCGGAAAAAAAATGACTAGATCTAATCCTAGCCGTTGACCCTAGATCTAACGGACAAGGGAGGAGCCGGGCTTACCGCGGCGGTGGGCATCGGCGTCGCCGGAGAAGATGGCAGCGGCGGCGTCGGCTTCGAGCGGGCGGCGGCTCTGGGGCTCAACGGCGTCGGTGAAGTAGATGGGGAGGAGCGGCTCGGCGAGGCGAGTCCGAAGGGGGTGGTGGCATCGGCCGTAGGCGGCGGTGGAACGAGGCGCGACAGCGGCGGATCTCGTCGGAGTTTGGACTCCGGTGAGGTTTGTGCGAGGCTGCGGGAGGCGATGGCGGCTCCGGTTGGAGGAAAAAGAGGCCGGGGTCCGGGACGGCTCTATTTATGGAGGGGAGGGGCGGCGAGATGCGTGGAGGAGGGGGCAAGAAGAGGTCGGCGACGGCACGGAGGCGACGGTGATGGCGTCGCGGCTCGAGACTCCGTCCCGAGCTCGGGGACGACGGGCGAGGCGGCGCGGAGCTGGGCCTTGGCCTGGCTGGGTGCTGGGCCGGCCCAGTCAGCGAGGGGAAACTTTTTTAAAAAAAAGAAAAAAACATTTTCCCGACAATTTAAATAATAAAACGAATTAAATGAAAATATTATATAGGCATATAATATATCAAAATTTTCAGAAAAAAAATTCCAACATCATGAACATTTTTCTAGCATTAAATAAAATACACACAAAAATCAGATAATTCGAAGAGTGCTACTGGTCTAATAAAAACCAACAAAAATCATTTTAAAAATATCAAAATGATTTCAAATTTATTTCTCTCCAATTTTCTGTTGTAGGGAATCATGTTACCCTAATTTCCATATATTTTATTTTTGGAGAAAAATAATTTGAATAAAACTCAAATAACTCCAAATTGAAAATAAATTCAAAAGAACTTTGAATTTAATTCTTTGAAACTCCCAACTCATATTTCATATAATTTGAAGAAGTCATTTTATCTTCGCTCATGAAAATCATTGAGCTGCATGAAGTTTATGAATTGAAATATTTCCAAATGAAATTCAATTATTTTCAAATACCCTTTCATTTAATTTAAATGGAAGAAGTCATATCATCTTCGCTCAAGGGTTTTGTATTTGAAAAGAATTTGAATTCATGGAGATCAGAAAGCAAATATGAAGGTTTGGGAAAGTCCTTTTATTCCCTCTCATTTAACTTTCAAAAAGTTCCGAATTCACTCACTTTCAGACAATCAATTAAACAATCAGTCAAATCTATCTATTTATTATAACATTCCAAAATTTAGAATTTTGGGATGTTACATATTAGCTAGATGGCTTCTTCTGTCTCATTGGATCTCAATTCAAAGTTCTCCTCGATCTTCTTGGAGATCTATTCGATGTAACTCTTTTTGCGATGTGTTTGTCGAGATCCAATGAATTGTGGGTTTATGATCAAGATTATCTATGAACAATATCTGAATCTCCTCTGAATTCTTTTATGTATGATTTGTTATCTTTGCAAGTCTCTTCGAATTATTAGTTTGGTTTGGCCTACTAGATTGATCTTTCTTGCAATGGGAGAAGTGCTTAGCTTTGGGTTCAATCTTGCGTTGCTCCATCCCAGTGACAGAAAGGGAAACGACACGTATTGTATTTTTGACATCGAGGATACAAAGATGGGGTTTATATCATATTGCTTGAGTTTATCCCTCTACATCATGTCATCGTACCTAATGCGTTACTTTGTTCTTATGAACTTAATACTCTAGATG
The DNA here is from genome assembly GCF_002162155.2 of Triticum dicoccoides. Classification (NCBI taxonomy): domain Eukaryota; kingdom Viridiplantae; phylum Streptophyta; class Magnoliopsida; order Poales; family Poaceae; genus Triticum; species Triticum dicoccoides. The sequence continues at coordinate 448,066,588 of NC_041380.1, read as the reverse complement.
CATGCTGGATAGCGGTCAATGTGTGGAGTAATAGTAGTAGATGCAGGCAGGAGTCGGTCTACTTGTCACGGACGTGATGCCTATATACATGATCATGCCTAGATATTCTCATAATTATTCGCTTTTCTATCAATTGCTTGACAGTAATTTGTTCACCCACTGTAATACTTATGCTATCTTGAGAGAAGCCACTAGTGAAACCTATGGCCCCCGGGTCTATTCTCCATTATATTAATCTCCCGTCAACAAGTTATTTCTGGCACCGTTTATTTTGCTATCTTTACTTTTAATCTTTATTATAAAAATACCAAAAATATTATCTTATCATCTCTATCAAATCTCACTTTTGCAAGTGGCCGTGAAGGGATTGACAACCCCTTTATCACGTTGGTTGCAAGGTTCTTATTTGTTTGTGTAGGTACGAGGGACTTGCGTGTGGCCTCCTACTGGATTGATACCTTGGTTCTCAAAAACTGAGGAAAATACTTACGCTACTTTGTTGCATCACCCTTTCCTCTTCAAGGGAAAACCAACGCAGTGCTCAAGAGGTAGCACTTAGCATATTGATCGTTCAGTTTTATTGCTATTGCTTTCTTCATGTCAAATACATATTCCTTCGACTATGTGATTATGCAACTCCCGGATACCGGAGGAATGCCTTTTGTGCTATCAAATGTCACAACGTAACTGGGTGATTATAAAGATGCTCTACAGGTATCTCCGAAGGTGTCTATTGGGTTGGCATAGATCAAGATTAGGATTTGTCACTCCGAGTATCGGAGAGGTATCTCTGGGCACTCTCGGTAATGCACATCATAAGAAGCCTTGCAAGCAAAGTGACTAATGAGTTAGTTACAAGATGATGCATTACGAAACGAGTAAAGATACTTGCCAGTAACGATATTGAACTAGGTATGTGGATACCGACGATCGAATCTTGGGAAAGTAACATACCGATGACAAAGGGAATAACGTATGTTGTCATAATGGTTCGACCGATAAAGATCTTCGTATAATATGTAGGAGCCAATATGAGAATCCAGGTTCCGCTATTGGCTATTGACCGGAGACGTGTCTCGGTCATGTCTACATAGTTCTTGAACACGTAGGGTCCACAGGCTTAACATTTGATGACGTTTTAGTATTATATGAGTTATGTGATTTGGTGACCGAATGTTGTTCGGAGTCCCGGATGAGATCACGGACATGACGAGGAGTCTCGAAATGGTCGAGAGGTAAAGATTGATATATAGGACGATGGTATTCGGACACCAGAAGTGTTCCGGAGTGTATCGGGTACTTATTGGGTCACCGGGAGGTGTTTCGGGTGCCCCCGGCAAAAGTTATGGGCCTTATGGGCCAAGAGAGGGAACGCACCAGCCATAAGGGGTTGTTGTGCCCCCCATAACAGACTGGCTTAAGTCGACAAGGAAAGGGGAGGAGGAAAGGAAAAAGAGGGAATAGGATTCCCCCTTCCTTCCCCCTCTGCCCTCTTTCCTCCCCCTTCCGTATAGAAGGAAAGGGGGAGCAGGGCATGGCAGGGCCCCTAGGGGGTGACGGCCAAGCCCTAGGGCACCTTGGCTACCTCCCCTACCCTCCCACCTATATATATGTGAAGGAAATTATCCCTAGAGGCAATAATAAAGTTGTTATTTTATATTTCCTTATATCATGGTAAATGTTTATTATTCATGCTAGAATTGTATTAACCGGAAACTTGATACATGTGTGGATACATAGATAAAACAGTGTGTCCCTAGTAATCCTCTACTAGACTAGCTCGTTAACCAAAGATGGTTAAGTTTCCTAACCATAGACATGTGTTGTCATTTGATAAACAAGATCACATCATTAGGAGAATGATGTGATGCACAAGACCCATCCGTTAGCTTAGCATTGTGATCATTCAGTTTTATCACTATTGCTTTCTTCATGACTTATACTCCCTTCGTTCTGAATTACTTTTCATAGGTATGGATGTATCTAGATATATTTTAGTTCTAGATACATCCATTTCTGCGGCGAGTAATTTGCAATGGAGGGAGTACATATTCCTTTGACTATGGGATTATGCAACTCCCGGATACTGGAGGAATACCTTATGTGCTATCAAACGTCACAACGAAGCTGGGTGATTATAAAGATGTTGTACAGGTATCTCTAAAGGTGTTTGTTGGGTTGGCATAGATCGAGATTAGGATTTGTCACTCTGAGTATCGGAGAGGTATCTCTGGGCCCTCTTGGTAATGCACATCATGATAAGCCTTGCAAGCAATGTGACTAATCAGTTAGTTGCGGGATGATGCATTACGGAACGAGTAAAGAGACTTGTCAGTAACGAGATTGAACCAGGTATGAAGATACCGACGATCGAATCTCGGGCAACTAACATACCGATGACAAAGCGAATAATGTATGTCGTCACTATGGTTTGACTGATAAAGATCTTCGTAGAATATGTAGGAACCAATATGAGCATCCAGGTTCCGCTATTGGTTATTGACCGGAGAGGTATGTCGGTCATGTGTACATAGTTCTCGAACCTGTAGGGTCCGCATGCTTAACGTTCGATGACGATTTTGTATTATTTGAGTTATGTGATTTGGTGACCGAATGTTGTTTGGAGTCCCGGATGAGATCACGGACATGAAGAGGAGTCTCGAAATGGTCGAGAGGTAAAGATTCATATATAGGACGATAATATTCAGACACCGGAAGTGTTCTGGGTGTACCTGATATGTATCGGGTCACCGGAAGGGGTTCTGGGCAACCCCCGACAAGCTATATGGGCCTAATGGGCTAAGAGGGGAAACACACTAGCCACTAAGGGGCTGGTGTGCCCCCCCATATGGGCTGGCCAAATTGGAGTAGGAAAGGAAAAAGGGAATATGATTCCCCCTTCCCCCTCTTCCCTTCCTACTCCGAATAGGAATATGAAAGGGGGGAGGCCGAATTGGGAGGACCCCAAGTAGGATTCCTGCTACTTGGGGCGCCCCCTTGGCTGCCTCTCCTCCCCTGCAACCTATATATATGTGTGGAGCACCGCTAGAACAGACAACAAACATTGTTAGCTGCGTGTGGCGCCCCCCTCCATAGTTTACGCCTCCGGTCATATTCACGTAGTGCTTAGGCGAAGCCCTGCGCGAATCACTTCACCATCACCGTCACCATGCCATCGTGCTGACAGAACTCTCCCTCGACACTTTGCAAGATCAAGAGTTCGAGGGACGTCATCGAGTTGAATGTGTGCACAACTCGGAGGTGTCGTACATTCGGTACTTGATCGGTGGGAACGAGAAGAAGTTCGACTACATCATTCGCGTTGTCAAACGCTTCCGCTTTCAGTCTACAAGGGTACGTGGACACACTCTCCCCCTCTCGTTGCTAGGCATCTCCTATATAGATCTTGCGTGAGCGTAGGAAATTTTTGAAATTTCATGCTACGTTCCCCAATAGTGGCATCAGAGCCAGGTCTATGCGTAGATGATATGCACGAGTAGAACACAATGAGTTGTAGGTGGTGATCGTCATATTGCTTACCACCAATGTCTTATTTTGATTCAGTGGTATTGTTGGATGAAGCGGCCCGGACCAACCTTACATGACCACGTTCATGAGACCGGTTCCACCGACAGACATGCAACTAGTTTTGCATAAAGGTGGATGGCGGGTGTCTATTTCTCCAACTTTAGTTGAATTGAATTTGACTGCGGACGGTCCTTGTTGAAGGTTAAAACAACAAACTTAATAAATCACCGTTGTGGTATTTGATGCGTAGGTAAGAACGGTTCTTGCTAGAAGCCTGTAGCAGCCACGTAAAACTTGCAACAACAAAGTAGAGCACGTCTAACTTGTTTTCGCAAGGCATGTTGTGATGTGATATGGTCAAGACATGATGTGATATACGTTATGTATGAGATTATCATGTTTTGTAAAAGTCACTGGAAACCGGCAGGAGCCTTATGGTTGTCTCTTTATTGTATGAAATGCAAACGCCATGTAATTGCTTTACTTTTTCACTATGCGTTAGCAATAGTTGTAGAAGCAATAGTTTGTGAGACGACCATGATGCTGCGATGGAGATCAAGGTGTCAAGCCGGTGAGGTGTCAAGCTGGTGACAATGGAGATCATAACGGTGCTTTTGAGATGGAGATCAAAGGAACAAGATGATGATGGTCATATCATGTCACATATTTTGATTGCATGTGATGTTTATCTTTTATGCATCTTATTTTGCTTAGCACGGCGGTAGCATTATAAGATGATCCCTTACTAAAATTTCAAGGTATAAGTGTTCTCCCTGAGTATGCACCGTTGCAACAGTCCTTCGTGCCGAGACACCACGTGATGATCGTGTCTGATAAGCTCTACGTTCACATACAGTGGGTGCAGGACAGTTTTGCACATGGGGAATACTCGGGTTAAACTTGATGATCGAGCCTAGCATGTACAGACATGGCCTCGGAACACTCGAGACCGAAAGGTCGAACGTGAATCATATAGTAGATATGATCAACATAGAGATGTTCACCACTGAAGACTACTCCATCTCACGTGATGATCGAACATAGTTTAGTTGATTTGGATCACGTGATCATTTAGATGACTTGAGGGATGTCTATCTAAGTAGGAGTTCTTAAGTGATATGGTTAATTGAACTTAATTCATCATGAACTTAGTCCTGATAGTATTTGCATATCTATGTTGTAGATTAATAGCTCGCATTGTTGCTCCCCTATGTTTTTGATATGTTCCTAGAGAAAACTAAGTTGAAAGATAATAGTAGCAATGATGCGGACTGGGTCCATGATCTGAGGATTACCCTGATTGCTGCACAGAAGAATTATGTCCTTGATGCACCGCTAGGTGACAGACCTATTGCAGGAGCAGATGCAGAGGTTATGAATGTTTGGCAAGCTCGGTATGATGACTACTTGATAGTTTAGTGCACCATGCTTTAAGGCTTAGAACCGGGACTTCGAAAATGTTTTGAACGCCATGGAGCATCGGAGATGTTCCAAGAAGCTGAAAATGATATTTCATACTCATGCCTGTGTTAGGAGGTATGAGACCTCTGACAAGTACTTTGCCTACAAGATGGAGGAGAATAGCTCAAATAGTGAGCATGTGCTTGGAATGTCTGGGTACTACAATCGCTTGAATCAAGTGGGAGTTAATCTTCCAGATAATATAGTGATTGAAAAAGTTCTCTAGTCACTATCACCAAGTTACTATAACTTCGTGATGAAGTATAATATGCAAGGGATAACAAAAACGATTCCCAAGCTCTTCGCAATGCTGAAATCGGCAAAGGTAGAAATCAAGAAATAACATTAAGTGTTGATGGTTAAACAAGAATACTAGTTTCAAGAAAAAGGTCAAGGAAAAGAAAGGGAACTTCAAGAAGAATGGCAAGTGAGTCGCCACTCCCGTGAAGAAGCCCAAAGCTGGACCTAAGCCTGAAACCGAGTGCTTCTACTACAAAGGGAATGGTCACTGGAAGCGTAACTACCCCAAATACTTGGCGGATAAGAAGGATGGCAAAGTGAAGAAAGGTATATTTGATATACTTGTTATTGATGTGTATTTTACTAGTGTTCATAGTAACCCCAGGGTATTTGATACCGGTTCAGTTGCTAAGATTAGTAACTCGAAATAGGAGTTACAGAATGAACAGAGACTATTTAAGGGCAAGGTGACGATGTGTGTTGGAAGTGATTCCAAGGTTGATAAGATCACCATCGCACACTCCCTCTACCTTTGGGACTAGTGTTGGACCTAAATAAATTTTATTTGGTGTTTGCGTTGAGCATGAATATGATTGGATCATGTTTATTGCAATACGGTTATTCATTTTAAGTCACCGAATATTTGTTTTTCTGTTTACATGAATAAAACCTTCTATGGTCATACACCCAATATAAATGTTTTATTGAATCTCGATCATAGTGATACACATATTCATAATATTGATGCCAAAAGATGCAAAGTTAATAATGATAGTGCAACATATTTGTGGCACTGTTGTTTAGGTCATATTGGTGTAAAGCGCATGAAGAAACTCCATGCAGATGGGCTTTTGGAATCACTTGATTATGACTCATTTGGTACTTGTGAACCATGCCTCATGGGCAAGATGACTAAAACTTTGTTCTCCAGAACAAAGGAGCGAGCCAATGACTTATTGGAAATAATACATACCGATGTATGTGGTCCAATGAGTGTTGATGCACGCGATGGGTATCACTATTTTCTGACCTTCACAGATGATTTAAGTAGATATGGGTATATGTACTTGATGAAACACAAGTCTGAAACATTTGAAAAGTTCAAAGAATTTCATAGTGAAGTGGAGAATCATCGTAACAAGAAAATAAAGTTTCTACGATCTGACCGCGGATGCAAATATTTGAGTTATGACTTTGGCCTTCATTTAAAACAATGTGGAATAGTCTCACAACTCACGTCACCTGGAACACCATAGTGTAATGGTGTGTCTGAAGTTCGTAACCGTACTTTATTCGATACGGTGCGGTATATGACGTCTCTTGCCGATTTACCACTATCGTTTTGGGGTTATGCATTAGAGACAGATGCATTCACATTAAATAGGGCACCGTCTAAATCCGTTGAGACGACACGATATGAACTATGGTTTGGCAAGAAACCTAAGATGTCGTTTCTTAAAGTTTGGGGTTGCGATGCTTATTTTAAAAAGCTTCAGCCTTATAAGATCGAACCCAAATCTGAGAAGTCCGTCTTCATAGGATACCCAAAACAAAATGTTGGGTACACCTTCTATCACAGATCCAAAGGCAAGATCTTTGTTGCTAAGAATGGATCCTTTCTAGGGAAGGAGTTTCTCTCGAAAGAAGTGAGTGGGAGGAAAGTAGAACTTGATGAGGTAATTGTACCTTCTCTTGAATTGGAAAGTAGCTCATCACAGAAAACCGTTCCCGTGATGCCTACACTAACTAGAGAGGAAGCTAATGATAATGATCATGAAACTTCAAATCAAGTTACTATCGAACCATGCAGGTCAACCAGAGCATGTTCCGCACCAGAGTGGTACAGTAATCCTGTTCTGGAAGTCATGTTACTATACAATGACGAACCTACGAACTATGAAGAAGCGATGATGAGCCCAGATTCCGATAAATGGCTACAAAACTCTACGCTTGGAGGCCCAAAACGTGTCTACAAGAATAAAGTTGTGTAGTAGACATCAAGCTCTTTTCTGGCACTGGTGTCGGGGAGGTGAGTGCATGAAGGTATATCTTTAGATGTTGCAATTGAATCTTTTAGTTTCTTGTTTATCACTAGTTTGGTTTATAAAAGAAAACTACATAAAAATGGAATTGAGGTTGCATCATATTATTGGTCATCTTTATAATATATTTCTTGAAAATGATGGTTTGGAAAATTGTGCTCAATTGTTAGAAGAAGAAGTCAATAAAATGTTTGGCACAAAATATTTGAATGATGAGCATGATTGCAATATTGCTAGTATGAATTCTTTGAATATCCATGATGCTAATGATATGCAAAGCCATAAGCTTAGGGATGCTATATTTTATGAAGATGATATTTTTAGTCCCCCAAGTTTTGATGGGAAAATTTATTATGATGATTGCATGCCTCCTACTTATGATGATTATTATGATGATACTTATGTTATAAAAAGTAGTGATAATTATTGTCATAATTTTGAATATCCCTTTTTTGAACATTACGTACTCTTTTAATGTGGAAACAATTTATAGTATTCGAGTTTCATATGATACTCTCACCATTATGAATGAGAATAAAATTGCTTATATGGAGAGTAATAAATTTTCCATGCTTTTGGACCATGAAAAGAATGCTTTATGTGATGGTTATATTGATAAATCTATTCATGATGCTACTGAAAATTATTATGAGAGAGGAACTTATGATTCATGATTCTCTCTTTATGTTTCAATTCTTATCTTTTATGCGAACATCATTGAAATCATCATGCCTAGGTAAAAGGCATTAAAGAAAAGCGCTTGTTGGGTTGGGTGAAATAGGTTAGTATGATCCAGAGCAAACCATCATGTATAGTACCAAAAGTGAAATGGTTTGCTCTGGATCATACTAACCTATCTCACAAAGTTCCGTTAAGTTTTGTGTGATTGAAATTTTCAAGTTTTGGGTGAGATGTCGATATGAGGAGAATAAAGAGTGAAAAGACCCTAATCTTGGGGATTTCCAAGGCACCCCAAGGTAATATTCAAGGAAGATCTAAGCAACTAAGCTTGGGTATGCCCTGGAAGGCATCCCCTCTTTCGTCTTCAGCATTATCGGTAACCTCACTTGGAGCTATGTCTTTATTCGTCACATGATATGAGTTTTACTTGGAGCATCATTTTATTTTGTTATGATTTTCTTTCTATTATTTATAATAATGTTTTGCATCTTTTATTTCAATAAAAGTGGCAATGATATCCTTTGCCATGCTTATTTTGCAAGTATACATGTTGCTGTTTGAAAACAGAAAGCTTACCGCTGTTGCAAAAATTCCCTAGAAAAGTCTGAATGTGATAAAATGTTAAAACCTTTTTCAAAATGAGCTCTGATAAATTTTCTACAGTGTGGAAAATTTTCATAACTTTTGGAGTTAGGGAAGTATTCATACTCTTGCATTCTTTATAGACTCTACTGTTTTGGCAGATTGTTGTTATGTTTGCATATGTTTGCTAGTTTAATGATTCTATTTGAGGATAGGAGTATTAAATATGCAGAGGAATTTAGTGTGCAATGTTGAATAATAACTTTAGTGATTTGTTACAGTAGAGAATGATAAGGTTTTGCATTGGTTTATACTAACTTATCTCACGAGTCCTTGTTGAGTTTTGTGTGGATGAAGCTTTTAAGATTTAGGAAAACCGTGATATGAGAAGAATTAAGGAGACACAAAAGCTCAAGCTTGGGGATGCCCAAGGCATCCCAAGATAATATTTCAAGAAGTCTCAAGCATCTAAGCTTGGGGATGCCCCGGTAGGCATCCCACCTTTCTTCTTCAACAATTATCAATCTGAAAGTTTTTTAAAAATAAAATAGAGTCCTCAAATAGTTGCCAGGGAGGCTAGGTAAGCGGCATTCACATCCTGTCAACGAAGCTCTTCTCTATGGAATTGCTCTAGTGCTTCACTTATATATTTTTTAGCACGGTATGCTTTAGTATTTTTGAAGAAATTCTCTCCTGCTTCACTTAAATTAATTTGAGAGAAAGAAATATTATGCTCATGATCTTCATTTTTATCCTTTTGGAGTAGCTTGTCATTTACTCTTGTGCTTCACTTATATCCTATGAGTAAATTGTTGAATGAATTGAATGTCATGAAGTTGAAATCATATCATGCCTAGTGGTAGCTTCACATTGGGTTTAGAAAGTGAAATCTTTTGAGGCTTGGCAATCACAATATTGGTCATACAAGAAATTTATGAATAATTAGTATAAGGAAGAGAACTTTCACATGCAAATACACTATCTTGGAAATCTTTTGTGATTTTGAGCCCCCATCAAAATATTATATGCCAAAATTGTTGATGTCAAGGAAGACAATGTAATGGTTTATGTTTGTTCATATTCACATAGAAGTTATATTGTCATAGATCCTTCAACATGTGGTGCTTGCCCCCCCCCCATCTTTGCATGGCCTTGACCCAAATTGGGTCGAGCCGGAGGCGGACCAGGTGCAGAAGTTCTTCGACACCCTGTCGAAGAAGTACGTCCGCAAAGAGCCGCTGCTCATCCAGGACACCACCCAAGCGGAGCTGGACTATATCGCCGCCAGGGCGGCGGAGGCGGAGCTCGCCAGGGAGGCCGCCAGCGCTGGTAGCATGGAGGACGAGGCCATGGTGGCCGCGGAGGAGAAGGAGCTCGCCGAGTGGGCGGAATCTGCTGGGGAGGCCAGCTGCACCGGCACCGGGGCCCCTCTCATTGAAGATGAGTTTGATGAGTTGTTTGGGGAGGAGGTAGAGGCTGTCGAGCCCCCAGCCACGGGGAGAGGGCATGTCCTACGGCGGTCCATCTCTGGTGAGCCGGTCCGGCAGGGCCGCACAACCGCAACAACCTCAGCAGGCGTCCATGCACCAGATGAGGGCCGCGGCAGCGGGGAAGGCGGTGAAGGCTACGGTTGCGAAGGAGAAAGTGACTGCCTCTTCTTCGTCCAAGCATCCTCGGACTCCACCCGCTTCCCCTCCTCCCGCAGACGATGACATGGAGGTCATCTTTAACCTCGGGTCCCTTAGCCCGAGGAGGAAGAGGAAGGCAGCGGAAGAGGAGGCAGAGAATGAGTAAGTATCTAGTCTTTTGTCATCTCCGTCCCCTCAGACCGTGCCTCTTTTCTTGACTTGTCTTCATCTTCGCAGGGATATGGAGACGCTGGCCCACTGGGTTGGCGAAGATGGCCAGGGCCTCGACGGGCGGCCAGCCCCGGTGGGCACCTCGAGTATGCCGCTGGTGGTGGAGACCAGCCCGGACAACAGCCCCCGGCGCAGCCCCTAGCGTGTGTTCATCACTCGCTCCCCATCGACGTGTGCTGGGACACGATTTCTTGGCGCTGACCTTGTCGTGGTTGCAGGAGGAGGACGGCAGCAGGAGGATCCACTAAGGGCCACCCACAACACGCCGCCCTCATCAACCACGCCGCCCCGAGGGGCGTCCCCGGCAAGGGCGCCAAACACCAAGCCCATGCGCACGGAGGAGGAGGAGGAGGCGAACCCGGGCGTCGGCGGCTCCGTCCCGGCACCGGATGCTGGTGGGGAGGGGGCCACTTCGTCCTAGCTTGGCACGGGTGAGTTGTTTGCCTCCTGTTCCCGCTCGTTTTTCTTCTTTCAAATTTTGATCTTGACTTCGCCTCATTCTCCTTCTCGATATCCAGATCCTTCCTCGGTGGACCAGGAGGACGTGGACACTGTCATCGAGGAGGTCGCCAGGGAGGCCGCGGCCGAGGCCGACGAGATCGCCGCTGAGGAGGCCGCCAAATATGTTGCTGAGGACGCTGCCGAGGGGCCTGCCGGGGAGACCGGTGAGGCCGGCAAGGGGCCTGCCAAGGAGGCCAGCTAGACCGCTGTAGAGGAGGAAGTGGTCCATCCTTCCTCCTCCGCCGCCTCTGGCTCGGGCAAGTATCTGAAGGTGAGCGACAACCTGTTTGTCCACCTCCCATGGACGGCGGGCACTAGGGTGCCCACCGAGGGGGAGGTGTTCGACGACGAGGTGCTTGCCACCACCGGGCTCGAGGTCGTTGATGAACGGAGCGTCGGTGGCGGTGGTTCCCAGGAAGAGCGGCTCCTCCAGAGCATGAGCGCCAACTTCCACAAGCTTCAGGCGCTTCATCGTGCCCGCTTGGACAAGGTCAAGTCCAGGATGGCAGCGGTGGACAAGGCGGAGGCGGACCTCGAAGGGCGCGTCGCCGAGACGCAGGCTTGGTTCCGCCAGGCCTGTGAGGAACTAAAGACCGCCCAGGATCAGCTGGCCGGGCGCAAGCTGAAGCTTGTCATGAAGCAGGCCGATATCAAGAAGGCCCAGGAGGCGGCGAGTCAACAGGCCGCCAAGGAGGAGGCCGCTCGGCGTCAGCACTAGACCGAGCTAAACTCCCAGGAGGAGGACCTTGCCGCTCGCGAGGAGAAGCTCACCGTGACACTCCGCGGCAAGGACGAGGAGGTCAAAGAGCTTGTCATGCAGCAGACCCAGGAACTGGAGCAGAGGCATGAGGAGGCCCTCAATGCTCAGGACCAGGTCCATGCCGGCAAGGTGAACGAGCTGGAGGTGGAGCGGGATGGGCTGAAGAAGCAGATCCAGGAGCTGACGGGGGAGAGGGACGTGTCCAAGGGCGCCTTGGCTGACGCGCAGGTCGCAGTCCTCGACAAGGTCGAGCTACTCTCCACAGCCAACGAGTCCATCAAGGACTTGAAGCTGAAGCTGGAGGGTCTTGAGGGAATGCTCTCGAAGGTCTGGGCCCGAGAGGAGACCCTAACCAAGAATCTGAAGGAGGAGAGGCAGCTGCGAAAGAACGACGCCGTCAGCCACGCAGATTTCATGGCGGGTGAGAAACTCTGGATCAGCCGCCTCGCCGATGTTGCTGGCAGGATCACTGATACGTCTTCAACGTATCTATAATTTTTTATTGCTCCATGCTATATTATCTACTGTTTTGGACATTATTGGGCTTTATTATCCACTTTTATATTATTTTTGGGACTAACCTATTAACCGGAGGCCCAGCCCAGAATTATTGTTTTTTGCCTGTTTTAGGGTTTCGAAGAAAAGGAATATCAAACGGAGTCCAAACTGAATGAAACCTTTGGGAATGTGATTTTCTCAACGAACAAGACCCAGGAGACTTGGACCCTACGTCAAGACACAAAAGAGGAGGCCACGAGGTAGGGGGCGCGCCTACCCCCCCCCCCAGGCGCGCCCTCCACCCTTGTGGGCCCCCTGTTGATCCACCGACGTACTCCTTCCCCTATGTATACCTACGTACCCCCAAACGATCAGATACAGAGCAAAAACCCTAATTCCACCGCCGCAACTTTCTGTACCCACGAGATCCCATCTTGGGGCCAGTTCCGGAGCTCCGCCGGAGGGGGCATCGATCATGGAGGGCTTCTACATCAACACCATAGCCCCTCCGATGAAGTGTGTACGTCAGACCTACGGGTCCATAGTTAGTATCTAGATGACTTCTTCTCTCTTTTTGGATCTCAATACAATGTTCTCCCCCTCTCTTGTGGAGATCTATTCGATGTAATCTTCTTTTTGCGGTGTGTTTGTTGAGACTGATGAATTGTGGGTTTATGATCAAGTCTATCTATGAACAATATTTGAATCTTCTCTGAATTCTTTTATGTATGATTGGTTATCTTTGCAAGTCTCTTCGAATTATCAGTTTGGTTTGGCCTACTAGATTGATCTTCCTTGCAATGGGAGAAGTGCTTAGCTTTGGGTTCAATCTTGTGGTGTCCTTTCCCAGTGACAGTAGGGGCAGCAAGGCACGTATTGTATTGTTGCCATCAAGGATAACAAGATGGGGTTTTCATCATATTGCATGAGTTTATCCCTCTACATCATGTCATCTTGCTTAAGGCGTTACTCTGTTTTCATTAACTTAATACTCTAGATGCATGCTGGATAGCGGTCGATGAGTGGAGGAATAGTAGTAGACGCAGGCAGGAGTCGGTCTACTTGTCTCGGACGTGATGCCTATATACATGATCATACCTAGATATTCTCATAACTATGCTCAATTTTGTCAATTGCTCAACAGTAATTTGTTCACCCACCGAAGAATACTTATGCTCTCGAGAGAAGCCACTAGTGAAACCTATGGCCCCCGGGTCTATCTTCATCATATTAATCTACCAATACTTAGTTATTTCCTTTTGCTTTTACTTTGATTTTATTTTACTTTGCATCTTTATCATAAAAATACCAAAAATATTATCTTATCATATCTATCCGATCTCACTCTCGTAAGTGGCCGTATAGGGATTGACAACCCCTTAACGCGTTGGTTGCGAGGATTTATTTGTTTTGTGCAGGTACGAGGGACTCGCGGGTAGCCTCTTACTGGATTGATACCTTGGTTCTCAAAAACTGAGGGAAATACTTACGCTACTTTGCTGCATCATCCCTTCCTCTTCAGGGAAAACCAACGTAGTGCTCAAGAGGTAGCAAGAAGGATTTCTGGCGCCATTGCCGGGGAGGTCTACGCAAAAGTCAACATACCAAGTACCCATCACATACCCTTATCTCCCACATTACATTATTTTCCATTTGCCTCTCGTTTTCCTCTCCCCCACTTCACCCTTGTCGTTTTATTCGTCCTCCCTCTCTTTCCTGTTTGCCTCTTTTTGCCCGCTTGCTTTTTGTTTGCTTATGTGTTAGTTTGCTTGCTTGTTGCGATGGCTCTACCTAAATTTGGTGACCTTCACCTTAAAAGGTTAGAAGAGATCAAAAGCAATGTCAGGAGTTTTATGGTTTTTCAATTTGAACATAATAGTTTCTTCAGAAACGAGCTTAAGGAACAGAAAAGTTTTATGAGTTTTATGAATAAAGAGCTTGATGATATGTCTAAAGAATTTGATGGTTTAAGATCCCAAATTGCTCATCTTGAGAAATTGACTGCTGAAATTTCGGATAGGCAGGCTACCGTAGTTAATAGGATGGCCACTAAACCGGATTGCTATGAAAATAAAGATGAAGATCTAAAAGTTATTGATGTGTCCCCTATTAAATCTTCGTTTTGCAATATGAATCTTGATAATGATGGGACTGAATATGATCCACCTTTACCTATAAGGCGTTCCAAGAATTCAAAGTTTTTAGATCTTGATGCTAAAATTGATAAAAGTGGGATTGAAGAAATTAAAACCCTAGATGTGGCTAAACCCACTATTTTGGATTTCAAGGAATTTAATTATGAAAATTGCTCTTTGATTGTGTCGGGACCCCGATCCTAAGTCACACCGATCTAGCATGTAACACAACATATCACTTTGCGGCCTCACGCACGGTATTCCCACGGGTGCCACCTTACCTGGCCCGGAACCGTTTGCGCCTTTTGGCTCACGTATATGATAGTGTCGCTAGCATCCATATGACAAAGAACCTGGGCCGACATGACTAGTCGTGAACCCAAGGTGGCACCAACTTACGGGGACATGCATACATGAATCAACATCGAGCATGTCGGTCAGCAGTGTGTGAATCCGGGCTATAGCACTGGGCTAACAGGACTCTCGAAACCCGGGCTATGGCAGGCTAGGCAGGACTCCAGATGTCACCGCGTGACATTTCCTCGAAGGGACAGACACAGGAACGAAGTGAATCACATGCCGGCCAGTCAAGTGTTCTGGAGCAGTAGTGCTGGGCTAGCAGGACTCCGGTGAACCGGGCTGTAGCGGACTACTATGGCTCATGGAAGCACAAGACTACATTTCCCCATAAGAGAGGCTACCAGGGATAAACAACTAGGTTGTCGGACCCCACACATAGCAATACACGTTACACGTACGCATAACATGCAAGTATGTGTTGTACAACATGGCATCACAACATAACTCAAACTCATATAGATAAAGGCCCAGAAGAGCCACATAGTATTCAATTCAAACAGGGGTCACATGACCCAACATTCAGAACATACAAACAACGGAAGCATTACATGTCTGAGTACAGACAACTACAAAAGGAAAAGACTAAGAAGCCTGACTAAACACGACCCTCCCAAGGGTACAAGATCGTAGCTGGGATACAAGCTACTCGTCGAAGTCACTAGTGTAACCAACTGCAAAACATAAATAAGCAAATGTGAGTATGAAGGTACTCAGCAAGTCTTACATCAGAACTATCTACATGTGCAACATTATTAACAAAGGGGTGGTGGAGTTTTAACAGCAGCAAGCCAGCTTTGACTCAGTGGCTAACCTATACTACGCGTATCAGAAACTTCTTTGAGGTGAGAAGACGCACATGAGTCCACATATTCACCATATCAATACTCCACTACGGATCCGTTCATGTCTCCCTACGAGAAGGCCATCCATAGCACTCATGCTTATCTTGCAGATTTTAGAGTATCCACTTCAAGTTGTCTATGTACTACAAAAGTCCTCCAAGTTTCCATATCCGAGGAAAACGTCTATTCGAACAGATAATGTTAACCCTGCAGGGGTGTACTTCTTCACACACGCTCTCGCCACTTATCGCCCTGTACACGTCATGTACCTCGGCAACCTTCAAGCAGAAACCGGGCGAGGGTGTCGGCCACGACCTGACTAACCACACAAGTCTCTCGTCCAGGTTTATCGCCTATTCGAGTTCCATCCGCAAGGAGTTCCGGCCGAAGTCTCCAGTACGGCCCCAAACGATGTGTGCAGGGTTCCCAAGCCCACCATCCGGGTGCCACTTGGTACACCGTGTCACGGTGCCTAGTCTGCCCCAAGCCCGTCCCGTCGGACACCACCTGGTAGACAAGTAGCACTACCTACAAACGCCAGAAACTAGTTGCAACTCCTGGACAGAGATCAAGTGGATTAATAAGCCGAGAGGGGCTGGATAACCGGAACCCAATGCGTGGTAGTAACTGGACTTGGATAACATACACAGAACTCAGTGCTTAGGGACGGTTCCCAGTGAGACAACCCACCATGTACTCTTACATGGCCTCTCATTGCTACCTTTACCAAAACGTGTTCACGCACTTAGCCTTTATCGGTAGGACATGTTCACCACTCTGATTCATTCCTGATGAATAAGACCTGACACAACTCTAAGCATAGCTGGCATAAAGAAAACAAGTATGGATGAGCAGGCACATCAAGGCTCAAGCAACTCCTACTCATGCTAGTGGGTTTCAACTATTTACTATGGCAATGACAGGTCATGCAGAGGAATGGGTTCAACTACCGTAGCAGAAAAAGTAGCAATTGAATCGTTGTTTTCCTAATGCAGTATAAGGAGAAGGAGTGAGAGAGTGGGATTTATCTAAATGCTCAAGGGGGGTTGCTTGCCTGATAGACGACGAAGGGGCACTGCTCCTCTGACAGGTACTCGGGAACACCTTCCGGAGCGGAACCTATCGAGAAGAAATGGTGCCGGCAATCAATACACAAACAAATGCAACAATATGATGCGTGAACATGGCATGTGCAAATGCTAGTGTTTGGGCTAATGCAACTGGCTACCAAATTGGTTGAAGCCCATTTGAATCAAAGATTCAAATGCAAATTCAAAATGAAGCATTTAAAGTGCCCATATTATGTTTTCACTTATACAGCATGTATAAGTTGGTTTTTCATGCATGTAACTGGCATAAATGGCTTCCTTGCATTTTTCTGATAATTTTTCATATATACATTATTTCATTCTGAGCTACGGTTGAATTAATATGATTTTTTGAAGTTTAAGCAATATTCTGGATTTTCCTGAGATAAAATAATTCCAGAAATCAATTATTGTGTCAGCTTGAGGTCAGCACTGCGTCAGTAGGTCAACTGGGTTGACCCCAGTCAAACCTGACCAGTGGGACCCACTGGTCAGTAACTAACTAAACTAACCTAGTTTAATTAGCACTAACCTAGGTTAAACTAATTAGTTTTAAACCTAAACTAGACTAATTAACCGGGCAGGGCCCGCATGTCATAGACCCAGGAGAGGTCAAACCCCCTGGTCAACCAGGCAAACCTGCCGGTGGCTCGACACCGTCGAGGCCAGACACGGTGGCGCGGCACGGAAATGTGCTATAGGGCGCCATTTGGCGTGCGGAGCGCAGCTGCGGGGTGCTGGGACTCGCGCGCATCTGGTGGAGCGAACGGGAGGAGCTAGGGTGGCCAGAATCATGGCCGGCGACGAAGTTCGCGGCGGCCGGAGTTCAGCCAGGTGCGCGCGGGGTATTGCGGGGCACGACAGGAGCTGCGAGCGGGTCCGCTCGACTCGCCAGAGTGCACTGAGTGCAACGGCGAGCTCGACTGCGAGCTGCGGCGGCTGTGGCCACGACGGCGAGGGGCTGCGGCGGCGATGGCTTTGGCCGGGGTGGAAACAACGGCTACGACGCGGGAACGAGGGGGAGAAGAGAGGGGAAACAGGGATATGCTCACGGCGATCAAGCGAAGCAGCACGGCGGGCTCGGGGGAGGCCTGGTGACGGCGAATCGACGGTGGTGGACGACGAAGCCCGAGGTGGAATACGATGGCGACGGCGGCGTTCCAGGGCGTCCGGCGCCGTGCGTCTCGACGAGGAGGCGTAGCCCATAGCGGCGGAGCGCGTGGACACGACGGAGGGGCGAGGGGACGGCCGAGAGCGCGTCGGCGGTGAGTTGCGGCGACGGTAGTGCCTCGGTTGTTGCGGGAGAGGGTGACAGAGGAGAGGATGAGGGCGAGGGAGAGTGAGAGAGGCCTGGGGGGTGCGTGGCGACGCTGCAGGGATCGCGGAGCAAGCAGGGAGGCAGGAGGTAGCCGGGCGCGTGGCCGCGTGCGGCGAGCGCGTGCTCAGCGTCCTCTTGGCGCGGTGGAGACGACGACTGGCAGAGCTACCTGGCTGGGCCGCACAGTGCGAGGCCTCAGGTAAGTGGCCCAAGTAAGTTTTCCCACTTTTGTTTTCTTTTTCTATTTTCTGACATTTGTTCGGATTTAGTAAAATACTAAATCAACTTATTTTATTCTGTAAATTTTAGTAGGGACTAGTTGGACCACTCCAAAGCCCCTCACCAAAATTCAGAAATATTGGACAATATTTTGTATATATAAAAATATTTATCCAACGCAAATAAATACTGGATTAATTCCAAATGGCAAAAATAAATATTTATGAGCTCTTGAAAATATTTGTTTGAATTTTACCTCTGACCAATATTTTCAGAGAGCAACATGAACATTTTCTTGGACCTTTTTGGAGCAATTTTTATCTGGGTTATTTCCAGAAATGATTTATGAGGGTTTCACAATTCCCCAATTCAAATTTAAATGAAGTTTAAACATGATGCACACATGACTAGCTAGTCTAGGTCATACCAGAACTAGGGATGTGACAGATTGATTGTATTTCCTTGTTGCAATCTGTGCTAAATTCTCCTCACGCTTATAGTCAAAATAAAGCATTTACTAAACATATTGTTGATGCCTTGATGCAATCTTATGAAGAAAAACTTGAATTGGAAGTTTCTATCACCAGAAAACTTCATGATGAGTGAGAACCAACTATTAAAATTAAAATTAAATATCATGAATGCTATGCTTTATGTGATTTGGGTGCTAGTGTTTCCACGATTCCAAAGACTTTGTGTGATTTGTTAGGTTTCCGTGATTTTGATGATTGCTCCCTAAACTTGCACCTTGCGGATTCCACTATTAAGAAACCTATGGGAAGAATTAATGATGTTCTTATTGTTGCAAATAGGAATTATGTGCCCGTAGATTTTATTGTTCTTGACATAGATTGCAATCCTTCATGTCCTATTATTCTTGGTAGACCTTTCCTTAGAACGATTGGTGCAATTATTGATATGAAGGAAGGAAATATTAGATTCCAATTTATGTTAAGGAAAGGCATGGAACACTTTCCTAGAAATAAAATTAAATTACCTTATGAATCTATTATGAGAGCCACTTATGGATTGCCTACCAAAGATGGCAATACCTAGATCTATCCTTGCTTGTTATGCCTAGCTAGGGGCGTTAAACGATAGCGCTTGTTGGGAGGCAACCCAATTTTATTTTTATTCCTTGCTTTTTGCTCCTGTTTAGTAATAAATAATTTATCTAGCCTATGTTTTGGTTGTGTTTTTTGTGTTTAATTAGTGTTTGTGCCAAGTATAACCGTTGGGAAGACTTGGGGAAAGTCTTGTTAAACTTGCTGTAAAAAACAGAAACTTTAGCGCTCACGAGAACTGCTGTCATTTTTATTTGGAAAGTGCTATTTAGTTAATTCTTTTTGAAAATGATTAATAGATAAATAACTCACGTTCAGGAATTTATTTTAGAATTTTTGGGGTTCCAGATCTTGCGCTAGCTACAGATTACTACAGACTGTTCTGTTATTGACAGATTCTGTTTTTCGTGTGTTGTTTGCTTATTTTGATGAATCTATGGCTAGTAAAATAGTTTATAAACCATAGAGAAGTTGGAATACAGTAGGTTTAACACCAATATAAATAAAGAATGAGTTAATTACAGTACCTTGAAGTGGTATTTTGTTTTCTTTCGCTAACGGAGCTCACGAGATTTTCTACTTTGAATTTTGTGTTGTGAAGTTTTCAAGTTTTGGGTAAAGATTTGATGGATTATGGAACAAGGAGTGGCAAGAGCCTAAGCTTTGGGATTCCCATGGCACTCCCAAGATAATCTAAGGACACCTAAAAGCCAAAGCTTGGGGATGCCCCGGAAGGCATCCCCTCTTTCTCTACTTCTATCGGTAACTTTACTTGGAGCTATATTTTTATTCACCACATGATATGTGTTTTGCTTGGAGCGTCTTGTATTATTTGAGTCTTTGCTTTTTGGTTTACCACAATCATCCTTGCTGTACACACCTTTTGAGAGATTCATACATGACTTGGAGTTTGTTAGAATACTCTATGTGCTTCGCTTATATCTTTTAAGTTATATAGTTTTGCTCTAGTACTTCACTTATATCTTTTAGAGCACGGTGGTTGATTTGTTTTATAGAAACTATTGATATCTCATGCTTCACTTAGATTATTTTGAGAGTCTTAATAGCATGGTACTTTTCTTAAAATCCTAATATGCTAGGTATTCAAGATTAGTAAAATTTTCTTATGAGTGTTTTGAATACTAAGAGAAGTTGGATGCTTGATGATTGTTTTGAGATATGGAGGTAATAATATCAAAGTCGTGCTAGTTGAGTAGTTGTGAAATTGAGAAATACTTGTGTTGAGGTTTGCAAGTCCCATAGCATGCACGTATGGTAAACGTTGTGTAATAAATTTGAAAATGAGGTGTTATTTGATTGTCTTCCTTATGAGTGGTGGTCGGGGACGAGCGATGGTATTTTCCTACCAATCTATCCCCCTAGGAGCATGCGCATAGTGCCGAGGTTTTTGATGACTTGTAGATTTTTGCAATAAGTATGTGAGTTCTTTATGACTATTGTTGAGTCCATGGATTATACGCACTCTCACCCTTCCATCCTTGCTAGCCTCTTCGGTACCGTGCATTGCCCTTTCTCACACTGAGAGTTGGCGCAAACTTCGCCGGTGCATCCAAACCCCGTGATATGATATGCTCTTTCACACATAAACCTCCTTATATCTTCCTCAAAACAGCCACCATATCTACCTATTATGGCATTTCCATAGCCATTCCGAGATACATTGCCATGCAACTTTCCACCATTCCGTTTATCATGACACATTCATCATTGTCATATTGCTTAGCATGATCATGTAGTTGACATAGTATTTGTGGCAAAGCTACCGTTCATAATTCTTTCATACATGTCACTCTTGGTCCATTACATATCACGGTACACCGCCGGAGCCATTCATATAGAGTCATCTTTTGTTCTAGTATCGACTTGTAATCATTGAGTTGTAAATAAATAGAAGTGTGATGACCATCATTTTCTAGAGCATTGTCCCAAGTGAGGAATTATAAAAAAAAGGAGAGAAAGGCCATATAAAAAAAGAGAAAGGCCAAATAAAAAATGAGAGAAAAAGAGAGAAGGGACAATGTTACTATCCTTTGCCACACTTGTGCTTCAAAGTAGCACCGTAATTTTCATGATAGAGAGTCTCTTGTTTTGTCACTTTCATATACTAGTTGGAATTTTTCATTATAGAACTTGGCTTGTATATTCCAACAATGGGCCTCCTCAAGTGCCCTAGGTCTTCGTGAGCAAGCAAGTTGGATGCACACCCACTTAGTTTCTTTTGTTGAGCTTTCATACATTTATAGCTCTAGTGCATCCGTTGCATGGCAATCCCTACTCCTTGCATTAACATCAATCGATGGGCATCTCCATAGCCCATTGATTAGCCTCGTTGATGTGAGACTTTCTCCCTTTTTTGTTGTCTTCTCCACATAACCCCCTCATTATATTCTATTCCACCCATAGTGATATGTCCATGGCTCGCACTCATATATTGCGTGAAAGTTTATAGGTTTGAGATTACTAAAGTATGAAACAATTGCTTGGCTTCTCATCGGGGTTGTGCATGATGAGAGCATTCTTGCGTGACGAAAATGAAAAATGACTAAACTATATGATTTTGTAGGGATGAACTTTCTTTGGCCATGTTATTTTGAGAAGACATAATAGATTAGTTAGTATGCTTGAAGTATTATTATTTTTATGTCAATATGAACTTTTGTCTTGAATCTTTCGGATCTGAATATTCATGCCACAATTAAGAAGAATTACATCCAAATTATGCCAAGTAGCACTTCGCATCAAAAATTCTGTTTTAATCATTTACCTACTCGAGGACGGGCATGAATTAAACTTGGGGATGCTTGATACTTCTACAACGTATCTATAATTTTTGATTGCTCCATGCTATATTATCTACTGTTTTGGACATTATTGGGCTTTATTATCCACTTTTATATTATTTTTGGGACTAACCTATTAACCGGAGGCCCAGCCCAGAATTGTTGTTTTTGCCTGTTTTAGGGTTTCGAAGAAAAGGAATATCAAACATAGTCTAAACGGAATGAAACCTTTGGGAACGTGATTTTCTCAATGAACAAGACCTAGGAGACTTGGACCCTACGTCAAGACACA
>NC_041380.1:448033334-448043949 GCF_002162155.2 Triticum dicoccoides | reverse complement strand
GGGCCCCCTGTTGCTCCACCGACGTACTCCTTCCTCCTATATATACCTGCGTACCCCCAAACGATCAAATATGGAGAAAAAACCCTAATTACACTGCCACAACTTTTTGTATCCACGAGATCCCATCTTGGGGCCTGTTTCGGAGCTCCGCCGGAGGGGGCATCAATCACGCAGGGCTTCTACATCAACACCATAGCCCCTCCGATGAAGTGTGAGTAGTTTATCTCAGACCTACGGGTCCATAGTTAGTAGCTAGATGGCTTCTTCTCTCTTTTTGGATCTCAATACAATGTTCTCCCCCTCTCTTGTGGAGATCTATTCGATGTAATCTTCTTTTTGCGGTGTGTTTGTTGAGAACGATGAATTGTGGGTTTATGATCAAGTCTATCTATGAAAAATATTTGAATCTTCTCTGAATTCTTTTATGTATGATTGGTTATCTTTGCAAGTCTCTTCGAATTATCAGTTTGGTTTGGCCTACTAGATTGATCTTTCTTGCAATGGGAGAAGTGCTTAGCTTTGGGTTCAATCTTGCGGTGTCCTTTCCAAGTGACAGTAGGAGCAGTAAGGCACGTATTGTATTGTTGCCATCGAGGATAACAAGATGGGGTTTTCATCATATTGCATGAGTTTATCCCTCTACATCATGTCATCTTGCTTAAGGCGTTACTCTGTTTTCATTAACTTAATACTCTAGATGCATGCTGGATAGCGGTCGATGAGTGGAGTAATAGAAGTAGATGTAGGCAAGAGTCGGTCTACTTGTCTCAGACATGATGCCTATATACATGATCATACCTAGATATTCTCATAACTATGCTCAATTCTATCAATTGGTCAACAGTAATTTGTTCACCCATCGTAGAATACTTATGCTCTCGAGAGAAGCCACTAGTGAAACCTATGGCCCCCGGGTCTATCTTCATCATATTAATCTACCAATACTCAGTTATTTCCTTTTGCTTTTACTTTGATTTTATTTTACTTTGCATCTTTATCATAAAAATACCAAAAATATTATCTTATCATATATATCAGATCTCACTCTCGTAAGTGGCCGTATAGGGATTGACAACCCCTTAACGCGTTGGTTGCGAGGATTTATTTGTTTTGTGCAGGTACGAGGGACTCACGCGTAGCCTCCTACTGGATTGATACCTTGGTTCTCAAAAACTGAGGGAAATACTTCCGCTACTTTGCTGCATTATCCCTTCCTCTTCGAGGAAAACCAACGCAGTGCTCAAGAGGTAGCAGCTGGCTACCATGGGGATGCCAAATGTGAGGTACATCCCGGAGCCAAACGTGAGTCCTAATGCCAGGCTGACTCTGTTCTTTGAAGGTGTGCTCGGGGCCCTGGAGCGGTTCCGCTCCAACAAGGCGGCATCTCTGGCCGAGGAGGCCCGGAGGCTTTGCCGGGGTGCCATGACCAAGGTCCGCACCAAGGTGGCGTACTGGAACCCTGACCTCGACTTCGAAGTTGCGCTGGATAGCTTGCCGGAGCGCGTGGACCTCACTCCGCTCGAGGAGCGTATCGAGCCCGTCATCAGCCGCATCGATGGAGTTTGGAGGATAGAAGGCTAGCGCCGGGACTAGGCACCCCGTTTCTTATCGCCGCTGCAGGTTCATGACCAAGACAATTTTTATCTTTAGTTAGAACCACAGCAACAAATGATGTAATATAACTCTATAATGTTTTTGTAACGATGCATGTTATTTTCCCGTTCAATCTCCCTTTGTATGTCCACCCTACGTTAATCGGGTAAGCTTGCCGGCACGAAAACCCAGGCCACAGTGCCTTGAGGACAGATCCTCAATGGCCTGCCGGATATGCTTGCTGCCGGGCAAACCACCTCACTGCTCTTAACACGGCTGCTCGAGTTGTCGAGCGGACTCGAGACATAACGAGAGTGTTGTCAATTGCAGAAGGTCACCCTGCCGTTCTCGATGCAGCCGCTCGAACTGTTGAGCAGACTCGAAAAAGAACAAGGGTGTTGCCAATAGTGGCAGGGCCCCATTGTGTGCAGGTTTTCCAAACATAGGGCAAGATCGTCGAGGACGATAACCATATATATAAAAAGGAATTACTCAAAGTTTTGCATGACTTAGCTTTTCTGCCGCTGCATGAGCGTTCACTGCGTCCACCGAGGACACCACTTGTTCGGTCGTATTCTTCCTTGAAGTGACGACCATGATGAAGCCGCTGCTTCAACCAGACCAGATTTCCACAACTGCGCACCCCCTACCTGGCGCGCCAGAGATGTCGGTGGGAAACGACACCTGTGGGGTCACTGGGATCCCTTCTACGGTTGGCAGGCGCGGGGTTGTGCAAAGAGCGGGTCTGGCGGTCAGCACAAGGATCGTTTACCCAAGTTCGGGCCGCGGAGACGCGTAATACCCTAGTCCTGCTTTGATTTATATTTGAGTGTTCTTGAGTTCTTGAACTAGCTACGGTGTCTCTCTGGTTCCAAAGATCCGAATCCCCCTCCAGTACGCCTCGGGCCTCCTTTTATAGACAAAAGGGGTTGCCACAGTGGCACACCGGAGGTGGAAAGGTGCGTCGCGACTGAGTCTATCTTCTGGCACCATCGGACAAACACATTTAATGCATTGCCGACGTGCCCCTCTTGCTTTATCGGGGACGGCGAGGAAGCTCGTCCCAGCTGTCGCCGCCTCGCCTGGGTCCGACACCCGTCTGAGCTGACGAGGCATTGTAGCGCCACGTTGGCTGGATGCTGGGCTGGCGTGGTGGCAGAGCTTTCACGAAGATCTGCATGCCACCACACAGGTGCTTGCTGAGTCAGTGTGGAGGCCGCACGCTGCCACGCAGATGCCTGCCCAACTGGTTGAGCTAGCAGTTGCATGGGAGCGGCGATGGAGTCTTGGCAGACATGGGCCTGGCTATGGCCCCGCAGACGTCCTCGGTAAGGGTCTTGCCGAGGGCCCAGCAAGGGTCTTGCCGTGGCACTGCGGTCGTCCCCGGCAAGGATCTTGCCGGGGGTCTCGTGGATTTCCTTGGAAAGGATCTTGCCAAGGATCATCGTCTTCTAGTTCTCATCCGATCTTGCGTATTTATGATCTCTACAAAGATCTGCATGCCACCATGGAGGTGCCTCCCGAGCCTTGGTTTTGATGTGGCTGATGGCGTCGGAAACCCTTAGGCTCAAGAGTGGCGCGCTCTGCTGGTGTCAGGCAAGTTGCCCCGGCAAGGATCTTGTCGGGGCTACGGAAGCCACCCTCAGCAAGAGTCTTGTCGGGGAGTCCACCTCGCACTCTTGCTCTCTTTGCGCCCCTGGACTTGGCGTTGCACTAGCTGTCTTGCACTCCGGCATCCCTCCTCTGCCCTGCTTAGTGCGACCGTGGGCGCGGCTCTGACTGCCCATGCACAAGTAAAGGGGTGCAAAAGGAGAGCCCCTACTTTTGTACATCGACACACCAGGGCGCGCCCAGGTGGGTTGTGCCCACCTCGGTGGCCTCCCGCACCCCCTCTTTACCCTATAAATTCACAAATATTCCAAAAACCCTTGGGGTTAACCTAGATTAGAAGTTCCACCGCCGTAGGCCTCCGTAGCCACCGAAAACCAATCTAGACCCCATTCCAGCACCCTGCCGGAGGGGGGAATCATCTCCAGTTGCCATCTTCATCATCCCGACGGCCACCATGATGAGGAGGAATTAGTCCACCCTCAGGGCTGAGGGTTTGTACCAGTAGCTATGTGTTTAATCTCTCTCTCTCTCGTGTTCTTGAGATGTCATGATCTTGATGTATCGTGGCCTTTATTAATATAGTCAAATCTTATGGTGTTTTCCCCTCTCTATCTTGTTGTGATGAATTGAGTTTTTTCCTTAGAGTTTTCGTTGTTATCGGATTGAATACTTTTATGGATTTTAGAACACTTGATATATGTCTTGCAATTGAATACTCATGGTGACAATGGGGTATCGTATTGATTCACTTGATATATGTTTTGGCACTCAACTCGCGGATTCCCGAGGTGAAATTGGGGTAATCTATGCATAGGGGTTGATGCACGTTCTTGTCTTTGTTTCTCCGGTAGAAATCTTGGGGCACTCTTTGAAGTTCTTTGTGTTGGATTGAATGTTATGAATCTGAATTTGCTTTGGTGTTATTTTCGTACGAACTCTTGGCTAGATCGATCGGTGAGAATAGCTTCGCGTTATTTTAGTATGAACTCTAGGATAGATTGATCGGAAAGAATAGCTTTGAGGTGGTTTTGTACCCTACAAACAATTCCATCTTATGTTCTCTGCTAGATAGGAACTTTGGAGTGATTCTTCGTTGCACGTTGAGGGACGGTTATATGATCCAATTATATTAGCACTGTTGAGAGATTGCACTAGCGAAAGTACGAACCCTAGGCCTCATTTTCAAGCACTGCAATACCATTTTTTGCCCATTTACTATTTGCTACCTTGTTGTTTTTTATTCAGATTATAAAAATATATTTCTACCATCAATATTACACTTTTATCACCATCTCTTCGCCGAACTAGTGCACCTATACAAATTACCCTTGTATTTGGTGTGTTGGGGACACAAGAGATTTTTATTATTTGGTTGCAGGGTTGTTTGAGAGATACCATCTTCATCCTACACCTCCCATGGATTGATAAACCTTAGGTCATCCACTTCAGGGAAAATTGCTACTGTCCTACAAAACTCTACGCTTGGAGGCCCAACACGTGTCCACAAGAATAAAGTTGCGTAGCAGACATCAATGCATTACTGAACGAGTAAAGAGACTTGTCGGTAACGAGATTTAACTGGGAATGAAGATACCAACGATTGAATCTTGGGCAAGTAACATACCGATGAAAAAGGGAATAACGTATGTTGTCACTACGGTTTGACCGAAAAAGATCTTCGTAGAATATGTAGGAACCAATATGAGCATCCAGGTTCCGCTATTGGTTATTGACCGGAGAGGTGTCTCGGTCATGTCTACATAGTTCTTGAACAGGGTCCACACGCTGATGTTGTTCGGAGTCCCGGATGAGATCACGAACATGATGAGGAGTCTTGAAATGGTGGAGAGGTAGATTCATATATAGGACGATAGTATTCGGACACCGGAAGTGTTCTAGGGGTACCGGGTTCGTATCGGGCCACCAGAAGGGGTTCCGGGCAACCCCCGGCAAGCTATATGGACCTCATGGGCCAAGAGGGGAAACACACCAGCCACTAAGGGGCTGGTGCCCCCCCCCCTCCATATGGGCTGGCCAAATTTGAGAAGGAAAGGGGAAGAAGGAAAGGAAAAAGGGAATAGGATCCCCCTCCCCCCTCTTCCCTTCCTATTCCGAATAGGAATAGGAAAGGGGGAAGGCTGAATTGGGAGGACCCCAAGTAGGATTCCTCCTACTTGGGGCGCCCCCTTGGCTGGCTCTCCTCCCCTCCAACCTATACATATATATATGGGGGGGGGGGCACCTCTAGAACACACAACAAACATTGTTAACCGTGTGCGGTGCCCTCCTCCATAGTTTACGCCTCCGGTCATATTCATGTAGTGCTTAGGCGAAGACCTGCGCGGATCACTTCACCATCACCATCACCACGCCGTCGTGCTGACGGAACTCTCCCTTGACACTTTGCTGGATCAAGAGTTTGGGGGACGTCATCAAGATGAACGTGTGCATAACTCGAAGGTGTCGTACGTTCGGTACTTGATCGGTCGGAACGAGAAGAAGTTCGACTACATCAACCGCGTTGTCAAACGCTTCCACTTTCGGTCTATGAGGGTACGTGGACACACTCTCCCCCTCTCGTTGCTATGCATATCCTAGATAGATCTTGCGTGAGCGTAGGAAATTTTTGAAATTGCATGCTACGTTCCCCAACAATATGTGGGGAAGGGGCGCCTCACAAGCACACAACATCAATTGTTAGCCGTGTGCGGCGCCCCCCTCCACAGTTTACACCCCCGGTCATAGTTTTGTGATGCTTAGGCGAAGCCTTGCGAGAATCACCTCACCATCACCATCACCACGCCGTCATGCTAACGTAACTCATCTACTTCCTCGACACCTTGCTTGATCAAGAAGGTGAGGAACATCATCGCGCTGAACGTGTGCAGAACTCGGAGGTGTCACACGTTCGGTACTTGATTGGTCGGAGCTAGAAGAAGTTCGACTACATCAACCGCGTTGTCAAATGCTTCCGCTTTCGGTCTATGAGGGTACGTGGACACACTCTCCCCCTCTCGTTGCTATGCATCTCCTAGATAGATCTTGCGTGAGCGTGGGAATTTTTTTGAAATTGCATTCTACGTTTCCCAATAGGTGGTTGTGGTATATGGGCTCGTTAATCTTTCTCTCTCTGCTTTATTCCTAGAAGAAATAACCACCAAGATTGATTATTGCAACCTTCCTCCGCTGATCGGTGGCGATTTTAATTTACTTAGAGACCCTTCTAACAAGAATAATTGTAATTTTTCTTGACCTCTGACTGATGTGTTTAACGCGTTCATGAGTGAGTGCGCCCTGCGGGAGGTGCCTAGGATGGAATCCCGCTTTAGTTCGTCCAATCATTAGTCTTCCCCTGTTTGGTCTGTGTTGGATCATGTGTTCGTTAAATTTAGGTGGGATTCGTTGTTCCCGCATGCTTCCCTGGCTGGCCTAACCCACGTTGGGTCTGACCACTCTCCTCTCATGTTGGACTTGGGGTGGAATCTTCTTGTGTAGCCAGGAGGTTTCAATTTGATGCATCTTGGTTGCTGGTGGAGGGCTTCTATGATTTCCTTTCTAGTAAAATTATGTCTCTTCTGTCCCCTGGGGCTCGCCATTTTGGGCATTTCTGCTCTTATCATCTTAAGAAGTTTTTAAGGGGTTGGGTCGTAATAGGACGGTGAAGGTGCGTAAGCATAAATTGGACTTGATGGGTCATATTAGTGCTTTAGATATGGTAGCGGACATTGTTGGGACCCCCCTGGGGGGTGGCAATAACATTACAACTAGGTAGATCTCCTTATGCAGCTGCACAAGCAAGCGGAGATCTACTGGCAACAAAGAGGCACGATCAATTGAACCCTGAAAGGGGATAGTCTCGCCACCTATTTCTTTGCTATCGCTGATGGGAGACAGCGTCGATGCTCTTTTGATAGTCTAGTAGTAGATGGCGTCAGGGTTTTGGACCCCGTCGTCATTTTAGACCATGTTCAGTAGTTTTTGTGCTTCCCTTCTAACGGCCAGGCCGGTCTCTGGTTTTATGATCTCTCCTTCTCTTTGGCCTCAGCGTTGGTGCATTTCTGTCGAAGAGAACTCTGCTCTTAGGGTTCCTTATCCATTGACGAGACTAAGGCAGTGTTAATTCTGCTAATGTGAATTCGGCATCCGGCCTGGATGGGTTCTTGATTCCCTTCTTTAAGAAGTTCTGGCCAACATTGTGTGGCCTGGTTTATAGTGTTATCCAAAGGTTCTGCCTTGGTACGATGGACATTTTCGGGTTAAATTACGTGTTTTTGTCTCTCATTCCTAAACTAGAAGGAGTTGATGCTATTTACCAATTTCATCCTATTACTCTTAACAATAACTTTGCGAAATTCCCAACGAAGGGATTTGCGACGAGTTTATCTCATGTGGCTCACCGGGTTCTTCAAGGAAATATGCCCTAGAGGCAATAATAAAGTTGTTATTTATATTTCCTTATATCATGATAAATGTTTATTATTCATGCTAGAATTGTATTAACCGGAAACTTAGTACATGTGTGAATACATAGACAAATAGAGTGTCCCTAGTATGCCTCTACTTGACTAGCTCTTCAATAAAAGATGGTTAAGTTTCCTGACCATACACATGTGTTGTCATTTGATCAACGGGATCACATCATTAGAGAATGATGTGATGGACAAGACCCATCCGTTAGCTTAGCATAATGATCGTTTAGTTTTATTGCTATTGTTTTCTTCATGACTTATCATGTTCCTCTGACTATGAGATTATGCAACTCCCGAATACTAAAGGAACACCTTGTGTGCTATCAAACTTCACAACGTAACTGGGTGATTATAAAGATGCTCTACATGTGTCTCCGATGGTGTTCGTTGAATTGGCATAGATCGAGATTAGGATTTGTCACTCTGTGTATTAGAGAGGTATCTCTGGGCCCTCATGGTAACGCACATCACTAGAAGCCTTGCAAGGAATGTTACTAATGAGTTAGTTATGGGATGATGCATTACAGAGCGAATAAACAGAATTGCCGGTAACGAGATTAAACTAGGTATGATGATACCGGTGATCGAATCTCGGGCAAGTAACATACCGATGACAAAGGGAATGACATATGTTGTTATGCGGTTTGACTGATAAAGATCTTAGTAGAATATGTAGGAGCCAATATGAACATCTAGGTTCCGCTATTGGTTATTGACTGGAGATGTGTCTCGGTCATGTCTACATAGTTCTCGAATCCGTAGGGTCCGCACGCTTAACGTTCGATGACGATTTGTATTATGAGTTATGTGATTTGATGATTGAAGTTTGTTCGGAGTCCCGGATGAGATCACGGACATGACGAGGAGTCTCGAAATGGTCGAGAGGTAAATATTAATATATTGGAAGGTTGCATTTGGACGTCGAAATGATTCTGAGTAGTTCGGGCATTTTTGCGGAGTACCGGGAGGTTACCGGAACCCCCCAGGGAAGTTAATGGGCCTTAGTGGGCTTTAGTGGAGAAAGGGTAGAAGGGCCACGAGGTGGCGCACGCCTCCCCCCTTCCCAAACCAAAATGGACAAGGGGTGGGGGCGCGGCCCCCTCCTTCCTTCTCCTTCTCCCCTCCTTCATTTCCCTCCAGTGGAAGAAAGGAAAAGGGGGGCGAATCCTACTTGGACTAGGAGTCCAAGTAGGACTCCCTCCCATGGCGCGCCCCTCCTGGCCGGCCTCCTCTCTCCCT
The DNA here is from genome assembly GCF_002162155.2 of Triticum dicoccoides. Taxonomy (NCBI): domain Eukaryota; kingdom Viridiplantae; phylum Streptophyta; class Magnoliopsida; order Poales; family Poaceae; genus Triticum; species Triticum dicoccoides. The sequence continues at coordinate 448,035,037 of NC_041380.1, read as the reverse complement.
CCCTCCTTTATATACATGGCCAGGGGGCACCCGAATAGCACAACAGATAATCTCTTAGCCGTGTGTGGTGCCCCCTCCACAGTTCAACACCTCGGTCATATGGTCGTAGTGCTTAGGTGAAGCCCTGCACCGGCAACTGCATCATCACCATCACCACACCATCGTGCTGATAGAACTCTCCCTCATCCTCAACTGGAACAAGAGCTCGAGGGACGTCATTGTGTTGAACGTGTGTTGAACTCGGAGGTGCCGTACGTTCGGCGCTTGGATCGGTTGGATCGTGAAGACGTTTGACTACATCAATCACGTTACTAAACGCTTCCGCTTTCGGTCTACGAGGGTACGTGGACACACTCTCCCCTCACGTTGCTATGCATCTCCAAGATAGATCTTGCGTGATCGTAGGAATTTTTTTGAAATGTCGCGTTCCCCAACAGTGGCATCTGAGCCAGGTCTATGCGTAGATGTTATATGCACGAGTAGAACACAAAGAATTGTGGGCGATAATAGTCATATTGCTTTCCACCAATGTATTACTTTGATTTGGCGGTATTGTTGGATAAAGCGTCCCGGACTGACATTACATGACCTCGTTCATGAGACTGGTTCTACCGACGTGCTTCGCACACAGGTGGCTGGCGGGTGTCTATTTCTCCAACTTTAGTTGAATCGAGTTTGACTACGGTCGGTCCTTGTTGAAGGTTAAAACAACACACTTGACGAAAAATCGTTGTGGTTTTAATGCGTAGGTAAGAACGGTTCTTGGTAGAAGCCCGTAGCAGCCACGTAAAACTTGCAACAACAAAGTAGAGGACGTCTAACTTGTTTTTGCAGGGCATGTTGTGATGTGATATGGTCAAGACGTGATGAGATATATATTGTTGTATGAGATGATCATGTTTTGTAAAAGTTATCGGCAGATGGCAGGAGCCTTACGGTTCCCGCTTTATTGTATGAAATGCAATCGCCATGTAATTGCTTTACTTTATCACTAAGCGGTAGCAATAGTCGTAGAAGCAATAGTTGGCGGGACGACAACGATGCTACGATGGAGATCAAGGTGTCAAGCCGGTGACGATGGAGATCATGATAGTGCTTTGGAGATGGAGATCAAAGGCACAAGATGATGATGGCCATATCATTTCACATATTTTGATTGCATGTGATGTTTATCCTTTATGCATCTTATTTTGCTTAGTACGATGGTAGCATTATAAGATGATCCCTCACTAAATTTCAAGGTATAAGTGTTCTCCCTGAGTGTGCACCTTTGCTACAGTTCATCGTGCCGAGACACCATGTGATGATCGGGTGTGATAAGCTCCATGTTCACATACAACGGGTGCAAGCCAGTTTTGCATGTGTAGAATACTCGGGTTAAACTTGACAAGCCTAGCATATGCAGATATGGCCTTGATACATATCCAACGTATCTATAATTTTTGATTGTTCCATGCTATATCATATCCTGTTTTGGACATGATTGGGCTTTATTATACACTTTTATATTATTTTTGGGACTAACCTACTAATCGGAGGACCAGCCCAGAATTGCTGTTTTTTTTGCCTATTTTAGGGTTTCGAAGAAAAGGAATATCAAACGGAGTCCAAACAGAATGAAACCTCTGCGAACGTGATTTTTCGAACAAACAAGATCCAGGAGACTTGGACCCTACATCAAGCAACCAATAGGGAAGCCACGA
>NC_041380.1:448009269-448033007 GCF_002162155.2 Triticum dicoccoides | reverse complement strand
CCCCCTGTTGCTCCACCGACGTACTCCTTCCTCCTATATATACCTACGTACCCCCAAACGATCAGATACGGAGCCAAAACCCTAATTCCACCGCCGTAACTTTCTGTATCCACGAGATCCCATCTTGGGGCCTATTCCGGAGCTCCGCCGGAGGGGCATCGATCACAGAGGGCTTCTACATCAACACCATAGCCTCTCCGATGAAGTGTGAGTAGTTTACCTCAGACCTTCGGGTCCATAGTTATTAGCTAGATGGCTTCTTCTCTCTTTTTGGATCTCAATAGAATGTTCTCCCCCTCTCGCCTGGAGATCTATTCGATGTAATCTTCTTTTGCGGTGTGTTTGTTGAGACCGATGAATTGTGGGTTTATGATCAAGTTTATCTATGAAAAATATTTGAATATTCTCTAAATTCTTTTATGTATGATTGGTTATCTTTGCAAGTCTCTTTGAATTATCAGTTTGGTTTGGCCTACTAGATTAATCTTTCTTGCAATGGGAGAAGTGCTTAGCTTTGGGTTCAATCTTGCGGTGTCCTTTCCCAGTGACAGTAGGGGCAGCAAGGCACGTATTGTATTGTTGCCATCAAGGATAACAAGATGGTTTTTTTATCATATTGCATCAATTTATCCCTCTACATCATGTCATCTTGCTTAAGGCGTTACTCTGTTCTCTTGAACTTAATACTCTAGATGCATGCTGGATAGCGGTCGATGTGTGGAGTAATAGTAGTAGATGCAGGCAGGAGTCGGTCTACTTGTCTCGAACGTGATGCCTATATACATGATCATACCTAGATATTCTCATAACTATGCTCAATTCTGTCAATTGCTCAACAGTAATTTGTTTACCCGCCGTGAATACCTATGCTCTCGAGAGAAGCCACTAGTGAAACCTATGGCCCCCGGGTCTATCTTCATCATATTAATCTTCCAACACTTAGTTATTTCCTTTGCTTTTATTTTACTTTGCATATTTATCATAAAAATACCAAAAATATTATCTTATCATATCTATTAGATCTCACTCTCGTAAGTGACCGTGTAGGGATTGACAACCCCTTATCGCGTTGGTTGCGAGGATTTATTTGTTTTGTGTAGGTGCGAGGGACTCGCGCGTAGCCTCCTACTGGATTGATACCTTGGTTCTCAAAAACTGAGGGAAATACTTATGCTACTTTGCTGCATCACCCTTTCCTCTTCAAGGGAAAACCAACGCAGTGCTCAAGCGGTAGCAAGAATGATTTCTGGCACCGTTGCCGGGGAGGTCTATGCAAAAGTCAACATACCAAGTACCCATCACAAACCCTTATCTCACGCATTACATTATTTGCCATTTGCCTCTCATTTTCCTCTCCCCCACTTCACCCTTGCCGTTTTATTCACCCTCTTCCTCTCTCTCTCTCTATCCTCCCTCTCTTTTCCATTCACCTCTTTTCCGTTTGCTTGTCGTTATGGCGAGTCCTCTATCTTCTCCATTGTCTCCCGAGAATGAAGTTCTAAATTTTAAGCAAAGGGAGGGAGAAAATCTAAAAGACGCTTGGTATAGAATTTGCAATGCTCAAAATAGATCTACCAGGAAGCAATCTACTTCCGTTCTTCTTTGCAATTTTTATGTAGGCGCTACTCCTTGGCACAGATATATCCTTGATACCATTACCGGAGGGAACTTCTTGGGTAGCCATACTTTTGATTCTTATAATGCTATGATAGATTTGTTTAGCTCGCCACCTCTTTTGGTTAATGGAACTATGTTAACTTTGGAGCATGTGATGCAAAAACTTGAAACTATTGAAAATAAAGTTACTACCGTTGAGTTAATTGAAAATTTCGATAAAAAGATCCACAACCAAATTACCCAATATGGATCTAAAGTAGGAGTAACTTTGAAAAATATTAAAGAGAAGGAACCTATAGTTAATGAAAGAATAAATCATGATTCCACTAGAATTGATAAACTTGAGGGTATCATTACCAACTTGGGAACTACTTTTTCTTCCGTAAAGAATACTCCAAGTCCCCCAACTAAAATTGCCAAGCTTATGTATGTTCCTAAAAATAAAAGCGAATCCTCTAACAAAGAAACTGCGGATCTGAAATCTATAAGTATTCATCCTAATCTTTTTGCTATAATTAAGGAACCATTTGCTACTAATGATTTTTTCGATCTTGTGCCTAAAAGTTTGATAATCAATAAAAATAAGGAAATTCCTAAGGATGGTAGATATCTCATTGAAGAATTACCTACCAAAGATGGCAATACCTAGATCTATCCTTGCTTTTTATGCCTAGCTAGGGCCGTTAAACGATAGCGCTTGTTGGGAGGCAACCCAATTTTATTTTTATTCCTTGCTTTTTGTTCCTGTTTAGTAATAAATAATTTATCTAGCCTCTATTTTGGTTGTGTTTTTTGTGTTTAATTAGTGTTTCTGCCAAGTAGAACCGTTGGGAAGACTTGGGGAAAGTCTTTTTAATCTTGCTGTAAAAAACAGAAACTTTAGCGCTGACGAGAACTGCTGCCATTTTTATTTGGAGTGATATTTAGTTAATTATTTTTGTATATGATTAATAGATAAATTCCTCATGTCCAGCAATTTCTTTTAGAATTTTTGGGGCTCCAGATCTTGTGCTAGCTACAGATTACTATAGATTGTTCTGTTATTGACAGATTCTGGTTTTCGTGTGTTGTTTGCTTATTTTGATGAATCTATGGCTAGTAAAATAGTTTATAAACCATAGATAAGTTGGAATACAGTAGGTTTAACACCAATATAAATAAAGAATGAGTTCATTATAGTACCTTGAAGTGGTGTTTTGTTTTCTTTCGCTAACGGAGCTCACGAGATTTTCTACTTTAAGTTTTGTATTGTGAAGTTTTCAAGTTTTGGGTAAGGATTTGATGGATTATGGAACAAGGAGTGGCAAGATCCTAAGCTTGGGGATGCCCATGTCACCCCCAAGATAATCTCAGGACACCAAAAATCCAAAGCTTGGGGCATCCCCTCTTTCGTCTACTTCTATCGGTAACTTTACTTGGGGCTATATTTTTATTCACCACATGATATGTGTTTTGCTTGGAGCTTCTTGTATGATTTGAGTCTTTATTTGTTAGTTTTCCACAATCATCCTTGCTTCACACACCTTTTGAGAGAGACACACATGATTCGGAAATTATTAGAATACTCTATGTGCTTCACTTATATCTTTTGAGTTATATAGTTTTGCTCTAGTACTTCACTTATATATTTTAGAGGGCGTCGGTGGATTTGTTTTATAGAAACTATTGTTCTCTCATGCTTCACTTAGATTATTTTGAGAGTCCTACAAAAATAGCATGGTAATTTTTTTTAATTATGTTAGGCATTCAAGATTAATAATAAAATTCTCTTATGAGTGTGTTGAATACTATGAGAAGTTTGATACTTGATAATTGTTTTGAGATATGGAGATGGTGATATTAGAGTCATGCTAGTTGAGTAGTTGTGAATTTCAGAAATACTTGTATTAAAGTTTGTGATTCCCGTAGCATGCACGTATGGTGAACCGTTATGTGATGAAGTCGGAGCATGATTTATTTATTGATTGTCTTCCTTATGAGTGGCGGTTGGGGCGAGCGATCGTCTTTTCCTACCAATCTATCCCCCTAGGAGCATGCGCGTAATACTTTGCTTTGATAACTTGTAGATTTTTGCAATAAGTATATGAGTTCTTTATGACGCACTCTCACCCTTCCACCATTGCTAGCCTCTCTAATATCGCGCACCTTTCGCCGATATCATACACCCACCATATACCTTCATCAGAACAGCCACCATACCTACCTATCATGGCATTTCCATAGCCATTCCGAGATATATTGCCATGCAACTTTCCACCGTTCCGTTTACTATGACACGCTCCATATTGTCATATTGCTTTGCATGATCATGTAGTTGACATTATATTTGTGGCAAAGCCACCGTTCATAATTCTTTCATCCATGCCACTCTTGATTCATTACATATCCCGGTACACCGCCGGAGGAATTCACATAGAGTCATATTTTGTTCTAATTATTGAGTTGTAAGTAAATAAAAGTGTGATGATCATCGTTATTAGAGCATTGTCCCAAGTGAGGAAAGGATGATGGAGACTATGATTCCCCCACAAGTCGGGATGAGACTCCGGACAAAAAATAAATAAATAAATAATAAATAAAAAGAGGCCATAAAAAAAGAGAAAAGGCCCAAATAAAAAAATGAGAGAAAAGAGAGAAGGGACAATGCTACTATCCTTTTACCACACTTGTGCTTCAAAGTAGCACCATGATCTTCATGATAGAGAGTCTCCTCTGATATCAGTTTCATATACTAGTGGGAATTTTTTGATTATATAACTTGGCTTGTATATTCCAATGATGGGCTTCCTCAAATCGCCCTAGGTCTTCATGAGCAAGCGAGTTGGATGCACACCCACTTAGTTTCTTTTTGAGCTTTCATATACTTATATCTCTAGTGCATCCGTTGCATGGCAATCCCTACTCACTCACATTGATATCTATTGATGGGCATCTCCATAGCCGGTTGATACGCCTAGTTGATGCGAGACTATCTTCTCCCTTTTGTCTTCTCCACAACCACCATTCTTTTCCACCTAAAGTGCTATGTCCATGGCTCACGCTCATGTATTGCGTGAAGATTGAAAAAGTTTGAGAACACCAAAAGTATGAAACAATTGCTTGGCTTGTCATCGGGGTTGTGCATGATTTAAATACTTTGTGTGGTGAAGATAGAGCATAGCCAGACTATATGATTTTGTAGGGATAACTTTCTTTGGCCATGTTATTTTGAAGAGACATAATTGCTTAGTTATTATGCTTGAAGTATTATTATTTCTATGTCAATGTTGAACTTTTGTCTTGAGTCTTTCGGATCTGAATATTCATACCACAATTAAGAAGAATTACATTGAAAATATGCCAAGTAGCATTTCACATCAAAAATTCTGTTTTTATCATTTACCTACTCAAGGACGAGCAGGAAGTAAGCTTGGGGATGCTTGATACGTCTCCAACGTATCTATAATTTTTTATTGTTCCATGCTATATTATATTTTGTTTTGGACATTATTGGGCTTTATTATACACTTTTATATTATTTTTGGGACTAACCTACTAATCGGAGGCCTAGCCCAGAATTGCTGTTTTTTTGCCTATTTTAGGGTTTCGAAGAAAAGGAATATCAAACGGAGTCCAAACGGAATGAAACCTTGAGGAACGTGATTTTTGGAACGAACAAGATCCAGGAGACTAGGACCCTACGTCAAGCAACCAACAGGGAAGCCATGAGGTAGGGGGCGCGCCTACCCCCCAGGCGTGCCCTGCACCCTCGTGGGCCCCCTGTTGCTCCACTGACGTACTCCTTTCTCCTATATATACCTACGTACCCCCAAATGATCAAATACAGAGCCAAAACCCTAATTCCACTACCGTAACTTTCTGTATCCATGAGATCCCATCTTGGGGCCTGTTCCGGAGCTCCGTCGGAGGGGGGCATAGACCACAGAGGGCTTCTACATCAACACCATAGCCTCTCTGATGAAGTGTGAGTAGTTTACCTCAAACCTTCGGGTCCATAGTTATTAGCTAGATGGCTTCTTCTCTCTTTTTAGATCTCAATAGAATGTTCTCCTCCTCTCTCGTGGAGATCTATTCGATGTAATCTTCTTTTGCGGTGTGTTTGTTGAGACCGATGAATTGTGGGTTTATGATCAAGTTTATCTATGAACAATATTTGAATATTCTCTAAATTTTTTTATGCATGATTGGTTATCTTTGCAAGTCTCTTCGAATTATCAGTTTGGTTTGTCCTACTAGATTGATCTTTCTTGCAATGGGAGAAGTGCTTAGCTTTGGGTTCAATCTTGCGGTGTCCTTTCCCAGTGACAGTAGGGGCAGCAAGGCACGTATTGTATTGTTGCCATCGAGGATAACAAGATGGTTTTTTATCATATTGCATGAATTTATCCCTCTACATCATGTCATCTTGCTTAAGGCGTTACTCTGTTCTCTTGAACTTAATACTCTAGATGCATGCTGGATAGTGGTCGGTGTGTGGAGTAATAGTAGTAGATGCAGGCAAGAGTCGGTCTACTTGTCTCGGACGTGATGCCTATATACATGATCATACCTAGATATTCTCATAACTATGCTCAATTCTGTCAATTGCTCAGCAGTAATTTGTTTACCCGCCGTGAATACCTATGCTCTCGAGAGAAGCCACTAGTGAAACCTATAGCCCCTGGGTCTATCTTCATCATATTAATCTTCCAACACTTAGTTATTTCCTTTGCTTTTTTACTTTTCTTTTATTTTACTTTGCACATTTATCATAAAAATACCAAAAATATTATCTTATCATATCTATCAGATCTCACTCTCGTAAGTGACCGTGTAGGGATTGACAACCCTTTATCGCGTTGGTTGCGAGGATTTATTTGTTTTGTGTAGGTGTGAGGGACTCACGCATAGCCTCCTACTGGATTGATACCTTGGTTCTCAAAAACTGAGGGAAATACTTACGCTACTTTGCTGCATCACCCTTTCCTCTTCAAGGGAAAACCAACGCAGTGCTCAAGCGATAGCAGGCCTCAGAACACTGAGACTGAAAGGTCGAACATGAATCATATAGTAGATATGATCAACATAGTGATGTTCACCATTGAAAACTACTCCGTCTCATGTGATGATTGGACATGGTTTAGTTGATATGGATTACGTGATCATTTAGATGACTAGAGGGATGTCTATCTAAGTGGGAGTTCTTAAGTAATATGATTAATTGAACTTTAATTTATCATGAACTTAGTACCTGGTAGTATTTGCATGTCTATGTTGCTGTAGATTAATGGCCCGTGCTATCGTTCCCTTGAATTTTAATGTGTTCCTAGAGAAAGCTAAGTTGAAAGATCATGGTAGCAACTACACGGATTGGGTCCGTAACTTGAGGATTACCCTCATTGCTGCACAGAAGAATTACGTCCTGGAAGCACCGCTAGATGCAAAGACCCGCTTCAGGAGCAACTCCGGATGTTATGAACGTCTGGCAAAGCAAAGCTGATGACTACTCGATAGTTCAGTGTGCCATGCTTTACGTCTTAGAATCAGGACTTCAAAGATGTTTTGAACGTCATGGAGCATATGAGATGTTCCAGGAGTTGAAGTTAATATTTCAAGCAAATGCCCGAGTTGAGAGATATGAAGTCTCTAACAAGTTCGATAGCTGCAAAATGGAGGAGAATAGTTCTGTCAGTGAACACATACTCAGAATGTCTGGGTACCACAACCACTTGACTCAGTTGGGAGTTAATCTTCCTGATGATAATGTCATTGACAGAGTTCTTAAATCACTGCCACCAAGCTATAAAGGCTTCATTATGAACTATAATATGCAAGGGATGGAAAAGACAATTCCCGATCTCTTCGCGATGCTAAAAGCTGCGGACGTAGAAATCAAGAAGGAGCATCAAGTGTTGATGGTTAACAAGACCACTAGTTTCAAGAAAAAGGGCAAAGGGAAGAAGGGGAACTTCAAGAAGAACAGCAAGCAAGTTGTTGCTCAAGGGAAGAAGCCCAAGACTGGACCTACGCCTGAGACTGAGTGCTTCTACTTCAAAGGGACTGGTCACTGGAAGCGGAACTGCCCCAAGTATTTGGCAGATAAGAAGGATGGCAAAGTGAAAGGTATATTTGATATACATGTTATTGATGTGTACCTTACAAATGCTTGTAGTAGCGCCTGGGTATTTGATACTGGTTCTGTTGCTCATATTTGCAACTCGAAATAGGGGCTATGGATTAAACGAAGATTGGCTAAGGAGAAGGTGATGATGCGCGTGGGAAATGGTTCCAAAGTCGATGTGATCGCCGTGGCCACGCTACCTCTACATCTACCGTCGGGATTAGTTTTAGACCTAAATAATTGTTATTTGGTGCCAGCGTTGAGCATGAACATTATATCTGGATCTTGTTTGATGCGAGACGATTATTCATTTAAATCAGAGATTAATGGTTGTTCTATTTATATGAGTAATATCTTTTATGGTTATGCACCCTTGATGAGTGGTCTATTTTTGTTGAATCTCGATTGTAGTGATACACATATTCATAATATTGAAGCCAAAAGATGCAAGGTTAATAATGATAGTGCAACTTATTTGTGGCACCGCCGTTTAGGTCATATTGCTGTAAATCGCATGAAGAAACTCCATGCTGATGGACTTTTGGAATCACTTGATTATGAATCACTTGATACTTGCGAACCATGCCTCATGGGCAAGATGACTAAAACTCCGTTCTCCGGAACAATGGAGCGAGCAACTGACTTATTGGAAATAATACATATTGATGTATGCGGTCCGGTGAGTGTTGAGGATCGCGACTGGTATCGTTATTTTCTGACCTTCACAAATGATTTGAGCAGATATGGGTATATCTACTTAATGAAACATAAGTCTGAAACATTTGAAAGGTTCAAAGAATTTCAGAGTGAAGTGGAAAATCATCGTAACAAGAAAATGAAGTTTCTACGATCAGATCGCGGAGGTGAATATTTGAGTTATGAGTTTGGTCTTCATTTGAAACAATGTGGAATAGTTTTGCAACTCACGCCACCTGGAACACCACAGCGTAATGGTGTGTCCGAATTTCGTAACCGTACTTTATTACATATGGTGCAATCTATGATGTCTCTTACTGATTTACCGCTATCGTTTTGGGGTTATGCTTTAGAGACCGTTGCATTCACGTTAAATAGGGCACCATCTAAATCTGTTGAGATGACACCATATGAACTATGGTTTGGTAAGAAACCCAAGTTGTCATTTCTTAAAGTTTGGGGCTGTGATGCTTATGTGAAAAAGCTTCAACCTGATAAGCTCGAACCCAAATCGGAGAAATGTGTCTTCATAGGATACCCAAAAGAGACTGTTGGGTACACCTTCTATCACAGATCCGAAGGCAAGATATTCGTTGCTAAGAATGGATACTTTCTAGAGAAGGAGTTTCTCTCGAAAGAAGTGAGTGGGAGGAAAGTAGAACTTGATGAGATAATTGTACCTACTCCCTTATTGGAAGGTATTCCATCACAACAATCAGTTCTTGTGATTCCTACACAAATTAGTAAGGAAGCTAATGATGATGATCAGGAAACTTCTGATCAAGTTACTATCGAACCCCATAGGTCAACCAGAGTAAGATCCGCACCATAGTGGTACGGTAATCCTATTCTAGAAGTCATGTTACTTGACCATGACGAACCTACGAACTATGAGGAAGCGATGATGAGCCCATATTCTGCAAAATGGCTTGAGGCCATGAAATCTAAGATGGGATCCATGTATGAGAACAAAGTGTGGACTTTGGTTGACTTTCCCGATGATTGGCAAGCAATAGAGAATAAATGGATCTTCAAGAAGATGACTGACGCTGACGGTAATGTTACTGTCTACAAAGCTCGACTTGTTGCGAAAGGTTTTTGACAAGTTCAAGGACTTGACTACGATGAGACCTTCTCACCCATTGCGATGCTTAAGTCTGTCCGTATCATGTTAACAATTGCCGCATTTTATGATTATGAAATTTGGCAAATGGATGTCAAAACTGCATTCCTTAATGGATATCTTAAAGAAGAATTGTAATATACGCTTTGATAGTGTGATCAAAGCATATGGTTTTATATAGACTTTTGGAGAAGCATGTATTTACAAGAAAGTGAGGGGGAGCTCTGTAGCATTTCTGATATTATATGTGGATGACATATTGTTAATTGGAAATAATACAGAATTTCTGGATAGCATAAAAGGATACTTGAATAAGAATTTTTCAATGAAAGACCTCGGTGAAGCTGCATATATATTAGGCATCAAGATCTATAGATATAGATCAAGACGCTTAATTGGACTTTCACAAAGCACATACCTTGATAAAGTTTTGAAGAAGATCAAAATGGATCAGTCAAATAAAGGGTTCTTGCCTGTGTTACAAGGTGTGAAGTTGAGTCAGACTCAATGCCCGACCAATGTAGAAGATAGAGAGAAAATGAAAGTCATCCCCTATGCCTCAACCATAGGTTCTATCATGTATGCAATGATGTGTACCGGACCTGATGTGTGCCTTGCTATAAGTTTAGCAGGGAGGTACCAAAGCAATCCAGGAGTGGATCACTGGACAACGGTCAAGAACATCCTGAAATACCTGAAAAGGACTAAGGATATGTTTCTCATTTATGGAGGTGACAAAGAGCTCGTCATAAATGGTTACGTCGATGCAAGCTTTGACACTGATCCGGATAACTCTAAGTCACAAACCGGATACATATTTATATTGAATGGTGGAGTTATCGGTTGGTGCAGTTCCAAGTAGAGCATCGTGGCGGGATCTACATGTGAAGCAGAGTACATAGCTGCTTCGGAAGCAACAAATGAAGGAGTCTAGATGAAGGAGTTCATATCCGATCTAGGTGTAATACCTAGTGCATTGGGTCCAATGAAAATCTTTTGTGACAATACTGGAGCAATTGCCTTGGAAAATGAATCCAGATTTCACAAGAGAACCAAACACATCAAGAGACGCTTCAATTCCATCCGCGATCAAGTCAAGGAGGGAGACATAGAGATTTGCAAGATACACACGGATCTGAATGTTGCAGACCCGTTGACTAAGCCTCTGTCACAAGCAAAACATGATCAGCACCAAGACTCCATGAGTGTTAGAATCATTACTATGTAATCTGGATTATTGATTCTAGTGCAAGTGGGAGACTGAAGGAAATATGCCCTAGAGGCAATAATAAAGTTGTTATTTATATTTCGTTATATCATGATAAATGTTTATTATTCATTCTAGAAATGTATTAACCAGAAACTTAGTACATGTGTGAATACATAGACAAACAGAGTGTCCCTAGTATGCCTCTACTTGACTAGCTCGTTAATCAAAGATGGTTAAGTTTCATGACCATAGGCATGTATTGACATTTGATGAACGGGATCACATCATTAGAGAATGATGTGATGGACAAGACCCATCCGTTAGCTTAGCATAATGATCGTTTATTTATTGCCATTGCTTTCTTCATGACTTATACATGTTCCTCTGACTATGAGATTATGCAACTTCCGAATACCGTAGGAACACCTTGTGTGCTATCAAACGTCACAATGTAACTGGGTGATTATAAAGATGCCCTAGAGGTGTCTCTGATGGTGTTTGTTGAGTTGGCATAGATCGAGATTAGGATTTTTCACTCCGTCTATCGGAGAGATATCTCTGGGCCCTCTCGGTAATGCACATCACTATAAGCTTGCAAGCAATGTGACTAATGAGTTAGTTAGGGGATGATTCATTATGGAATGAGTAAAGAGACTTGCCAGTAACGAGATTGAACTAGGTATGATGACATCGACGATCGAATCTCGGGCAAGTAACATACCGATGACAAAGGGAATGATGTATGTTGTTATGTGATTTGACCGATAAAGATCTTTGTAGAATATGTAGGAGCCAATATGAGCATCCAGGTTCAGCTATTGGTTATTGATCGGAGATGTGTGTCGGTCATGTCTACATAGTTCTCGAACCCGCAGGGTCTGCACGCTTAATGTTCGATGACGATTTGTATTATGAGTTATGTGATTTGATGACCAAAGTTTGTTCGGAGTTCCAGATGAGATCACGGACATGATGAGGAGTCTCGAAATGGTCGAGAGGTAAAGATTCATATATTGGAAGGTTGCATTTTGACATCAGAATGATTCCGAGTAGTTCGGGCATTTTTCCGGAGTATCGGGAGGTTATCGAAACCCCCCGGGGAAGTTAATGGGCCTTAGTGGGCTTTAGTTGAGAGAGGTTAGAAGGGCCACGAGGTGGCCCGCGCCTCCCCCCTGCCCAAACTGATTTGGACAAGGGGTGGGGGGCGGCCCCCTCCTTCCTTCTCCTTCTCCCCTCCTTCCTTTCCCTCCGGTGGAAGAAAGGAAAAGGGAGGGTGAATCCTACTTGGACTAGGACTCCAAGTAGGACTCCCCTGGCGTGGCCCTCCTGGCCGGCCTGCTCTCTCCCTCCCTCCTTTATATACGTGGCCAGGGGGCACCCGAATAGCACAACAGATAATCTCTTAGCCGTGTGCGGTGGCCCCCTCCATAGTTCAACACCTCGGACATATCGTCGTAGTGCTTAGGTGAAGCCCTGCGCCGGTAACTTCATTATCACCGTCGCCACGCCGTCGTGCTGATGGAACTCTCCCTCGTCCTCAACTGGATCAAGAGCTCGAGGGACGTCATCCTATTGAACGTGTGCTGAACATGGAGGTGTCGTATGTTCAGTGCTTGGATCGATTGGATCGTGAAGACGTTCGACTACATCAACCACGTTACTAAACGCTTCCGCTTTCGGTCTACGAGGGTATGTGGACACACTCTCTCCTCTCGTTTCTATGCATCTCCTAGATAGATCTTGTGTGATCGTAGGATTTTTTTTGAAATATTGCGTTCCCCAACAGTTCTTAGTCCTACCCAATTGACATTTGTTAACGGCAGGTTCATTCTCGATGGTGTTCTGTGCTTGCATGAGATTGTGCGCGAGCTTAGAATTAGGGGTACTAAAGCTATTATTCTTAATCTTCATTTCGAGAAGGCTTATGATTCTGTCGGTTGGGAGTTTCTTCGCTAAGTCCTACTTGCCAAAGGTTTTGATGGCGCATATGTGCATAGGGTGATGCAGTTAGTGTCTGGTGGGCACACTGTTGTGTCGGTTAATGGAAGACTAGTAACTTCTTCACTGACAGTAGGGGCCTACGGCAGGGCGATCTAACATCTCCTCTGCTCTTCAATTTTGTTGTAAATGCGCTCTCATGTATTCTTTCTCGGGTGGCTGGCGCGGTCCACATCACCCCTGTTGCTACCCACCTCTTTCTGAAGGGCATCTCGCATCTTCAATATATGCCGATGATACGATTGACATGGTAGAACTTAATGAATCTTCTCTTGCCCACCTCAAGTTTCTTCTCCTTTGCTTTGAGGCCTTGTCGGGGCTTAAGATCATTTTTTTAAAGTGAGGTGATTGTGACTGGTGTCTCTCAAGAGGAGGTTGTGAGAGTGTATCTGCTCCTCAACTGCAGTCTAGGTTCCTTTCCTTTCAAGTATCTACGTCTTCCTATTTCTCCTTCCCGTTTGTGTGCCAAGGATTTCACTCCTTTGGTCACTAAAGTGGGTAATTGGGTGATGTTGTGGCGTGGTAGGTATAACACTAACGCGAGCCAGGTTTTCCTTATTAATGCCTACCTCTTGTCTCTACCCATGTTCACCATGGGCTTCTATCATCTTTCTGAAGGGACCCGTGATGGTTTTTACAAGCATAGAGGTGCTTTCTATTGGAATGTTGCGGATAACAAGCGCAAATATCGGCTAATTAAATGGAAAATTATGTGCGGGCCCAAAAACCTTGGGGGGTTGGGCATCTTGAACACGTCTGTGATGAACAAGTGTCTTATTATTAAGTGGTGGTGGAGGATTATGACCTCGGACCCTAGCACATTGTGGTTTTCGCTCCTTAAAGCTAAATACTTCCCGCACGGTAGCCTCCTCTTTGCCTCGGCCTCTAATGGCTCTCAGTTTTGGAAAGATTTGGTCAAAGTGTGTGATGTGTTCTGGCATCATGTTAAGTTTGTTGTGGGGGGTGGTGGTTCTACTCGTTTTTGGTTGGACTGGTGGCGTAGGGACTCCCATTTAGCTATTTTGTTTCTTGTTCTATTTTTGTTTATCCCAACCCAGAGATCTCAAGTTATGAGCTCTCACACAATAACTAGGGGTTGGGCTTCAGGAGATCCCTTTCTCCTGCATAGTTGGGCGGCTGGCATCGCCTTGCTGCTACGTTCCCTTTGCTCTCGGAGGAGGACACTATCGTTTGGCCTCATTCGCGTCTGGGAGGTTCTTGGTCAAATCTTTATATTCTAGACTCATTTCGGGCTCCCCTACGCCCAAGTTCAAGTCCATTTGAGAGGCTAAGGTGCCACCCAAGATTAAGATCTTCATGTGGTAAGCTATTAGGGGCAGGCTCCCCTCGGCTGACCAAATTCGCAAAAGGAATGGGCCTGGTTCGGATCGTTGTGCCTTATGCTCTGATTTGGAGGATTCCAATCACATTTTCTTTGGCTGTGTTCTAGCCAAGCTGGCTTGGTGTTGCATTTGGTCCTCTTAGGCGTGTTGTGGGCCCCCAATTCTTTTACTAAGCTTCGGTTGCTCGCTTCGGGGCTCCAGGGGCAGACCAAACGGCTGTTATGGGTGGGGTTTGCCACCCTTTGTTGGGCGCTTTGGACCACTAGGAACAAGTTTACGATTGAGCGTGTCTTCCCTAACAAGCCTGTTGATTTTCTCTTAAAATGTATATCTTCTTGCAGCAGTGGAGATTATTGACCAAGGCTGCTGATCGTGACGCTATGGAGGTGTTGATTTCAAATGTTTGGCCATCTGCTTCTTCACTATCATATCAAGATCCTGATGCTCGGGCTTAGGTCTACTTGCTTTGCTTCCTAGGGGTAGGTTGTTGGCCTGCGCACCTGTCTTGTTGATCTTATGGTGGCCTGTGTCCGTAAACTTATGTGGCATGTGTGTCATGGTTGTTGGTCTGTGCTACTTCCTTGTTTTGTTTCGTTCTTGTTGATGGATGTTGTGTCGTACTCTGCCTGGTGGTTTTATCTATAAAGTTGGGTGTATACCTTTCCTCTAAACAAATAAGACGTTCTAACTTTTTTGTGAATCAGCTGGACATAAACATGTTTTAGTGTGTTTGGTCATCAATTTTAATTCGTATGTAGTTCATATTCAAATATTCAAAACATCTTATATTTATGAATGAAAGGAGTATTAGATTTGCATCTGAAAGATGTTTTTCACGGTATAATTTTTGTGAACATATAGTTTATGTTTTATGAGTTAAATTTATGGTCAAAGTTTTGAACCAGAATAAAAGGTGGGGCCAATAAATCCGCAAGGAGGAAGCAGTACAACTTTGCCACCAACAAAGATGTGCATGCAATCGAACAGCACAACTGAAAACTTTTTTTTAGTTGGAAAAGATAAATTCTTGTGTGTACAAGATTAGAGGCAATACTCTCCAAAGGTGCAGTTCTTATATTGAAATTTACTCCATTTAGCAACACTTTCATGTGATGTGCCCGCGCATTTGAAGATCGAAGTTGGAACAATTAGCAATAAAATGTGGATTATATGGCACAAAAGCTGCATAGCTAGAAAATATTTTGGACCTCATGCATCTGACACTGGTACTGGATATAGTAATACTCCTAAAAAAGGACACTGGTACTAGTAGATGTCTAGATGGCAGAGGGCTTTATTTCCCGCGAAATGTCCAACTTCCCTTGCACCACTGCACAACAGATTTGGGCGGTGAAGGCACCGGCACCACCGACAGGCGCGTCGAGCTGTGCGGACACCACCATTGCCTCCCGAGCTCGAATGATCCTCCTGCCTCGTCGTGGTAGGAAAGCCCATCTGCCGTCGTCGGCAACAGGCCGGCGCGTATCTGCTCCGGCTCGACGTGCTCGTGCTGCTCCGAGAGCTTCTTGGGCAGGTAAACCGGGGAGCTGTGCCAGACCAGCTCCAGAGGCAAACCGGACGAATTCTGGAGCGGGAGGATGTAGAAGTGGGCGCACGCCATCAGGATCTCAGCGGGCAACCGCGACCGTGGCGCGGCCCGGGGCCGCGTCGGCTCGAAGCCGTAGCGGTGGCAGCGTTGGACGGCGCGAACGAAGGACGGGTACATGGCAGACGGGGCAGGGGAGTTCCTTCCGTGGACGGCCATCCCGGCGAGGAGATCCTTCATGGCCTCACGGGCAGCGCCGAACTGGGGCGGCAGGAGCTCGACGCAGCTCGTGGCGACCCTCATGGCGTCCAGGGACTCGGAGACGCGGAACGCCGCCATCATCTTGAAGTTCTTCTCCCACGCCACGTCGTGCTCGTAGGACATCCACAGGCACGCCGCCGCCGCCGTCGTCCCGTCGCCTCCTTCGAGCTCAAGCCACCATGGCTGGAGCAGCATCACCGCGGTGCCGCCCTCCATCCTGAGCGACAATTCCGCCGCCTCCCCGGCCGCCAACGACCGCGCGAACGACGGGAGGAACATCAGGGTCTTGGGACGGCCGCCGCACCTGACCAACTCGAAGAAGCCGTCGGCGCCGTCGGCTATCCTCTCGAACCTCCGCACCGCGGAGTCGGTCAGATCGTCGCCGGGAGCTGTACCCCGGCTGAACGGCATGAACCGCTTGGCTGCTCGCGCCACGCGCCGTGGAAAGGAGCTGCTTCGCGCCATCCCCGGCTCCTCCAAGGTGCCGGTGTTTCTTTTGTTGGAGCGTACGATGCCTTTGCCTTCCTTGATCACACGCTTCAACTTGGCCTTCCAACGGAGCAGCGGTGCGTGCGTGACCTGCCAGTCTTCGGACATGGCGACGATGGTCTGGAGCTTGAGCACGGCCATTTCTACTCGATCCACCTTCATCTCGCCGGTCTCGCCTTCTCCTGATAAAAGCAAACATAATCTTTGCACTGCCTCGCCGGCGACGGCAGAGCAGACTGTGTCCGCCATTGATTTGCTTGTCAA
The DNA here is from genome assembly GCF_002162155.2 of Triticum dicoccoides. NCBI lineage: Eukaryota > Viridiplantae > Streptophyta > Magnoliopsida > Poales > Poaceae > Triticum > Triticum dicoccoides. Next base: position 448,016,360 of record NC_041380.1, on the reverse strand, counting down.
CTCAAGCAGACACGTAGTCGCAACGTCATTTGGAGCATCTAATTGGTTTTGCTTATTACACCGGCCTCTCTTATTTGTTCTTTGTCTTCCGGTCAGATGTCACTGGTGTCTTTTAACTATGCGTCACTTTCTGATTTTTCTCTTCTTGGAGCATCTATATCTCGAACGACTGAGAGGGTGTTTGTTTTTATAAACCAAACGGGAGCGACTTATAGAGACTTAAAGTGGGCATTTGGAACTTATGAAATAAGACTCTCAAGAAAGGACCTATAGTTATAATATGGTCTTATAAAGACTTATAAGTCCCGGGAACCAAACAGGTAGGGACTTTTTAGGGACTTGGAACTTATAAGTTGGGACTAAAAAAAGTCATAGGACTTATGAACCAAACAGGGCCTGAATGATGTTGTTTTCTACCACTCCCTCAGTTGCTTCTTTTATTGACCATCTTCAACATTGACCCTTCATCAAAACATTTGAAATTGATGTGGAGGTGGTTGTAAACAGTCAACAGTCATTAAACATGTTTGACGTCTTATGTGTCTAGTCATAAGTATCTAACAATACAAGATACAAATGTGCTAGACACACATATTTGAAGTTTCAAACAAGTAATAATTCGTTGAAAAAATAGATCAAGAACACGGAACAACCACGTCTCATGGGTTTTGACGAGTTTCCCTTCAAAAACTTATAAACCCTGCTTCCGGTCTAAAAATGAAAATGCAGTACTCCGGCCGATTCATCGGCAAAAAAAAGCATGGGCCAAAACCATGCCGTATCAGATGTTCTCCATAATAAGCTGAAAGAAACAAATATTCAATTCGCCTCCCGAGCTCATCTACACCCTCTAAACAATAAATTCAGAAAAATACTAAAAAAATCAAAAATTCTAAAAAAAATTGTGTTGAAAGATGCCTGAGAACGTTCACAGCCCCCAAATTTGCCGAGAGCTCGTCAGATGTTCAAATGCTCTGAATTTGCACATACATCACGAACTCGAGCATCTTTCACCACAAAAAGAATTGAATTTCTTTACTATTTTTGGCGAATTTGCTGTTCACTTCCGGGCTCAGATGAGCCTAGGAGTCAAAACACACCGTCCGAAAAGAAACTCTTAGCATATACCGCTAGTTACATAACTCCAAGGGGTGTTCTTGGCATGTTACCATGGCATGGCAGCATCCGTCTTTAAAATTCAATATCATCATTGGTACAGAAGTTACACATCGTTGGTGCCTTGAGCGATGAACCGTTACAATGGCAGTGTAACTCTGCACTTCCCTAATTTATAACTTGGTATTACAGAAGAAATACAGTGTTCGATGGCTTCAAAATCTCTTTGGACACTCAAAGAGAAAACCGTGACCGTACTGCCTCCAGTTACCGACCGAACATATAGCATGACACCGTCAGTCTCTTATGCATCCGCATCAGCCCCTCGAACTATAGCTCGAACCATTCTAAGACGCGACGCTGTTACATAAGGTCCCTCAAAGCTGTCCGTTTAGCGAAACATCAGCGCCAAAGCTTTGCTAGGGAACAGATCTAGTTTGTTGCACCGGTGAGCTGTTCCACATGCAGAGTTATTGCCTCGGGGCATGGAGACTGGGCTTTTAATAGTTCCAATCGATGGAACGGGTGTGCAAATTGCAGAACATAGTCTTCATCTGCAAGACATGGGGCAAACGATATCACGCACATGAAGAGAACTACTCGGGATTATGAATGGCAACAAGTGCATATTTTTGAGAGAGGAAGGTGAAGATGCATCTAGTAAGAGTGGTGAAGGAATTCTCACTTTCTTTGACAGTGCCATACAGCCAGCATAAAACCTCGTCAGCAAAGGCCAAGCAGACACCACCCTGAATATTACAGTGGGAAGTGCAAGAAAGTAATTTAGAACCATACATTTAATTAAAATTAAGCTAGTCACATATGTTGCATAGCAAGTAATTTGGTACTCTCCTACAAAAGAGGGCAGTTATCAGTTATCCTACGCGTCAAAACAGAAAAAGGGACTGCAGCATCAGAGTAATGGCAAGTGTACACTCCTTTCCACTATTATTTAAGATTTGGCAAGACAAACCAGTTATTCGACTTTCTATATAGGTTATTATGCGCTTCTAAGTCCTAATATTATACTCACACACTCATGTTCTTCCTTACATATCATAGACTCCACTGTTGTGAATGAACAACACGGAATTAATTTAGTATACCTGCCAGTAGTTCTTTGCTTTCACTTTTTGTGTAATATCTTTAGTTCTTAGTCTCTCAGTTCGTATAAGTACACCAGCATCATTCCTGCAAAGCCAAAAAGAGAGGAGTGTAACTTGATCAAGTTAAAACCAATTTTGAACATTGCAGCCAATCCATCTACACATCACAAACAACACTGAACAGAGTCAGACAGAAAAGGTAATCGTACTCCCCTTCCTAATTGTATCAACCATATAGCCAATATTAGAGGATTGGAATTTGAATGTCTTTCTGGTTGAATGTCTCATTATTAAGCAAAAACCACAGGTTATGTAGCATGCAGTGTGTTAGACAGTAAGCATAAAAGTTTGAACAAAATGCTTGAAAAGTGGTCAAACAAATTAAACTGAAGGAACTACAAACTCAAAAAAGTTATGTATCATTAGGCCTGTTATAATATATAATTTGATATATACTAAAGCTCTGATGTATTATTCTCTGACAGGAAGCTTGAAGTACTAACAAAGAATGTCGTGATGATTGAATACTACCTGAATCCCACGACAACATACGACACGCCAACAAGGAATGGTTGAATCTGTAATATTCAGTAAATTAAAAGTTAATGTTTCAAGCTATATATAGTAGATATGACTTCTGAAGATAAAATACTATGAAGCTGAAGTTGTGATCGCAGAGAGAATCATAACAAGATGGCCATGTAAAGTTGTTAGCATATATCCTCAGTCCCCGCATACAAGAAACAAATCATCCTCAGAACTTAAGGGGGTCAATTAAAAATGTAAGAAACTTAATAAAAGGAACTGTTGTAAGATCATATGGAGCACAGTCTCAATATAGGATTTCACGCTGTGGAAGAGAACAGAATAAGTTGCAAACGATAGTTATGATAAAAAAATGGTGTCATGCAATAGCTACAAAAAATAAGAGGACAAGAAATTACCCAAAACCCAAGTAACTTCTCTTTCTCAAATTTTTCCACCGTATGATACTCCAGCTGTTACAAAATTCAGAATGGTGACTAGATTGAATATATGTGGTATCAGAACACTGAAAGCTCATGGAAAAGAAGAACGACCTCTCTGCTTGTTTTCAACTCCACATAAAACTGCCTACCATCGTCGGTTGAATCACAGCAATCCATCTCAGCACCCATGACAATGCGATGCGCGCCCAATTTCGTCTTTATTACAGAATAATACTCTACATTAGCATCAATACCGCTTCCGTCTTCGTCAATGGAGTTCTCAGTGGCAAGATTTTCAAAAGAATAGCCCCAAAAACATCTGAGGATCAAACATAGCACCAGCAAGAAAAGGTACATCAAATTAATATTCATTAGAGATTCATCCGCTGTAATGATGACAATTCCGAATATGATTACAAACATCAAGGCACCAGCTAATTTAACAGGCAAATGATGAGAATGACATGCAGCCCTTCACACATTTCCAACCTTCCCAGAGATACTAACATTTTAGACAACTATATTTTATTACATGATATCAAGATCAGAAAATTGCCAAACAATTAAATCAGCATTAAGAACTCAAATTGGAAAGATAACCCTTGGGCCAAAACCATGCCGTATCAGATGTTCTCCATAATAAGCTGAAAGAAACGAATATTCAATTCGGCTCCCGAGCTCATCTACACCCTCTAAACAATAAATTCAGAAAAATACTAAAAAATCAAAAATTCTAAAAAAAATTGTGTTGAAAGATGCCTGAGAACGTTCACAGCCCCCAAATTTGCCGAGAGCTCGTCAGATGTTCAAATGCTCTGAATTTTTGCACATACATCACGAACTCAAGCATCTTTCATCACAAAAAGAATTGAATTTTTTTACTATTTTTGGCGAATTTACTGTTCACTTCCGGGCTCAGATGAGCCTAGGAGTCAAAACACACCGTCCGAAAAGAAACTCTTAGCATATACCGCTAGTTACATAACTCCAAGGGGTGTTCTTGGCATGTTACCATGGCATGGCAGCATCCGTCTTTAAAATTCAATATCATCATTGGTACAAAAGTTACACATCGTTGGTGCCTTGAGCGATGAACCGTTACAATGGCAGTGTAACTCTGCACTTCCCTAATTTATAACTTGGTATTACAGAAGAAATACAGTGTTCGATGGCTTCAAAATCTCTTTGGACACTCAAAGAGCAAACCGTGACCGTACTGCCTCCAGTTACCGACCGAACATATAGCATGACACCGTCAGTCTCTTATGCATCCGCATCAGCCCCTCGAACTATAGCTCAAACCATTCTAAGACGCGACGCTGTTACGTAAGGTCCCTCAAAGCTGTCCGTTTAGCGAAACATCAGCGCCGAAGCTTTGCTAGGGAACAGATCTAGTTTGTTGCACCGGTGAGCTGTTCCACATGCAGAGTTATTGCCTCGGGGCATGGAGACTGGGCTTTTAATAGTTCCAATCGATGGAACGGGTGTGCAAATTGCAGAACATAGTCTTCATCTGCAAGACATGGGGCAAACGATATCACGCACATGAAGAGAACTACTCGGGATTATGAATGGCAACAAGTGCATATTTTTGAGAGAGGAAGGTGAAGATGCATCTAATAAGAGTGGTGAAGGAATTCTCACTTTCTTTGACAGTGCCATACAGCCAGCATAAAACCTCGTCAGCAAAGGCCAAGCAGACACCACCCTGAATATTACAGTGGGAAGTGCAAGAAAGTAATTTAGAACCATACATTTAATTCAAATTAAGCTAGTCACATATGTTGCATAGCAAGTAATTTGGTACTCTCCTACAAAAGAGGGCAGTTATCAGTTATCCTACGCGTCAAAACAGAAAAAGGGACTGCAGCATCAGAGTAATGGCAAGTGTACACTCCTTTCCACTATTATTTAAGATTTGGCAAGACAAACCAGTTATTCGACTTTCTATATAGGTTATTATGCGCTTCTAAGTCCTAATATTATACTCACACACTCATGTTCTTCCTTACATATCATAGACTCCACTGTTGTGAATGAACAACACGGAATTAATTTAGTATACCTGCCAGTAGTTCTTTGCTTTCACTTTTTGTGTAATATCTTTAGTTCTTAGTCTCTCAGTTCGTATAAGTACACCAGCATCATTCCTGCAAAGCCAAAAAGAGAGGAGTGTAACTTGATCAAGTTAAAACCAATTTTGAACATTGCAGCCAATCCATCTACACATCACAAACAACACTGAACAGAGTCAGACAGAAAAGGTAATTGTACTCCCCTTCCTAATTGTATCAACCATATAGCCAATATTAGAGGATTGGAATTTGAATGTCTTTCTGGTTGAATGTCTCATTATTAAGCAAAAACCACAGGTTATGTAGCATGCAGTGTGTTACATGTGTAGAACAGAAGACCATACTGGGTGAGATATGTTCATACCACTAACAGTAAGCATAAAAGTTTGAACAAAATGCTTGAAAAGTGGTCAAACAAATTAAACTGAAGGAACTACAAACTCAAAAAAGTTATGTATCATTAGGCCTGTTATAATAGATAATTTGATATATACTAAAGCTCTGATGTATTATTCTCTGACAGGAAGCTTGAAGTACTAACAAAGAATGTCGTGATGATTGAATACTACCTGAATCCCACGACAACATACGACACGCCAGCAAGGAATGATTGAATCTGTAATATTCAGTAAAGTAAAAGTTAATGTTTCAAGCTATATATAGTAGATATGACTTCTGAAGATAAAATACTATGAAGCTGAAGTTGTGATCGCAGAGAGAATCATAACAAGATGGCCATGTAAAGTTGTTAGCATATATCCTCAGTCCCCGCATACAAGAAACAAATCATCCTCAGAACTTAAGGGGGTCAATTAAAAATGTAAGAAACTTAATAAAAGGAACTGTTCTAAGATCATACGGAGCACAGTCTCAATATAGGATTTCACGCTGTGGAAGAGAACAGAATAAGTTGCAAACGATAGTTATGATAAAAAAATGGTGTCATGCAATAGCTACAAAAAATAAGAGGACAAGAAATTACCCAAAACCTAAGTAACTTCTCTTTCTCAAATTTTTCCACCGTATGATACTCCAGCTGTTACAAAATTCAGAATGGTGACTAGATTGAATATATGTGGTATCAGAACACTGAAAGCTCATGGAAAAGAAGAACGACCTCTCTGCTTGTTTTCAACTCCACATAGAACCGCCTACCATCGTCGGTTGAATCACAGCAGTCCATCTCAGCACCCATGACAATGCGATGCGCGCCCAATTTCGTCTTTATTACAGAACAATACTCTACATTAGCATCAATACCGCTTCCGTCTTCGTCAATGGAGTTCTCAGTGGCAAGATTTTCAAAAGAATAGCCCCAAAAACATCTGAGGATCAAACATAGCACCAGCAAGAAAAGGTACATCAAATTGATATTCATTAGAGATTCATCCGCTGTAATGATGACAATTCCGAATATGATTACAAACATCAAGGCACCAGCTAATTTAACAGGCAAATGATGAGAATGACATGCAGCCCTTCACACATTTCCAACCTTCCCAGAGATACTAACATTTTAGACAACTATATTTTATTACATGATATCAAGATCAGAAAATCGCCAAACAATTAAATCAGCATTAAGAACTCAAATTGGAAAGATAACCCTTGGGCTATCACAATTCCTATAAGAACTAATACAAACTCAAAGCATCACCATATTAGCATACTAAATTCCGACTTTTTTTTTTTGTAACTAAATCTTCCTAATGCCAGAGAGGAAGAGAGAAATCAGCACCATCAAACTCAAACTTAACAAAATACCCCTTGCATAGGTAAGATTATCATAACACTACTTGCTTTGTAACTCTTCCTATTGCCAACAA
>NC_041380.1:448004725-448008982 GCF_002162155.2 Triticum dicoccoides | reverse complement strand
TTTATGGACATCAAGGTATACAACACCATTTCTTTTGTGCACACCCATCTTCCATGGTTCTTTTAGATAAGCCGTGGCCAATATCTGACGATTTTACAAATAGTCACATAAGACTGTCAGCAGACAAGCATAGTAAAAGAAATTACACAGAACAAAGTTTTATTACAGTGTCCTGCAAAATACTCCCTCCGTTCCATAATTAGTACATATAGATTTTTTGAAAAGTCAATCTTTGCAAACCTTGACCAATTTTATAGAGAAGAAAACTATTTATATCTACAATATCAAATATATAAAATACGAAGCTACATCTTATGATGAATCTAATGGTATATGTTAGGTATTCTAGATGTAAATGTTTTTCTCCACAAACTTGGTCAAAGTTTGTGAGGTTTGACTTTTCTAAAAATCTATATGCACTACATTATGGAACGGAGGGAGTATATGTGCATCTGTCATTAGATTAAACAAGATACAAAAACCAGTGTAAGCTGTAAGGACAACTACCCGACTCTTCTACATGGACAAACATAAGTTACAGCAACGGAAAAGAAAAGATGTTATGATTTAAATAGTCTGCACTGGGAGGACCATACCTTGTTAAGGTTGTTGCGATACGTCTGCAAGAGGAGCATACATGATCAGAAATTCTAAGCATAGCATACCGAAATAACAGATATGAAGTTGGCAATAATGCATTTTACCACAAAATGTATATTCTGAAGAGGTAGATTTGAATTTCTTATGCATGCAAGAAGGTCGCCAAATCCTTGAGAACCCAAATCTGGCATTACACCACATTAACCATGAATGAATGCTCTCAGATAAAAACAAATTCAAGAGGAACAAAAACTTCCAAATAATTGAATTGGATCCTATTGTTCAAGAAACAAATTTTTGGAATTAACTTCAATAACTTCATTCCTTTCCCATTGTGTATTGGAAACAGTTAGTCTGTTAATTCTTGAAGATTTATTTTCTTTCATGTCCTTTCTTATATGCAAAAAAAAAACCAGTCTTACGAAAAACACAGATGCAATACCTCAGCTGAAATATAGTACAATAGTGAAAACTCACTATGAAGAAAATTTATCTATGCAGATGCCTTAAGTGGTCCACTTAAGGTTTCAAGACTCGCACAATCTTTTTGGGACGGAGGGAGTACAAAACAGTTGGCTCTACCATATAGAATAAGGGAAAGGTACCATGCTATCAAGATCTTCCTATAAATGTGTGTAGGTTATTATGTGACAACTGAAACAGAGTTTGTAGGGAACAATTTTCAGGCAATAACAATAACACAGATAATATATTCTACATTAATCGAGCTGGTGGTATTAACTAGAATGTAGAAACAACAAACATAACTTCAGAAAGGAAGTACCTCTTTTCTCTATAAACGTTTCAAATCCTTTATTGAGATCTTCACCAGCATAATCACAAATATTACGTTTGAAAAGCCTCTACAAAAAAGGATGTTTAGTACAACGGCCAACTTTTAGGGCAAACTTTCTTTGAAAAAAGAACATGTATTCAGAAATCAAGGTTTACACTCGATAGACAATGAAATTGATAATCAGAATCTCTGATATCTTACCAAGCTGCGATCATCAAAATATACATCCCCACCCTCAACACGGCTGTAGCATGCAATCTCACATGGCTGCATGAGGTAACAAAGGATAGCCCTTCAGAAAACAAATACATCAAACGAAAATCAAATGAACATGGTACTGTTATGCACCTCCTGAAAAGCAACAGCCTTCCTAGATAAAGTTTCTTCACTCTTATTAAGTTTCATTTCTGAAACAAAACCTTCAACATTACGCCCATTTCCATACGAAAACCTCCCGCCATGGCCAAAATTATTTCGTCCTCCTGGATGGCCTCCTGGCCTTGGAAGAAGAGGTGGGCCCCTGCCACCTCGTCCTCCTCGAGAAAAATTGTTGGCGTTCCGTATCGGGGGCAGCACTATAAACAGAGGCAAAAAATATAAGAGGGTGTTAATGCCCAATCTCCCAACCTAGATACACTGAACCTTTTCAAAGCACTGGCTACCAAGTCCCCAGAATATCGAGCATACAGGCAAGGGAAACGATCCAGTCATCACATTCTTCACCAAAAAGCATGGGCGTTATGTATCACTAATGGAGTATATGTAGGTGGAGTGGGCGCAGACCCGTAGATTTCAGTTAGATTACACACAAAGCATGAGCATGATTTAGGCTAGATACGCAAAAAGCATGGAAATACAGTCTCATTTCCAGTGCTGGTCATTGTGTTCGATTTTTAAACCTTTATATCTATCGTAGTCTAGTGAGATGGTATTGTGGAAGAAACTGTGATCAAGTTTGTTTGGGAAACAGAATGAGATTAGATTCAGCCTTATTCCTAGTTGTAATTTACTGCAGAATTAAGTTCGGATTTTAGTTATTTACAGATTGCCGTTCTTTAGTATACTTGTCTAGTTTCAACCCAAAAAGGACATGAAGATAGTCGAATGTATCTTTCCAACTCACAGCGACCCAATTATATATATGGTTTCATGGTTTGTTCTTCTACTCTCTTCAGTAGTTCTGCTTAATGCTTTTGTAACTCAAAGTCTCTCTGACTCTACAAAATTAAGCAAGAACCAGAAGATGATGCTAGCAGAGAATTTGATCCAACATTATGCTCGAATTAGCCTGACATACACTGCTGAAATTTGGAACAATGATTCAAACACAAGTCTGCAGCAAGAGAGTTCATCGTGTACTGAAGCGAGAAGGTTAATTCTGCCAGACCAAACGCTCACTGCAGCTCCCAGAGCCCCACGAGCAACAAAACCAGCCAATCAGAAAGAAATCGGGTAGGGTTATGTAGCAATCTCCTAAGAAATTCTGCCCACCAAATACTGAGGAGACAACTTGGCCCAGAGGAATCTAGCGGCTGATTCAGTAACGAGAGGCGGACCTGGAACTAGGTAGTTGCTACGCGCGGGGGTCTTGACGTACTCCTCGTTGTCGGAGCCGAACAAATCTCTCGCCTCCTCCTCCTCGTCCCCGTACCCGGCGGCGGGCCTGACGGGCACGACGTCGAACGAGTCGTACTCCCCGCCGTCCCCGTCGTCGGCGCCGTCCTCGTCCCCGCCGCCGGCGGCGGGGCTGCTGCTGCGGCCGCTGGAGGCAGCGCTGGAGGAGGAGGAGGAGGCGGCGGCGGAGGACGAGGAGGATGAGGAGGGGGAGGAGGAGCCGGAGGAGGCGCCGCCTCCGCCCTCGGCCTCGGCTTCGGCGCCGTCGTATTCCTCGCCGAAGACGTCGACGTCCTGCTCCGCGAAGTCCATGGACGGGCGGGCCGGCGAGGGTTCGGGGTCGGGGGTCAGTGGGGGACCGCCGAGACGAAAGGTTCTCTTCTTCTCTTCTGGTCGGGGGGAGGGTTTGTAGTGGGAATCGACACGGCAGAGCTGGAGGCGGTAGGACGCACAGGAATAGGGTTCACCAGACCGACTTGGGGCCGGAACAGTAGCGGGACGCCCCGCTTGAACACCAGACCAAAGCCATGTTTTCTTTCTTTTTGGAGAAAGTCTCATGTAAAAACCTATGGAAACGTAAAACATAAATGTGGACCGTCAGATACGGATCGGCGGTTTCTTCACTCTTCAGCCGTTGTTCCGACGGCGGGAGAGTGGAGGAATCCAGATCCGAGCCTTAGGCATGTGTAAATAGTAGTGTAGGTTTCTTCAGCAACGCGGGGAGGGTGGTGGTGGAGATCTTGAGGTCTCGCCTAGGTGTCGGCATCCACCTCCGGGCAAGTGTGCTGCCCAGCCCCTTTCCGTCTGATGGCTTCTCGGGTTTCCCTCTCGGCGGCTTCCTCCTCCTTGAGCTCTCCGTCTCCGCCCCGTTCCCCTCCGGCGTGACCCCAGATCCGCTCCCTTGTGCTCGTCCCCGATGTGCTGGGCACACCTTTCGGGCCGATCTCCCAGGGCGCGGCTGCTGGGACCTCAAACCCCCGGCCGTCGGCAAGGGCGGAGTGGCAGACCAAGACCGGGCGGCGGCCGTGGAGTCCTGGCGCCAGGCAGATGTCGTCGCCGGCACAGCGACGTTGCCAGGGGTTCATCTTGCCCTCATCGAGGCCACCTAGATCCAACATCCCAGCAGAGCTCTACGGCTGCTGCTACAACTGTAGCGATGGGGGGCACATCTCCGTCGAATGCTGGAAGAAAACCAAGTGCGTGCGGTGCCGGGGTGAGGGGCACATCGCGAGGGACTACAAGCCCCC
>NC_041380.1:447975912-448004475 GCF_002162155.2 Triticum dicoccoides | reverse complement strand
TCGCCGCCGGTGGACGCGTAGGTGCAGCGGCTTCGCTCACCTGTGTCGGTGGTGGATGGCTCTGGGTCTACCGCCTCCCCTGTGCGCCGTGTGGAAGCACCCCCGCGCAGAGAGCTCTTGTCTCGTGAGGCCGCCGTGCTCCTGTTGGGGAACGTAGTAATTTCAAAAAAATTCCTACGCACACGCAAGATCATGGTGATGCATAGCAACGAGAGGGGAGAGTGTTGTCTACGTACCCTCGTAGACTGTTCGCGAAAGCATTATATCAACGCGGTTGATGTAGTCGTACGTCTTCACGTCCGACCGATCCAAGTACCGAAAGCACGGCACCTCCGAGTCCTGCACACGTTCGGCTCGGTGACGTCCTCGCCTTCTCGATCCAGCAAGAGGGGCGAAGTAGTAGATGAGTTCCGGCAGCACGACGGTGTGGTGACGGTGTTGGTGAAGAACAATCTCCGCAGGGCTTCGCCTAAGCATTACGAAAACTATGACGGAGGATAAACTAGAGGGGACGGGGTTGCCGGCACACGGCTTGGTGTTTCTTGATGTTTTTTTGGTGCTAGCCCTACCCCTCTATTTATATGTTAAGCCCTGGGGTCGAAACTTGGAGTAAAAGCCTCCTCAAAGTCGGTTTCACCCGAAAGGCAAGAGTCCTTCTCGGACTCCAGGACTAGACGCCAGGGTTCCCGGCGTCTACCCCCTAGACGCTAGGGTTCCTGGCGTCTAGCCTCTGGTCTCCGCAAAACTTCCTTTTGCACTTTCCAAAAGCCTCGTGGGCTTTCCCCTTTGGCCCAGATAAAGTGTTCTCGTGCCCAAACATTTCGGGAAACATCCGGAACCCCTTCCGGTGAATTCCGGAACCCTTCCGGAGATCAAACACTACTATCCACATATCAATCTTTACTTCCGGACCATTCCAGAGTTCCTCGTCATATCTGTGATCTCATCCAAAACTCCGAACAACATTCGGTCACCAACATACATAACTCATAGTACTATATCGTCAACGAACGTTAAGCGTGCGGACCCTACGGGTTCGAGAACTATGTAGACATGACCGAGACACCTCTCTTGTCAATAACCAATAGCGGGACCTGGATGCCCATATTGGCTCCTACATACTCTACGAAGATCTTTATCGGTCAGACCGCATAACAACATACGTTGTTCCCTTTGTCATCGGTATGTTACTCGCCCGAGATTCGATCGTCGGTATCTCAATACCTAGTTCAATCTCGTTACCGGCAAGTCTCTTTACTCGTTCTGTAATACATCATCCCGCAACTAACTCATTAGTTGCAATGCTTGCAAGGCTTATAGTGATGTGCATTACCGAGTGGGCCCAGAGAGACCTCTCCGACAATCGGAGTGACAAATCCTAATCTCGAAATACGCCAACCTAACAAGTACCTTTGGAGACACCTGTAGAGCACCTTTATAATCACCCAGTTACGTTGTGACGTTTGGTGGCACACAAAGTGTTCCTCCGGTAAACGGGAGTTGCATAATCTCATAGTCATAGGAACATGTATAAGTCATGAAGAAAGCAATAGCAACAAACTAAACGATCAAGTGCTAAGCTAACAGAATGGGTCAAGTCAATCACATCATTCTCCTAATGATGTGACCCCGTTAATCAAATGACAACTCATGTCTATGGTTAGGAAACATAACCATCTTTGATCAACGAGCTAGTCAAGTAGAGGCATACTAGTGACACTCTGTTTGTCTATGTATTCACACATGTATTATGTTTCCGGTTAATACAATTCTAGCATGAATAATAAACATTTATCATGAAATAAGGAAATAAATAATAACTTTATTATTGCCTCTAGGGCATATTTCCTTCAGTCTCCCACTTGCACTAGAGTCAATAATCTAGATCACATCGCCATGTGATTTAACATCAATAGTTCACATCACCATGTGATTAACACCCATAGTTCACATTGTCATGTGACTAACACCCTAAGGGTTTACTAGAGTCAATAATCTAGTTCACATTGCTATGTGATTAACACCCAAATAGTACTAAGGTGTGATCATGTTTTGCTTGTGAGAGAAGTTTAGTCAATGGGTCTGCAACATTCAGATCCGTATGTATCTTGAAAATATCTATGTCAACAATGCTCTGCACGGAGCTACTCTAGATAATTGTTCCCACTTTCAATATGTATCTAGATCGAGACTTAGAGTCATCCAGATCGGTGTCAAAGCTTGAATCGACGTAACTCTTTACGACGAACCTTTTGTCACCTCCATAATCGAGAAACATATCCTTATTCCACTAAGGATAATTTTGACCGTTGTCCAGTGATCTACTCCTAGATCACTATTGTACTCCCTTGCCAAAAACAGTGTAGGGTATACAATAGATCTGGTACACAGCATGGCATACTTTATAGAACCTATGGCTGAGGCATAGGGAATGACTTTCATTATCTTTCTATCTTCTGCCGTGGTCGGGCTTTGAGTCTTACTCAATTTCACACCTTTTAACACAGGCAAGAACTCTTTTTTTGACTGTTCCATTTTGAGCTACTTCAAAATCTTGTCAAGGTATGTACTCATGAAAAAACTTATCAAGCGTTTTGATCTATCTCTATAGATCTTGATGCTTAATATGTAAGCAGCTTCACCGAGGTTTTCTCTTTGAAAAACTCCTTTCAAACACTCCTTTATGCTTTGCAAAATAATTCTACATTATTTCCGATCAACAATATGTCATTCACATATACTTATCAGAAATGTTGTAGTACTCCCACTCACTTTCTTGTAAATACAGGCTTCACCGCAAGTCTGTATAAAACTATATGCTTTGATCAACTTATCAAAGTGTATATTCCAACTCCGAGATGCTTGCACCAGTCCATAGATGGATCGCTGGAGCTTGCATATTTTGTTAGTACCTTTAGGATTGACAAAACCTTCTAGTTGCATCATATAGAACTTTTCTTTAATAAATCCATTAATGAATGCAGTTTTGTTTATCCATTTGCCAGATTTCATAAAATGCGGCAATTGCTAACATGATTCGGACAGACTTAAGCATAGATACGAGTGAGAAACTCTCATCATAGTCAACACCTTGAACTTGTCGAAAACCTTTTTGCGACAATTCTAGCTTTGTAGATAGTAACACTACTATCAGCGTCTGTCTTCCTCTTGAAGATCCATTTAATCTCAATGGCTCGCCGATCAATGGGCAAGTCAATCAAAGTCCATACTTTGTTCTCATACATGGATCTCATCTCATATTTCATGGCCTCAAGCCATTTCGCGGAATCTGGGCTCATCATCGCTTCCTCATAGTTCGTAGGCTCATCATGGTCAAGTAACATGACCTCCAGAACAGGATTACCGTACCACTCTGGTGCAGATCTCACTCTGGTTTACCTACGAGGTTCGGTAGCAACTTGATCTGAAGTTACATGATCATCATCATTAGCTTCCTCACTAATTGGTGTAGTAGTCACAGGAACATATTTTTGTGATGAACTACTTTCCAATAAGGGAGCAGATACAATTATCTCATCAAGTTCTACTTTCCTCCCACTCACTTCTTTCGAGAGAAACTCCTTCTCTAGAAAGGATCCATTCTCAACAACAAATATCTTGCCTTCGGATCTGTGATAGAAGGTGTACCCAACAGTTACTTTTGGGTATCCTATGAAGATGCACTTCTCCGACTTGGGTTTGAGCTTATCAAGATGAAACTTTTTCACATAAGCATTGCAACCCCAAACTTTAAGAAACGACAACTTAGGTTTCTTGCTAAACCATAGTTCATACGGTGTCGTCTCAACGGATTTAGATGGTGCCCTTTTTAATGTGAATGCAGCTGTCTTTAATGCATAACCCAAAATGATAGTGGTAAATTGGTAAGAGACATCATAGATTGCACTATATCAAATAAAGTATGGTTATGATGTTCGGACACACCATTACGCTGTGGTGTTCCTGGTGGCGTGAGTAGTGAAACTATTTCATATTGTTTTAACTGAAGGCCAAACTCGTAACTCAAATATTTTACTTCTGCGATCATATCGTAGAAACTTTTATTTTTGTTACGATGATTCTCCACTTCACTCTGAAATTCTTTGAACTTTTCAAATATTTCAGACTTGTGTTTCATCAAGTAGATATACTCATATCTGCTCAAATCATCTGTGAAGATCAGAAAATAATGATACCTGTCGCGAGCCTCAATATTCATCGGACCACATACATCAGTATGTATGATTTCTAACAAATCTATTACTCGCTCCATTGTTCTGGAGAACAGAGTTTTAGTCATCTTGCCCATGAGGCATGGTTCGCAAGCATCAACTGATTCATAATCAAGTGATTCCAAAAGCCCATCAGCATGGATTTTCTTCATGCGCTTTACACCAATATGACCTAAACGGCAGTGCCACAAATAAGTCGCATTATCATTATTAACTTTGCATCTTTTGGCTTTAATATTACGAAAATGTGTATCACCATGATCGAGATCCAACAAACCATTTTCATTGGGTGTATGACCATACAAGGTTTTATTCATGTAAACAGAACAACAATTATTCTCTAACTTACATGAATAACCATATTGCAATAAACATGATCCAATCATATTTATGCTCAATGCAAACACCAAATAACATTTATTTAGGTTCAACACTAATCCCGAAAGTATAGGGAGTGTGCGATGATGATCATATCAATCTTGGAACCACTTCCAACACACATCGTCACTTCACCCTTAACTAGTCTCTGTTTATTTTGCAACTCCCATTTCGAGTTACTACTCTTTAGCAACTGAACCAATATCAAATACCAAGGGGTTGCTATAAACACTAGTAAAGTACACATCAATAACATGTATATCAAATATATCTTTGTTTACTTTGCCATCCTTCCTATCCACCAAATACTTGGGGTAGTTCTGCTTCTAGTGACCAGTCCCTTTGCAGTAGAATCACTCAGTTTCAGGCTTAGGTCCATACTTGGGTTTCTTCACTTGAGCAGCAACTTGTTTGCCGTTCTTCTTGAAGTTCCCCTTCTTCCCTTTTACCCTTTATCTTGAAACTAGTGGTCTTGTCAATCATCAACACTTGATGTTTTTCTTGATTTCTACCTTCGCCGATTTTTGCATCGCGAAGAGCTTGGGAATTGTTTTCGTCATCCCTTGCATATTATAGTTCATCACGAAGTTCTACTAACTTGGTGATGGTGACTAGAGAATTTTGTCAATCACTATTTTATCTGGAAGATTAACTCCCACTTGATTCAAGCGATTGTAGTACCCAGACAATCTGAGCACATGCTCACTGCTTGAGCTATTCTCCTCCATCTTTTAGCTATAGAACTTGTTGGAGACTTCATATATCTCAACTCGGGTATTTGCTTGAAATATTAACTTCAACTCCTGGAACATCTCATATGGTCCATGACGTTCAAAACGTCTTTGAAGTCCCGATTCTAAGCCTTTAAGCATGGTGCACTAAACTATCAAGTAGTCATCATATTGAGCTAGCCAAACGTTCATAACATCTGCATCTGCTCCTTGCAATAGGTTTGTCACCTAGCGGTGCATCAAGGACATAATTCTTCTGTGCAGCAATGAGGATAAACCTCAGATCATGGATCCAATCCGCATCATTGCTACTAACATCTTTCAACTTAGTTTTCTCTAGGAACATATCAAAAATAAAACAGGGGAGCTAAACGCGAGCTATTGATCTATAACATAGATATGCTAATACTACCAGGACTAAGTTCATGATAAATTTAAGTTCAATTGATCATATTACTTAAGAACTCCCACTTAGATAGACATCCCTCTAATCCTCTAAGTGATCACGTGATCCATATCAACTAAACCATAACCGATCATCACGTGAAATGGAGTAGTTTTCAATGGTGAACATCACTATGTTGATCATATCTACTATATGATTCACGCTCGACCTTTCGGTCTCAGTGTTCCGAGGCCATATCTGCATATGCTAGGCTCGTCAAGTTTAACCTGAGTATTCTGCGTGTGCAAAACTGGCTTGCACCCATTGTAGATGGACGTAGAGCTTATCACACCCGATCATCACGTGGTGTCTGGGCACGACAAACTTTGGCAACGGTGCATACTCAGGGAGAACACTTTTATCTTGAAATTTAGTGAGAGATCATCTTATAATGCTACCGTCAAACAAAGCAAGATAAGATGCATAAAAAATAAACATCACATGCAATCAATATAAGTGATATGATATGGCCATCATCTTCTTGTGCTTGTGATCTCCATCTCCGAAGCACCGTCATGATCACCATCGTCACCGGCGCGACACCTTGATCTCCATCGTAGCATCGTTGTCGTCTCGCCAATCTTATGCTTCTACGACTATCGCTACCGCTTAGTGATAAAGTAAAGCATTAAGGGCGATTGCATTGCATACAATAAAGCGACAACCATATGGCTCCTGCCAGTTGCCGATAACTCGGTTACAAAACATGATCATCTCATACAATAACTTATATCTCATCACGTCTTGACCATATCACATCACAACATGCCCTGCAAAAACAAGTTAGACGTCCTGCACTTTGTTGTTGCAAGTTTTACGTGGCTGCTATGAGCTTAGAAAGAACTGTTCTTACCTACGCATCAAAACCACAACGATAGTTTGTCAAGTTGGTGTTGTTTTAACCTTCGCAAGGACCGGGCGTAGCCACACTCGATTCAACTAAAGTTGGAGAAACTGACACCCGCCAGCCACCTGTGTGCAAATCACGTCGGTAGAACCAGTCTCGCGTAAGCATACGCATAATGTCGGTCCGGGGCGCTTCATCCAATAATACCGCCGAACCAAAGTATGACATGCTGGTAAGCAGTATGACTTATATCGCCCACAACTCACTTGTGTTCTACTCGTGCATATTACATCAACGCATAAAACCTGGGCTCGGATGCCACTGTTGGGGAACGTAGTAATTTCAAAAAAATTCCTACGCACACGCAAGATCATGGTGATGCATACAACGATAGGGGAGAGTGTTGTGTATGTACCTTCTCGATCCAGCAAGAGGGGCGAAGTAGTAGATGAGTTCCGGCAGCACGACGGCGTGGTGACGGTGTTGGTGAAGAACAATCTCCGCAGGGCTTCGCCTAAGCATTACGAAAACTATGACGGAGGATAAACTAGAGGGGACGGGGTTGCCGGCACACGGCTTGGTGTTTCTTGATGTTTTTTTGGTGCTAGCCCTACCCCTCTATTTATATGTTAAGCCCTGGGGTCGAAACTTGGAGTAAAAGCCTCCTCAAAGTCGGTTTCACCCGAAAGGCAAGAGTCCTTCTCGGACTCCAGGGCTAGACGCCAGGGTTCCCGGCGTCTACCCCCTAGACGCCAGGGTTCCTGGTGTCTAGCCTCTGGTCTCCGCAAAACTTCCTTTTGCACTTTCCAAAGCCTCGTGGGCTTTCCCCTTTGGCCCAGATAAAGTGTTCTCGTGCGCAAACATTTCAGGAAACATCCGAAACCCCTTCCGGTGAATTCTGGAACCCTTCCGGAGATCAAACACTACTATCCACATATCAATCTTTACTTCTGGACCATTCCGGAGTTCCTCATCATATCTGTGATCTCATCCAAAACTCCGAACAACATTCAGTCACCAACATACATAACTCATAGTACTATATCGTCAACGATCGTTAAGCGTGCGAACCCTACGGGTTCAAGAACTATGTAGACATGACCGAGACACCTTTCTTGTCAATAACCAATAGCGGGACCTGGATGCCCATATTGGCTCCTACATACTCTACGAACATCTTTATCGGTCAGACCGCATAACAACATACGTTGTTCCCTTTGTCATCGGTATGTTACTTGCCCGAGATTCAATCGTCGGTATCTCAATACCTAGTTCAATCTCGTTACCGGCAAGTCTCTTTACTCATTCCGTAATACATCATCCCGCAACTAACTCATTAGTTGCAATGCTTGCAAGGCTTATAGTGATGTGCATTACCGAGTGGGCCCAGAGATACCTCTCCCACAATCGGAGTGACAAATCCTAATCTCGAAATACGCCAACCCAACAAGTACCTTTGGAGACACCTATAGAGCACCTTTATAATCACCCAGTTACGTTGTGACATTTGGTGGCACACAAAGTGTTCCTCTGGTAAACGGGAGTTGCATAATCTCATAGTCATAGGAACATGTATAAGTCATGAAGAAAGCAATAGCAACAAACTAAACGATCAAGTGCTAAGCTAACAGAATGGGTCAAGTCAATCACATCATTCTCCTAATGATGTGACCCCGTTAATCAAATGACAACTCATGTCTATGGTTAGGAAACATAACCATCTTTGATCAACGAGCTAGTCAAGTAGAGGCATGCTAGTGACACTCTGTTTGTCTATGTATTCACACATGTATTACGTTTCCGGGTAATACAATTCTAGCATGAATAATAAACATTTATCATGAAATAAGGAAATAAATAATAACTTTATTATTGCCTCTAGGGCATATTTCCTTCAGCTCCCCCCTCCCCCCGCCATCGGGCCCTCCCCCACCCAGTGTTGTGCATTTTCAGAGGTCTTGGGGTCAGGTGGCCAGGAACTCCTCGGTCGCGAGCGTGGCGAGTGCGGGGCCAGGATTTTCCGTGTGCTTTGATGGCAGTGTGGCGGGTCAGGCCACCATGGAGCTTGTGGAGCTTGAAGAGAGGGTGGAAAGCTACTTCCTTGAGGCTTCTGATGATCTACGGTGTATGTAGAGTGACCTATCGCGTGCGGTTGTGGTCACCATCGTGGGAACTAGGCCACCAGTTGATCTCCCTGCGGCGGTGGAGGCTCTGGATGCAGAATTTGGCATTGGCCCAAATGACATGTCCATTCGCCCCTTCTATCCAGAGGATTTCTTGGTTCTATGTGAGCACCAAATCATTTGGAAGCTCATGGTGGATCATGGGTGTGCTCCGGGTCGTGGCTTCACGCTCTCATTACGGCTTGGACGCGACAGGTGCAAGCTACGGGCGCCTCACTGTCGTTCCTAGTCCCGCTCAGGTCGGTGGGCGTGCCCGCGCATGCTTGGACGAGGAGGACGACCGAGGTGGTGCTGAGAGGGCTGGTGTGACGCCCCCGATTCGATTTTACACTAATCATACATGCAAACGTGTACGATCAAGATCAGGGACTCACGGGAAGATATCATAACACAACTCTACAATAAATAGTCATACAAGCATCATATTACAAGCCAGGGGCCTCAAAGGCTCGAATACAAGAGCTCGATCATAGACGAGTCAGCGGAAGCAACAATATCTGAATACAGACATAAGTTAAACAAGTTTGCCTTAAGAAGGCTAGCACAAAATGGGATGCAGGTCGAAAGAGGCGCATGCCTCCTGCCTGGGATCCTCCTAAACTACTCCTGGTCGTCGTGATCGGGCTGCACGTAGTAGTAGGCACCTCCCGAGTAGTAGTAGTCATCGTCGACAGTGGCGTCTGGCTCTTGGGCTCCAACGTCTGGTCGCAGCAATTGAGTATAGAAAGGGGGAAAAGAGGGAGCAAAGCAACCGTGAGTACACATCCAAAGTACTCGCAAGCAAGGAGCTACACTACATATGTATGCATTGGTACCAAATGGATTAAGGGTATCATATGTGGAATGAACTGTAGAATGCCAGAATAAGAGGGGGATAGCTAGTCCTTTTGAAGACTATGCTTCTGGTAACCTCCATCTTGCAGCAGAAGAAGAGAGTAGATAGTAAGTTCAGCAAGTAGCATCGTGTAGCATAATCCTACCCGGCGATCCTCTCCTCGTCGCCCTGTTAGAGAGCGATCCCCGGGTTGTATCTGGCACTTGAAAGGGTGTGTTTTATTAAGTAACCGATTCTAGTTCTCATAAGGTCAAGGTACAACTTCAAGTCATCCTGTTACCGAAGATCACGGCTATTCGAATAGATTAACTTCCCTGCAGGGGTGCACCACATAACCCAACACGCTCGATCCCATTTGGCCGGACATACTTTTCGGGGTCATGCCCGGCCGCGGAAGATCAACACATCGCAGCCCTACCTAGTCACAACAGAGAGGTCAGCACGCCGGTATAAATCCTATGGCGCAGGGGTCTGGGCCCATCGCCCATTGCCACCTGCACGTTGCGTACACGGCCGGTGAGCAGACCTAGCCTCCCTTATACAAGAGTAGGCGTTCCAGTCCAACCCGGCGTGCGCAGCTCAGTCGCTGACGTCACGAAGGCTTCGGCTGATACCACGACGTCGAGTGCCCATAACTGTCCCCGTGTAGATGGTTAGTGCGTATAGGCTAGTAGCCAGACTCAGATCAAATACCAAGATCTCGTTAAGCGTGTTAAGTATCCGTGAACGCCGACCAGGGCCAGTCCCACCTCTCTCCTAGGTGGCCTCAACCTGCCATGTCGTTTCGCCACAAAGTAATAGCCGGGGGCCGTGGGGAACCCAGGCCCACCTCTACCGGGATGGAGCCACCTGCCCTTCAGCCCCCAACTCCGAACAGTACCACATGTAATGTAACAGTGTAAAGTATATAGCATATGCCCGTGATCACCTCCCGAAGTGATCATGGCCCAGTAGTATAACATGGCAGACGGACAAGAATGTAGGGCCACTGATGATAATCTAGCATCCTATACTAAGCATTTAGGATTGCAGGTAAGGTGTCAACAGTTGTAGCAACAATGACAGGCTATGCATCAGAATAGGATTAACGAAAAGCAGTAACATGCTACACTACTCTAATGCAAGCAGTATAGAGGAGAGTAGGCGATATCTGGTGATCAAGGGGGGGGGGGCTTGCCCGGTTGCTCTGGCAAGAAGGGTTAGTCGTCGATGTAGTCGATCACAAGGGTACTGACAGCAGTCTCGGGGTCTACCAGAAAGAAGTAATGGAGGGGAACACAATAAATTAAAGAGCAATCAAAGCATCACAGAGCATAACATGGCAATACGCGGTGTTAGAGGTGACCTAACGCGGTATGAGGTGATACCGGTGAAGGGGGGAAACATCCGGGAAAATATCCCCGGTGTTTCGCATTTTCGGACAGATGATTCGGAGGGGGAAAGTCAAGTGTACGCTATGCTAGGGACGTGTGACGGACGAACGAACTGCGTATTCGAGATTGTCTCGTCGTTCTGAGCAACTTTCATGTATAAAGTATTTTCATCCGAGGTACGGTTTATTATTTATTAATTTGCAAAGTTTTCATTGATTTTCCGAGTTTACAGAATTCTTTTAAATTGAAAATAAAACAACAAAATACTTTTGTCACCTAGTGCTATTCTAGCCATAGTGTATGCCAGTGGGGTCAGTGGGGTTGGGTTGACCCAGTCAAATATTGACAAGTCAACATATGAACAGTGTAGGGGCCACATGCCATTGACTTAGGCTTTTCTTAAAATTTGTTTTTCTATAAACTATCAGGGGGTCCACATGTCATCTACTAATGGACTAATCAACTAGTACTACTAATTAGACTAACTAACTAAATTAGTCCCTAAACTAGTCTACTATTTGAGCCGGCCACACACACACACAGAACACACACTCACGCACACACACATAGCACACACACACACACACACATCTCACGAACACACACACATAACACACATTCACGCACACACACATAGCACACACACGCACATCTCACGACCACACACACAGCGCCATGGCCAGCTCCAACAACAGCAACCGGCGGCAGTAGCAGCCATGGGCGCGAGGCAAGCAGCAACGCAGTAGGGCGCAGCAAGCAGGAGTGCACGCAGTGGCAAGCAGAGCAGCCCCGCTGCAAGTAACAGAACAAGGCAGCGACAACAGCTAAAACAGAGCAGCAGCGCGACAGCGGACGGGCGCGGCCACGCACGAGCACGGTCGAGCGTCGGTCAGGGCGCGGGCCGAGTGGCCTGTGCTGCGGACAGAGGGCGTGTCAGCACGGCCAGGGCGCGCACTAGGCGGCTAGGATGTAGGGCGCGGGCGCGGTGAGCATAACATGGTCGCGGTGACCGTGGCTGTCGGTGTCAAAACCGGTGGATCTCGGTTAGGGGGTCCCGAACTATGCGTCTAGGCCGGATGGTAACAGAAGGCAAGGGACACGAAGTTTTACCCAGGTTCGGGCCCTCTCGATGGAGGTAAAACCCTACGTCCTGCTTGATTAATATTGATGATATGGGTAGTACAAGAGTAGATCTACCACGAGATCGGAGAGGCTAAACCCTAGAAGCTAGCCTATGGTATGATTGTTGTTCTGTATGTTGTCCTACGGACTAAAACCCTCCGGTTTATATAGAGACCGGAGAGGATTAGGGTTACACAAAGTCGGTTACAATGGTAGGAGATCTACATATCCGTATCGCCAAGCTTGCCTTCCACGCCAAGGAAAGTCCCTTCCGGACACGGGACGAAGTCTTCAATCTTGTATTTTCATAGTCTAGGAGTCCGACCGAAGGTATTGTCCGGCTATCCGGACACCCCCTAATCCAGGACTCCCTCAGTAGCCCCTGAACCAGGCTTCAATAACGACGAGTCCGGTGTGCAGATTGTCTTCGACATTGCAAGGCGGGTTCCTCCTCCAAGTACTTCATAGAAGATTTTGAACACAAAGGTAGTGTCCCGCTCTGCCAAATAAGTTTCCACATATTGCCATAGAGAGAATAATATGTACACAGATCTAATCTGCTGACGTATTCTGTAGTGTGACATCGCACCACGGCCAAGCCTTTATTTGAATCATTTTATTGTCCCACCTCAGCATGTCATGCGAGGCGGTTTCCTTGGCACGTCTCGTCAAAGCAGAGATCGTGTCCACTTATTTCGGGATTCTCATCAATACGGGCGTGGGTAACCCAACCATGCCATTGATTATGGCACTTGGAGATAAGCGAGTTTTACCAGGTTGGCGGGGACACGTAGTTGCGTCCACCCATATAAGGGGATAAGGATCCACCTTTTCACCTACGCCTTCTTCCTCCTTTGCCTATCCATTTTCGCGCACTCGAGCTCCAGCGCGCAAGTCCGCACTTCCCACCTCAACCTTCTCCAGCCATGTCCAGAGCGGGAGGCAAGTGGATGGTTTCCTCCGTCACGGAGGGACACATCAAAAAACTGAGGAAGGCCGGATACTTGTCTAACGACATCGCATACCGGCTTCCCGAAGAGGGGCAGCTCCTCCCCACCCCAAGGCCCCATGAGAGGGTAGTGTTCCTTCCCTACTTCCTCCGTGGACCGGGCTTTCCTATCCACCCATTCGTCCGGGGACTCATGTTCTACTACGGCCTGGATTTCCATGATCTGGCCTCGAACTTCATCCTCAACATCTCGGCGTTTATCGTCGTGTGTGAGGCTTTCCTCCGCATCTGCCCCCATTTCGGCCTATGGCTCAGGACTTTCAATGTCAAGCCAAAGGTGGTGCGCGGCAACCAGGCGGAGTGCGGAGGCGCCATGGTGGGCAAGATGTCCAACGTCTTATGGCTTGAGGGCTTCTTTGTGGAGACCCTGAAGGGGTGGCAATCGGGGTGGTTTTACATCACCGAGCCGCACGACCCTAAGTGGGTCGCGGCCCCCGAGTTCCGGTCCGGACCCCCAACACGGCTCACGTCCTGGAAAGAGACGGGCCTGTCGTGGGGCAGCAAAGGAGAGGTGACTGGACTGCAAATATGCATCCAAACCCTGGTGGACAAGCAGCTCAAGCTTGTCAACATAGTCCAGGTTATGCTCATCCGCCGGATCCTCCCGTGTCAACAACAGGCCTTCAATCTGTGGGAGTTCAACCCGGCGCAGCACCGAACTCTGAGCAGGCTCTTCGACACGATGTACGAAGATGCCTGGAAGGTGCTTTTCAAGGGCGCTGAGGCTCCCGCATCTGCTACCGAGGATCACGGATTCAGCGCGCAGCGTCACGCTAGCGCGGTAAGTTGTTTGTACCTTTTACAGGGTATTAGTTTTTCATAGTTTAACTCTATGCGGGATCTAAGCTCTCTTACCTTTGATTGGATTGGCAGGCGAAGTCCGAATAGATCGACTGTCCGGCTCCTTTGCCCGAAGACCCAGCCGATGCCCGCTTGGCGAAGCTGCTGGTTCCGGCACCCTATGTGGTGCCGGAGAAGAAGGCCACGAAGAAGGCCACGGGGACTCGAAAAAGTGCCCGGCGCCAGGAGGTGTCGGGTTCATCATCCGATGGCTCCAAGGCGCATACCACCTGTGAATACGAGGAGGAGGAAGAAGAGACCTCTCCCCCTCCAGCGGGAGGAGAGAAGAAAAGGAAGGCCGCCCTCACTGGGGAGGCCGAAGGGTCCAAGAAGGGGAAAACCCTTCCTCCTGACTACTCCACCGATGCCGATGACGGCGGAGAAGAGTGGCTGCTCAGGGCCAAGCCCCTGGCAAAATCGTAAGTATCCGGATACCAGAGTAATTCATAGTATTCCTTTATTGCACAGCTTTCCCTTATGTCGAATATGATTATGCAGCCCACCCAAAGACCAGCTCGACGCGTCATCGAGCGGTTCACTGGACTCGTCGGATGTGAATTCGCTTCCGGCGGCTACCTCCCCCCGCCCTACGGACGATGCCGAAGTGTTGTCCCAACAGGTTCCAAGCCAGGAGGAGGTGGTCCTGGAGGCGCTGCAAGGCGACCTCCCGGACTCCAGGAGTAAAGGGGATAAAACCCCCCAGGGCTCCAAGTCCGGCTCTAGGCCGGACACCGCTCCGGAACCTTCAAAGGTTCCAGAGTCCGGCGGGCGACCTCCTTCCAAGAGGAGCGAGCCCACCGTGCCGGTAACCCCCGTCCAACCGGAGGCGCCGGACAATCTGTTGGAGGTGCTCAAAGGCGCCTCCATCAACGAGGAGCACCGCACCATTATGAGTGCGGTGGTCCAGAAGGTTCAGTCCGCCAAGAGCGGACCGACTGAAGCTTGTACTAGCCTTTTAACAGGCTTTGAGGTAAGTAAAGAATGTGTAAATAATGTTACCGCATAGACAGTAGCCCCTGATGCTCTGTTTGGCGTTCGGGAAGAAAAGCCGAAAAGAGGATCAAATAAAATTCGCAAGAGTCTAACAAAAAGGAGTCAATATGCGTATACAGGCTTCTCTGCTGGCGTCCGACACACTGACTGCAGAAGTGGACACGCTAAAGCAGAACCTCGAGTAGTCCGAGCAAGAGCTCGGGCGTGCCAAGAAGCAGCTCGAGGACAATGAAGGTAAGAAATACCTTGTTTAAATATATATATGAAAAGTGCAATTGCAAAAAATGACAGGATTATCGTGGCTATTGTAGGGGCCACGTCTGAGGTGGCGACCCTGAAGCAAGCGCTGCTCGAGGCCGAGAAGAGGGCGGCCACGGAGCACACCGAGCGAGAGAAGTATGAGGCCCAGGTTGGCAAGGTGCGGCAAGAGCTCCAGGCTCTCATGAAAAAACATGAGAGTTTGGAGCTTGACTCAAAGACGCGAGCGTCCGAGCTCGCGGTGGCTATTAAAAATGCCAAGTCTGCCAAGGCCGAATCCCAGAAGACCCTCCAGGAGTTGGATCCGGTGAAAAAGATAGCGGCGGGTAAGGCATTCTTTATGCAAAGCAACACATAAATGTGAGTTACTTGTTACTTACCCGAATTCGGAGCTCTCCAGGAGCGTTCGCAGATCTTCCCCGTAGCGTGTCCGATGCCGCCGCATTCTATTGAGCCGAGGAGGGCAGCTCGACAGAGAAGGTGTTCTGATCTCAGTATGCTGAGGCCGGACACCCCGTGCCCCTGAGCGACCAGCTGAAGCAACTGGTCGAGCTCCACAAGGCGGCCGAACAGGCCATGAAGGGCCTCATAGTTCGGCTGTGGCTTGGAGAGGCTCTGCCTGGGAGCTATTTCGAGCTGGTGCGGCGGCTGGTGGGGGCCTGTCCAAGGCTCGAAGTCATCAAGCACTCCGTCTGCATTGAAGGTGCCCGTAGGGCCCTTGCCCGTGCTAAGGTGCACTGGGGCAAGCTGGATGCTGAGAAGCTTGTGAGGGACGGGCCACCGCCGGGGAAAGAGCATCGCAAGCCCGAGAATTATTATAAGGATGTTCTGAAGGGTGCCTGCCTTATGGCAGATGAATGTTCCAGGGATGTAATTTTTGAGTAAAACTCGCTCGTTTTGTCCTGTGCGCTGAAAACTTGTTCATATGCGCTAAGCAATGCTATTAGAATTTAAAATATTACCTTTTGTGCGGCTGTTTATCAATTCTGAGAGATGGCGAGTCGTCGGCTTCTTCCCCCGTGCCGCTAGTGCTGGGGTGTTCGGGGATAAACCTGAGCGCTCTTTTTCCCATGTTTGGGTCCTTCGAGGGAGGCGCTCAGCACAACGAACAAGGCAATCGGACTATAATGCGTGAACACTCTCACTTAGCCATAGAATTCTATAATTTTAAATTTCGGCGATGCCCCTGGTATTCGGAAGACCGAGTTCGGGGTGCTATCCACGCCTTGGCCGGACAGAGCCGACTCCTCTCTCTAAGCGGCATAAGTCTTTAGGGACTCGAAAAACCTCTCGAACAGCGACCAACTCTCGCTTCATCATGACAGTCAGTTTTAGCTTTCTCTACTGAGGTGCTCGACCTAGCTCAACTGGGGCACAATCGCAGTAGTTCTCCTAGTGCTATCTTAGCCGACACAGCGGAACGTAAGGCACCAAAACATAGGAGTCGGGCAAACCCCACTATTGACCCAAGACATGATTCGGAGCCGATGCATATAATGCTATAAGTTCGGGGTGCCGCACTTGTTAAAGTGTTCGGACTTCTCACACCATATTGAGGGGTACTAAAGCCCCTGGCGTATTTTGGCCGTACCAAAGTGTACGGGTGCAACATGTCGTTAAGGAACATATATTTGTAAAAAAAGAGCAATGCAAAAATAGACAAAAGCTATGCATTGTTTATTAAAAAGGGCTGCGATCAAAGCAGAACGATAAAAATAATGCGATAAGCAAAAGGTTGGACTATTTAACATGTCCGTTCCAGGGGCAGGCTGCGGAATGGTATGCGAAACAGGTGTACTGCTCGTGATAGAGACCACCTGGGAGTTCCGTAATGCGGCATGGCTTGTCTGCTTCCCTAGTTCTTGCATCGTTTGTGCGGCAATTGAACTGCCGAACAGGCCTTCCGAAGAATGGAGTCCTGAAAGTAAGAGAAAATTAAAAAATCGGCAGCCCCTGGTGCGGTTTAAGCCGTGTTTTGGCGTGCCGTGATGGTGCCCCTCCCCCTGTACCCATGGTATTTCTAGAGCGTAGTTATGTACGTGAAGCACTGGCGTCGCATTTTTGCGAGGGCTGGGGTTGGGGCCGTATTGCTACGCCTTCTCAGAACATGCCAGGAGGTCTTGTTATAGGTTACTCTGGGCGCGCTTGAATGTGTCCGGACGTTTAATGGCCGGACTGGAGAACTGCCTGGAGAGGCTGCTTTGTACTTCCGCTGCAAGGGCCGCCGTGTGCTCCTCCATTCGGAGGGAGCGTTCGGTGTTTCCGTTGACCGTAATTACTCCTCGAGGGCCTGGCATCTTGAGCTTAAGGTATGCGTAGTGAGGTACCGTGTTGAACTTGGCGAATACGGTTCGCCCGAGCAGTGCGTGATAGCCACTGCGGAATGGGACTATGTTGAAGATTAACTCCTCGCTTTGGAAATTATCCGGAGATCCGAAGACCACTTCAAGTGTGACTGAGCCTGTACAGTTGGCCTCTACACCTGGTATTACACCTTTAAAGGTCATTTTGGTGGGCTTGATCCTTGAGGGATCTATGCCCATTTTCCGCACTATATCCTGGTAAAGCAGGTTCAGGCTGTTGCCGCCGTCCATAAGGACTCTAGTGAGATGAAATCCGTCAATAATTGGGTCTAGAACCAATGCGGCGAATCCGCCATGACGGGTGCTAGTGGGATGGTCCCTTCGATCAAAGGTGATCGGGCAGGAGGACCATGGGTTGAACTTTGGGGCGACTGGCTCTACCGCGTATACGTCCCTTTGCGCTTCCGCTCCCTCTTGGGGATGTGGGTTGCGTATATCATGTTCACCGTCCGCACTTGTGGGGGAAAACCCTTCTGTCCACTGTTGTTCGGCGGCCGGGGCTCTTCGTCGTCATCGCTATGCAGCCCCTTGTCTTTATTTTCGGCATTTCACTTGCCTACCTGCTTGAACACCCAACAATCCCTGTTGGTGTGATTGGCCGGCTTTTTAGGGGTGCCATGTATCTGGCACAAGCGGTCGAGTATTCGGTCCAAACTAGACGGGCCCCTAGGATTTCTTTTGAATGGATTTTTCCGTTGACCGGATTTATAGCCTCTGAATCTGGCATTAATTGCCGTATCCTCAGCATTGTCGCCGTTAATGCGGCGCTTCTGCTTGCTGTGACGCGACCTGCCACTACTGTCCCTGGTATCCGAATTACCAGGGTTCTTGGTCATATTGTTGCTACGAGCAAGCCAGCTGTCTTCTCCTGCGCAAAAGCGGGTCATATTGTTGCTACGACATGCGGGTTCTTGAATTTCTTCATCGTCCGTATCCCAACCTTGCTGACCGTAGTCCGGCCAGGGCTCTCCTGATAAAGAGAGAGACTTCAGTGTCTTCAGAATATCGCCGAAAGGCGAGTGCTGAAAGATGTCCGCGGTAGTGAACTTCATGATCGGCGCCCAATCGGATTCGATCGGCAGGGGCGCGGAGGGTTCGGAGTCCGGAGAGGAGTCCGGCTCCTTGGAGTCACGAGTCTCGCGGAGTGCGGGGCTGGTGCTCGGCTCGAGCGCCGTTGGGATCACAGCCCCCGAGGCGGCGTCCAACCACCCATCCTCGATCGGTGCAGTTGGCTCCGAATTAAGGGTCGAAGCCGATGCGGGTGCGGCCTCCAAGGCACTGTTCGGCGGCAGAGCTAGATCATGCTTGTCGTGACAGTGCGGCGCGCTCGGTAGTGGCTCGAATCCGTCGAAGATCAAGTCCCCGCGAATGTCAGCCGTGTAGTTTAGACTTCCAAATCTGACCTGACGGCCAGGGGCATAGCTTTCGATCTGCTCTAGATGGACAAGTGAATTGGCCCGCAGTGCGAAGCCACCGAAGACGAAGATCTGTCCGGGAAGGAAGGTCTCACCGTGGACTGCATCGCTATTGATGATCGTAGGAGCCATCAAGCCTAACGGCAACAACACAGAGGAACTCTCAATGAAAGCACCAATGTCGGTGTCAAAACTGGCGGATCTCGGGTAGGGGGTCCCGAATTGTGCGTCTAGGCCGGATGGTAACAGGAGGCAAGGGACACGAAGTTTTACCCAGGTTCGGGCCCTCTCGATGGAGGTAAAACCCTACATCCTGCTTGATTAATATTGATGATATGGGTAGTACAAGAGTAGATCTACCACGAGATTGGAGAGGCTAAACCCTAGAAGCTAGCCTATGGTATGATTGTTGTTCTGTATGTTGTCCTACGGACTAAAACCCTTCGGTTTATATAGACACCGGAGAGGGTTAGGTTTACACAAAATCGGTTACAATGGTAGGAGATCTACATATCCGTATCGCCAAGCTTGCCTTCCACGCCAAGGAAAGTCCCTTCCGGACACGGGACGAAGTCTTCAATCTTGTATCTTCATAGTCCAGGAGTCCGGCCTAAGGTATAGTCCGGCTATCCGGACACCCCCTAATCCAGGACTCCCTCAGTGGCCATCGACCGGAACTTGGGCGATGCAATAGAGCAACGAATAGAGGGGGGGTCGAGGGGAATGGGGGTGGAGCTCACAGGGGAAGGCCGAGGACGCATCCGGCAGGGCGAATGAGCTTCAGTGAGGTAGATCGGCGCGGGGCAGCGGCGCCTGTAGGCGAGGAAGATGCGTCGATCCCGGTGATGCAGTGCTTCCCCGCTCGAACCGGTAGAAGTAGCCGAAGGAGACGTCCATGGTGCAACTCCTGGACAACTTTTTAGGCGCCGGGGGAGTCGGTGGCCGCGACGACGATGATGTCCATGATGAGTAGCTCTCGGGCGAACTTCTGAATCGAAAGAGAGAGAGAGAGGTAGAGGAATTTGGGGCTAGGGTTTTCGTCTACTGGGTCGGGGTGACCTTATCCTCCTCGTGGAGGTACTGGATGCTCGACACGGCGGCCAGGGAGGCATGGATGGCCGCCCGATCCCCCTGCTCCCACTATAGCGAGAGGTAGCAGGAGATGTGGACGTGGGTTGGGCCTCCTCCTGTAGTAGTAGGCCTAAGTGTCTAGCATTTTCTTCATTTTCTTTTCTTTTAAACTTTCTGTTTTGAGTTGTTTTAGATCCAAATAAATTTGTTACATAAGAAACTTGTCTCATAAATACTTTGTAATATTGTGGAACTATCCACAGGGTTTTAGATTATTTTTGGAAGGCCTTAATTTCAGTTTGAATTTAAATGGGCCACTTAAGTGTTATTGGTCCAATGTTTGATTTTCTAGGGGGGGGAGTCAAAAGAGGTTGGTTTCTACATGATAAATACTTAGGGATTATTTGCCAAAACGTGAACTATTTTGTTTGCATTTTTTGAAAAGTATAATTTTGACTTGCAATTTAATTTTGAATTTGAATTCGTTTTCAATCAATGGGAAATTAGCTTAGTAAGCATGCTGACTTGGCATCTTTAGCGTGGAGTTACTGTAGCTTAATTATCTGGGCGTCACAATTCTCCTCGAGTACAAGAAATCTCGTCCTGAGATTTAAGAGGGGGACTAATGGGGAAAAGATTTGGTTACGAAATTCTAACGAGTCTTCTCGGCCTAGGTTGCCCTTCTCGAAGAGGTTGGTCCATAGCATTGATGTCTTCATTTCTCTGCTTCATGTCATCATCCTTTCTTTGGAAATTTCATCATACTTATCAAAGGACCAGGGGTAACTTCGGAAGAACGGACCTCTGCAAGGTTGACTATCTGGTCGATTACATCGGGAAGGTGGCGGAAAGTAACTCTTGAACTGAAACTTAAGAAAACATCGAGAGCTAAATAAGAAAGGTACCATAAAAAGTTTCAAGCGAGTAGGCAATCGTTCGATGCCTGAAACAGGGTGTGAAAGGGGTTCAAAGCAATGGGGATAAGTATTGTGTTGGATACCATAATTGATGATCCCTCGAAAGGTGGCTCATGAATTACATACGAGGCCACGTGCGAGGAACAACCTTGGGAATAGGGGTGTACATGAGTCAGGTTTCGAACCTGTGGAACTATGGGTTATGGGCCCACCGTGTGGGTTAAAAGTAGGAAGTGCGGTGACATCTTGCACGGTCATGATGGCAAGGCATGTCAGAGGGTAGCCTGTCAGTTATGTCGGCAACAACGTCGGTACCAAGGGTGAGGGATAAAGAGAACCATTTTCCTGCTCGTTTAACGAGGTGGACCAATAGGCAAAGTTCTCGTCCATCGGTGGATACCGGGATGTCATCAACAATTGTAACATGTTCTTACTGATAGAGTTGCACACCGACGTGCTTACAAAAGCAGTGACTTATTACTGCTTAGATCATATAAACCTCAAGAAGGTTAAACAAAAACAATGGAAAGGAAAATGTGATTATCAGATTAAATAGAATAGTGGAAAGGAAAATGTGTTTAAACACATATTTCAAGGGTATATTCTTTCCAAGGATAAGCAGAGCATGATATCCATGACAAGATATAATGTAGAAAACTCTTTAGGTAGGGGAGAATTTTTTTTATGACATTAACCATACAATAGTGTTTGGATAATTGAGCAGGAAAATTTAGCATTGTGCTTCAAATGTTTTTATCGAAAATCGGAGTACCACAGACATGCTTCGAGATAGCATTAACATGGTCTTCAAGCAAAGGTCAGACTTTGGATACACGAAGGATTTATCAGGAACAACTTGTAGAATAAGTCTTACAATTTCTTCATGAAAGAATGGATAACCTTGCTGAAAAGGGAACTATAACAATAGGGCCTCCGGCCAGGTGTGCTAGGCATGTCATCATCTTACCGGGTCATATAAAGACCAATGTTATAACTCTTGGAAAATGTCCCAACCATCATATCTGATCGGGATTCAGATCTGATTGGTGTCAGGATACCTCAGACTCAAGATGCGTGAGAAGAAAAGCTGCAACACAAATTGATGAGATGACATTATAAGATCCTCGGAAAATGAACTATGGAAGCGAGTTCTGAAACAAGAGTTCATCATTTAAACCAAGGAGAGGGTGGGGAGGTGGCTAATGGACTCAGCGACAACTAATCGAGATTTCCAAAAGATGGATTTCCATGGTTATGTAAACAAGGAGATAACATTTGTCAGATCAAATGATATGATGGTGTATGCTCGAGGAAAACATACACAATTAAACATTGGTTGAAAGCTGCACCCGAAATATGGGCTTAGGGAGCATGATCAAGGTTAGAATGGGGATTCAATAAACGATAGGCTAAGAATGAACTGTCGATCATTAAGTTCGAAGCAATAGGGTTGCTAGAAGGGTAGAATCCAAACAGCGTCGTTCACTCATTGGTATCTCGGTTAGAATCAACACAGGGACCAAGAAAGAATGGTGATGGTGAGAAGTATCACTATACCAAGAATTCTTAAGAGGTGGAGCAATCCTCACAACATTCTTGATATAGAAGACAGTAATACTACAAGGTAGAACATAACCTAAGCTAGATAGCAAGGAAATCAAGGTATAACACCAAACACGAACAAGTTTGTGTTGAACGAAAGGCAATAAAATGGTCGATGATAACACAAATCATCAAGGGCAAGGATGGTATTTCTCATCATGTCAATTGATATCCTGGAAGAGCTCAGAATGTTGATGATGATCACGACGCATTTGTTGAGAGATTTCATGAAGATGTAATCGATCGGCGATGACATCAAGTCAAAGGAATGATGAAGCAAAAGGTTATTGGAACCAAAGGTACGGCCCAAACTCGAAATCGATCTTGCTGTTCAAAGCGAAATGATACGATGAGGAAGATCAGCATAAGGTTATCTCATCATCGAAAATTGTGCTCCTGAAGAAGGACCAGGTAGCACAGTTAAAATTTAGCATAAAATGATATAGTCGATCAGACTAGGAATGCCGTGATGGAGTATTAAACTTGTCAACCACAAAGTACTAGGAGTACTGAATCACAGGGGTGATTCGATTCACTAATCGGTGTTCTTGGTTGACGGCAACCCAGAACCCATGGAGTGACTATGACGGGGAAAGGCGCTACTTCATCAGGAATGCATAAGATATAGTGCAATCGGTTGATATCCTCGAGATACCAGGGGGTATACTTGAAGGTAGATCAAAATAAAGGTTGGACTGGGGCATTGATCCGCAGAAGACAAATGCTTAAACTTGGCCGAGAAATGGGATCAAGGAAGAACAATATGGTCAGAACCATAGCTGCTAGGGATCCAATTTAATGACACCGAAAGAATTACCCAAATGATTAAATATTTTGCGAGAAGCTTCCATGATAAGTTCCACATCGGGTCCATGGGCATGAACAGAAAGTTCAAGGTCGACTCCCACTTCTGTAGTGCATAACCTTTCATTCACTTCTCATTTACGAAGAAGTTGTAGTGTTGAAATTTTATCTGGGAAGCACCAGAAGAGTATGACTCGTGAAAACTTTCGGGTTCACACATATTAGAAAAGGCATAGGTTCAACCCATCGAGGCCTCTTTGGAACATAAACCACAAACTTCAGGAGTAAATAACTCAAGCTCGAAGGCAGAGCATGGTTGAGAAAGCAGAGGATACAATTTACCAAAGCATTATGTATACAAGGAAAGGCTCACAAGGTTATTGAATAAGGAGGACACTGTCGAATAATAATCCAATAAAGGATCTGATGGTCCATAGCGGAGCTGATGTGAGCATCGGCACACAATCAGTTGAAGAAAAGATGCAAGGACATCAGATTATAGAACACGTGAATGATTCGATGCTTAGATATCAAAGGAATTATGATTTCCAAAATAGAAGGATCAGAGGCAGACGCTCTGATCCAGGGTGGATAAGTTCAATAGACCTAAGGGTACAATTGACGGCAAACCGATTGGTCGAGAACAAGCTCATGTTCAAAAATGACGTCTGATCCAGAAAGATAATTTGAAAGGATCAATTGATGATTGCGTGCATTCGCACTCATGTCGAATCAACAGGATCAAAATGACGGTATCTAAGGATACTGACGAATATTGGCAGACATATGGAAAGCATCCATAATGCAAGAAGACAAGTATTGCAGCGCAATAAGCTACTAAGGATATTTGGAGGATCGAATAGTATTTCGAAGACCATTGTGAAACACATGAACAACTGGGGGATGAGCGGATACTCGATAAGTGCGAGAATTATCCATAGGGGTATTCATGTGACAAAGAACAACAAGGCAGTAAGCTTAAAGGATTATCGAAACAACGACGAGTAATTCGGGGTATCTTGTAATAACAATACCAACTAGGGATGAATGTAAGAATGACAACTGCATGTAGTTATCCATAAGGGTTGACGGTGGAAGGGGAATTGCAAACGCGATGAACACAAGTTCTCGGGTTAACAGCGGAGAGTATCTTCAGGGTCTCCTGGTGCAGCAGACGATCATTGGTAATAAGGTGCTCTCCGGGTGGAAGCGATCAGGAGATCCTAGAGTTAGAGTTAGTAAAATCATTTAACCCGATTAGAAGAGAGATCAGAGTCCCATAGTATAGGTCGAGGAATAAAAGATCCTAATACCACCCAATGGCGACGTGGGCTCGTAAGCCACACAGCCATGTTAGTAAAGTTTTGCAACATCTAGACTCGACTTCGGCCAAGGAGTTGGAAGGGGGATTCCTACAGGCAGTTGGCTCTGATACCAACTTGTGACGCCCCGATTCGATCGTACACTAATCATACACGCAAACGTGTACGATCAAGATCAGGGACTCACGGGAAGATATCACAACACAACTCTACAATAAATAGTCATACAAGCATCATATTACAAGCCAGGGGCCTCGAAGGCTCGAATACAAGAGCTCGATCATAGACGAGTCAGCGGAAGCAACAATATCTGAATACAGACATAAGTTAAACAAGTTTGCCTTAAGAAGGCTAGCACAAAATGGGATGTAGGTCGAAAGAGGCGCAGGCCTCCTGCCTGGGATCCTCCTAAACTACTCCTGGTCGTCGTCAGCGGGCTGCACGTAGTACTAGGCACCTCCCGAGTAGTAGTAGTCGTCGTCGACGGTGGCGTCTGGCTCCTGGGCTCCAACGTCTGGTCGCAACAATCGAGTATAGAAAGGGGGAAAAGAGGGAGCAAAGCAACCGTGAGTACTCATCCAAAGTACTCGCAAGCAAGGAGCTACACTACATATGTATGCATTGGTACCAAATGGATTAAGGGTATCATATGTGGAATGAACTGTAGAATGCCAGAATAAGAGGGGGATAGCTAGTCCTTTCGAAGACTATGCTTCTGGTAACCTCCATCTTGCAGCAGAAGAAGAGAGTAGATAGTAAGTTCACCAAGTAGCATCGTGTAGCATAATCCTACCCGACGATCCTCTCCTTGTCGCCCTGTTAGAGAGCGATCCCCGGGTTGTATCTGACACTTGAAAGGGTGTGTTTTATTAAGTAACCGATTCTAGTTGTCATAAGGTCAAGGTACAGCTCCAAGTCGTCCTGTTACCGAAGATCATGGCTATTCGAATAGATTAACTTCCCTGCAGGGGTGCACCACATAACCCAACATGCTCGATCCCATTTGGCCGGACACACTTTTCGGGGTCATGCCCGGCCGCGAAAGATCAACACGTCGCAGCCCTACCTAGGCACAACAGAGAGGTCAGCACGCCGGTCTAAATCTTATGGCGCAGGGGTCTGGGCCCATCGCCCACTGCCACCTGCACGTTGCGTACGCGGCCGGTGAACAGACCTAGCCTCCCTTATACAAGAGTAGGCATTCCAGTCCAACCCGGCGTGCGCTGCTCAGTCGCTGATGTCACGAAGGCTTCGGCTGATACCACGACGTCGAGTGCCCATAACTGTCCCCGCGTAGATGGTTAGTGCGTATAGGCCAGTAGCCAGACTCAGATCAAATACCAAGATCTTGTTAAGCATGTTAAGTATCCGCGAACGCCGACCAGGGCCAGGCCCACCTTTCTCCTAGGTGGCCTCAACCTGCCCTGTCTCTTCGCCACAAAGTAACAGCCGGGGGCCGTCGGGAACCCAGGCCCACCTCTACCAGGATGGAGCCACCTGCCCCTTCAGCCCCCAACTCCAAATAGTACCACATGTAATGTAACAGTGTAAAGTATATAGCATATGCCCATGATCACCTCCCGAAGTGATCACGGCCCAGTAGTATAGCATGGCAGACAGACAAGAATGTAGGGCCACTGATGATAATCTAACATCCTATACTAAGCATTTAGGATTGCAGGTAAGGTATCAACAGTTGTAGCAACAATGACAGGTTATGCATCAGAATAGAATTAACGAAAAGCAGTAACATGCTACACTACTCTAATGCAAGCAGTATAGAGGAGAGTAGGCGATATCTGGTGATCAAGGGGGGGGGGGGCTTGCCTGGTTGCTCTGGCAAGAAGGGTTTGTCGTCGATGTAGTCGGTCACAGGGGTACTGACAACGGTCTCGGGTCTACCAGAAAGAAGTAACTGAGGGGAACACAATAAATAACAGAGCAATCAAAGCATCACAGAGCATAACATGGCAATACGCGGTGCTAGAGGTGACCTAACGTGGTATGAGGTGATACCGGTGAAGGGGGGAAACATCCGGGAAAATATCCCCGGTGTTTCGCGTTTTCGGACAGATGATTCGGAGGGGGAAAGTCGCGTGTACGCTATGCTAGGGACGTGTGACGGACGAACGGACTGCATATTCGAGATCTTCTCGTCGTTCTGAGCAACTTTCATGTATAAAGTATTTTCATCTGAAGTACAGTTTATTATATATTAATTTGCAAAGTTTTCATTGATTTTTCGAGTTTACAGAATTCTTTTAAATTGAAAATAAAACAGCAAAATACTTTTGTCACCTAGTGCTATTCTAGCCATAGTGTATGCCAGTGGGGTCAGTGGGGTTGGGTTGACCCAGTCAAATATTGACAAGTCAACATATGAATAGTGTAGGGGCCACATGTCATTGACTTAGGCTTTTCTTAATATTTGTTTTTCTGTAAACTATCAGGGGGTCCACATGTCATCTACTAATGGACTAATCAACTAGTACTACTAATTAGACTAACTAGCTAAATTAGTCCCTAAACTAGTCTACTATTTGAGCCGGCCACACACACACAGAACACACACTCACGGACACACACACAGAACACACACATAGCACACACACACGCACATCTCACGACCACACACACACATAACACACACTCACGCACACACACATAGCACACACACGCACATCTCACGGCCACACACACAGCGCCATGGCCAGCTCCTACAACAGCAGTCGGCGAGAGTAGCAGCCATGGGCGCGAGGCAAGCAGCAACGCAGTAGGCCGCAGCAAGCAGGAGTGCACGTAGTGGCAAGCAGAGCAGCCCCGCTGCAAGTAACAGAACAAGGCAGCGACAGCAGCTAGAACAGAGCAGCGACAGTGGCGGCCGGAAGCAGCAGCGCGGCAGCGGACGGGCGCGGCCACGCGCGAGCACGGTCGGGCGCCGGTCAGGGCGCGGCCCGAGTGGCCTGTGCCGCGGACAGAGGGCGTGTCGGCACGGCCAGGGCGCGCACTAGGCGGCCAGGATGCAGGGCGCGGGCGCGGTGAGCGTAACGTGGTCGCGGTGACCGTGGCCATCGGCCGGAACTTGGGCGACGCAATAGAGCAACGAACAGAGGGGGGATCGAGGGGAATGGGGGTGTAGCTCACAGGGGAAGGCCGAGGACGCATCCGGCAGGGTGGAGGAGCTTCGGTGAGGTAGATCAGGCGCGGGGCAGCGGCGCCTGTAGGCGAGGAAGATGCGTCGATCCCGGCGATGCAGTGCTTCCCCGCTCGAACCGGTAGAAGTAGCCGAAGGAGACGTCCATGGTGCAACTCCTGGACAACTTTTCAGGCGCCGAGGGAATCGGTGGCCGCGACGATGACGATGTCCATGATGAGTAGCTCTTGGGCGAACTTCCGAATTGAAAGAGAGAGAGAGGCAGAGGAATTTGGGCCTAGGGTTTTCGTCTACTGGGTCGGGGTGACCTTATCCTCCTCGTGGAGGTACTGGATGCTCGACACGGCGGCCAGGGAGGCGTGGATGGCCGCCCGATCCCCCTGCTCCCACTGTAGCGAGAGGTAGCAGGAGGCATGGACGTGGGTTGGGCCTCCTCCTGTAGTAGTAGGCCTAAGTGTCTAGCATTTTCTTCATTTTCTTTTCTTTTAAACTTTCTGTTTTGATTTGTTTTAGATCCAAATAAATTTGTTACATAAGAAACTTGTCTCATAAATACTTTGTAATATTGTGGAACTATCCACAGGGTTTTAGATTATTTTCGAAAGGCCTTAATTTCAATTTGAATTTAAATGGGCCACTTAAGCATTATTGGTCCACTGTTTGATTTTC
>NC_041380.1:447893652-447975618 GCF_002162155.2 Triticum dicoccoides | reverse complement strand
AGGGAAGTCAAAAGAGGTTGGTTTCTACATGATAAATACTTAGGGATTATTTGCCAAAACATGAACTATTTTGTTTGCATTTTTTGAAAAGT
This sequence comes from Triticum dicoccoides, assembly GCF_002162155.2. Classification (NCBI taxonomy): domain Eukaryota; kingdom Viridiplantae; phylum Streptophyta; class Magnoliopsida; order Poales; family Poaceae; genus Triticum; species Triticum dicoccoides. Next base: position 447,975,526 of record NC_041380.1, on the reverse strand, counting down.
ATAATTTTGACTTGCATTTTAATTTTGAATTTGAATTCGTTTTCAATCAATGGGCAATTAGCTTAGTAAGCATGCTGACTTGGCATCTTTAGCATGGAGTTACTGTAGCTTAATTATCTGGGCGTCACAGCTGGGGTCCGTGGTTCAGGTGGCGGAGAGGACGACCAAGCGCTACGACATGTCCGACTTCCAGGTCTGGCTCAAGACGACGGATCCTAACTGCATCCCGCAGCGGCGGATGCTCTTCATCCCGAAGTCGGCTGGTAGCTTGGAGGGTGCACCGGAAGCCTTGTGGTATCCTATCCAAATCATCAGAATGGCGTCACTTGTCAGGATTGGTTCCGCGGTGGGCGAGGCAACACCGCCATCGCCGCCCTCCGGGTAGGACTCACGTGATCAAAATGGTAGCAGAGGGAATGATGCAAATCGCAATGTGCAGGCCGAGCCGCCCAGTTCGGGCATGAATGATGGCGAGTCGCAGGGCTCAATGGTGGAGCCTTCGCCGGTAGCGGCACTAGGTTCGGGTGCGGCGGCCAAGGTTGGGCCAACGCAGCGGGCAAGTTGTCAGGGGACCATCAGGGGCTCTGCTGCGGCTGCTGGTGGAAGTAGAGGAGCTGCCTGTGTCGCTAGCGGGCAGGTGGAGGCTATGACTGGTCCAATGGGGCCCCCTCCTGCGCAAAGCGAGCTGGGCAGGCCTTGGACTGTCACGCCCGTGTCGTCTTGTGGGTCAAACCAGCTGGAGCCAAACGGTGGACGCCCGGGCACGAGTTCAAATCCGCCCGGTGAAGGAAATATGCCCTAGAGGAAATAATAAAGTAGTTATTTATATTTCCTTGTATCATGATAAATGTTTATTATTCATGCTAGAATTGTATTAACCGGAAACTTGATACATGTGTGGATACATAGACAAAACTCAGTGTCCCTAGTAAGCCTCTACTAGACTAGCTCGTTAATCAAAGATGGTTAAGTTTCCTAACCATAGACATTTGATGAACGGGATCACATCATCAGGAGAATGATGTGATGGACAAGACCCATCTGTTAGCTTAGCATAATGACCGTTAAGTTTTATTGCTATTGCTTTCTTCATGACTTATACATATTCCTCTGAGTATGAGATTATGCAACTCCCGAATACCGGAGGAACACCTTATGTGTTATCAAATGTCACAACGTAACTGGGTGATTATAAAGATGCTCTACAGGTGTCTCCGAAGGTGTTTGTTGGGTTGGCATAGATCAAGATTAGGATTTATCACTCCGAGTATCAGAGAGGTATCTCTGGGCCCTCTCGGTAATGCACATCACTATAAGCCTTGCAAGCAATGTGACTAATGAGTTTGTTACGGGATGATGCATTACAGAAGGAGTAAAGAGACTTGCCGGTATCGAGATTGAACTAGGTATAAAGATACCGGCAATCGAATCTCGGGCAAGTAACATACCGATGACAAAGGGAATGACGTATGTTGTCATTGCGGTTTGACCAATAAAGATCTTCGTAGAATATGTAGGAACCAATATGAGCATCTAGGTTCTGCTATTGGTTATTGACCAGAGATGTGTCTCGGTCATGTCTACATAGTTCTCGAACCCGTAGGGTCCGCATGCTTAACGTTCAATGACGATTTGTATTATGAGTTATGTGTTTTGGTGACTGAAGTTTGTTCGGGGTCCCGGATGAGATCATGGACATGACGAGGAGTCTTGAAATGGTCAATAGGTAAAGATTAATATATTGGACGATGATATTCGGACACCGGAATGGTTTCAGAATGGTTCGGGTATATTTTGGAGTACCGAGGGGTTACCGTAACCCCCCAGGGAAGTATTGGGCCTACATGGGCCTTAGGGGAGAGAGAGGGGAGCCCGCAAGGGGTGGCGCGTGCCCCCCTCCAAGGGAGTCCGAATTGGACAAGGAGGGGGGGGGGCGACCCCCTTTCCCTCTCCCTCCCCCTCCTTCCTTTTCCCCTCTGATGAGAAAGGAAAAAGGGGGGATCCTACTAGGAGTGGAGTCCTAGTAGGACTCCCTCCCTTGGCGCGCCCCCTTGGTGGCTGGTCTCCTCCTCCCCTCCTTTATATACGGGGGCAGGGGCACCCCAAAGCACAACAGTTGCTCTCTTAACCGTGTGCGGTGCCTCCTCCACATTTTACTCCTCCGGTCATAACGTTGTAGTGCTTAGGCAAAGCCCTGCGCAGATCACACCACCATCACCGTCACCACGCCGTCGTGCTGACGAAACTCTCCCTCGACCCTCTGCTGGATCAAGAGTTCGAGGGACGTCATCGAGCTGAAAGTGTGCTGAACTCGGAGGTGTCGTATGTTCGGTACAAGATCGGTTGGATTGTGAAGACGTTCAACTACATCAACCGCGTTAACCTAACACTTCCAGTTTCAGTTTACGAGGGTACGTGGACTGATACGTCTCTGTCGTATCTATAATTTTTGATTGTTCGATGCTAATATTATACAACTTTCATATACTTTTGGCAACTTTTTATACTATTTTTGGGACTAACATATTGATGTAAGTGCATCTAGTGCCCCTTAGTGATTTTGGTGTATTGAAGACTTACAGGTTAAGGGACTAATGCGCTTGTGAGTGTATACAGGTCTATAAGTCTATGAGAAGTTTGATATTTACAGAGAAAGTCGACCCCTAAAAATGAAGTTCTTCGACTGAAGACTTTGTATCTCTGAAGACTTTCTGAAGACTTTGAAAGTGAAGAAATTGGTGTGACCGTGAAGACTTGGTATTCATTCGAGGAACATGAAGCGTGAAGACTTTTGTTTTCATAGTTTCATTTTCTCTTTCTTGAGTCATAGGAAACACCGTACTGTTAAAGGGGGTTGAGGAAATACTAAGGAAAAATTTCCATGTGATGCTCAACTCAAAATCCTACACCTACCAATCCCTTCGAGTGAAGCCATTGGCAATCTCATACAGTTCAGTCAATTTCTTCAGTGACAGAGACGAAGTTCTTCTGGTCTCTGAGGAATTTGTCCTGACTGAGGAGTTAGGAATTCGCCAGTGCGGATTGCCTACACAGTGAGGAACATGATAGCCCTGAGGATTTTGCTACTCAAAATTCCGACCGTTGCTGTGCTATGTGCCAGTTGTCCCAGAATATATATCCACCTAAAGGTCATATCATTGAAAGGCATTTATGTCTTATCATGTCGGGCTGCTCCCTAGGCTATAAATAGCCGCCCCCTACAACCACTAGCTGGTTGGCTGCTCCGAGAGAAACTGACACTTGTCATTTGAGAGCAACCCATCCTCTGAGGACTTTGAGCGAAAATCATCAAGTGAGGAAAAACCCCAAACCCAAACACCTATAAACCCCAAGTGATTGAGCATCACTGAAGAGATTGATCCTGCATGGATCCGATGCTTGTTACCTTTGAAGATTGTGCTTCTTCCAGACGGTTAGGCGTCATGGTCTAGAGCATCCAAGAGGAATTGTGGATCGCCGAGTGACCAAGTTTGTGAAGGTTTGGAAGTCGCCTGAAGACTTACCACGAGTGATTGGGTGAGGTCTGTGTGACCTTAGTTCCAGGAGAATACGGTGATGACTTGGTGTCCTGAGCTGCGTGTTCAGGACTGGGTGTCCGGGACTGTGTGTCCTCGAGTTTAAATACTCAGCCGCTCCAACCAGACGTACAACTGAGACAGCAGTTGGAACTGGTCTACCAAATCATTGTCTTTACCAAGCTCACTGGTTCCATTTCCTCAACTCTTTCATTTCCTCATAATTGAGTTGTGTACTTGTTCATATCTGTGTTTGAAAACTTTGACTGAAGACTTTCTTAATTTCCTCAGTTCAATTTCTTCAGTCTGTTTGTCTTCATCGTGTGTTATCTTGTGCTTATGTTTCCTGTACTCTGTGCCTGTCTTCATTTCATCATGATGACTATGCTTGTATTCTGTTATGTTTACTGTTGAGTACTTATTCCACTGCTAGTAGTTCTCCGCTAAGGAATTTCCTCACCGACAAATTCCTCAGTGAAGAATTTCATAAAAATCGCCTATTCACCCCCCTCTAGTCAATATAACGCACTTTCAACTGGTATCAGAGCGAGGTACTCCCTTGTTCTGTGTGATTTTGGTTTAACCGCCTGGAGTTTTAGTTATGTCGACCACAGGTATGATGAAGGTCTCTGCTGGGTGTCCTACCTTCGATGGGACGGACTACCCCTACTAGAAGAATAAGATGCAAATGCATCTTGAGGCAATTGATAATGATCTCTGGTATGTTGTGGAAAATGGTGTTCCCTCAGTCACACCTTCTCTGAATGCTGCTGATGTGAAGAGATTCAGGCAACTCGACTCTCAAGCGAAGAATATCATATGTGGCCATCTGAGCAAAGGACAGTATGGCCGAGTGAGTACTTTGGAGACAACGAAGCTTATCTGGGACAGGTTGTCCAAAGTGAATGAAGGAGTCTCAACTCAGCGTGACTCTCGAGTTGATGTTCTTCGCAATCTCTTCAACCGCTTCAAAAGACTCGACAATGAAAATATTCAACAAACCTTCGATCGCCTCACTGACATCTCAAATGAGCTTCAAGCACTTGGTGCCACTGACATCACCGACCATGAGGTGGTGAAGAAATTGCTGAGATCGCTTGATTCCTCATTTGACACTCTGGCATTGATGATACAAGAACGTGCTGATTACAAGTCACTTGATCCCGCTGATATTCTTGAGAGGCTAAATACTCATGAGTTCCAACTTGCTGAAAAGATAGATCTCTATGGTTCAAGCTATGGCAGATCACGTGCACTGAAGGCTAAGGCAGCATATGAGTCCGAAGATGAAGACTCTGGTTGCAGCCTTGGTGATCCTGAAGAACTGAGCCATGATCTGGCTTTGCTCGTGAAGAAGTTCCAAAAGTTCTCAAGGCGTGGTCGCCTTGGAAGACCCTCAAGGAGCAATATTCCTCACCCAGTGATTACAAGAAGAGGCTCTGTCACAAGTGCAAGAAACCTAGACATTTCATTCAAGATTGTCCTCAGTGGGAAAAGGAATCAAAGAAGAAGAAATACAAGGATTATAGTTCTGATGATGCGAAGAAAAAGAAGAAATCCACAAAATCCTCATCATCAAAATCCTCAAAGCCTTCATATCACAAGAAGAGCTGCTCCAAGAAGGCCAGGGCATTCATTGGCAAGGAAATGGACTCTGCGGCTGAATCTGAAGAAAATGAGGAAGAGGAGTCATCTGAGGAGTCGGAATCCGGAGTAGCGAGCCTTGCTCTCGCTACTGCATTCGTCAGCAAGTCTATCTTCAACACTGATGACCTCACCAACAAGGCTAATGAAGGGAATGATGACTACGCTCCCACCTATTGCTTCATGGCAAAGGGTGCCAAGGTACTCAAATATACCTCATCTAAATCAAGTGAGAATGAATCTGATGAAAACCTTAACCCCAGCTATTCTAAACTTGCTAAGATTGCTATAAAACAACAAAGGGCTTTAGAAAAGGTTCAAAACATGCTATACAAAAGTGATGATATGTTGGGTGAAGAAATGGATCGCACTGAAACTTTGACTGCAAATCTTCAGAGACTTCAGTCCAAGCTTGACAAACTTCAAAGTCATCATAACACTCTCTTATCGGATCATGAGGAGCTTTCTTATGAATTTCTTCAAAGAAAGCAAGATCTTGAGACGCTAAGAGTGAGTTATGAAGATCTTCAGAAGGAGCGCGATTCATTACTTGCTCAACAAATCAGCGCTTCTCAGGAAGAATTTGTTCCTCCATGCTTGAAATGCATTGAACGTGAATCTGCTAATTCTTCACCTGAATGTTCAAATGCTGCTAATGTTTCAAATTCTTCACATGCCTCTGCTATCACTAATTCCTCATCTAAGGACATTGCTAGTATCACTGATGATGCAGGGTTGAAGGAATTGTACATGACAGGCATGTACAAAAGCCTCAAAGGGCATCAGACTCTTTGTGATGTGCTTAAAAAGCAGATCCTCAACAGGAACCCTAGGAAAGAGGGTATTGCCTTTGAGAGGAAACTCAATGCTGATGGTACATATTGGAAGCCTGAGCAGTACCCCAAAACTACATGGGTTGCTGCAAAGGGACCTCCAGTTGATCCATCTAACCTATCTGGATATGCATGTGAATCTCCTCATCTGATGATGAGTCATTTGACTCCAACTACAAACTGTTCAAAAATCAGAATGGTGAAGTATTTGCTAGATATGTTGGCACTAACTGCAGGAACAGTCCCCTATGAAGAAAATCTGGGTTCCCAAAAGATGCCTTGAAAATCTTCAGGTGAATGACATTAACGGTGTCCTGGACTAGGGGGTACTCATCACATCGTCCCCCGATCAGTTGGATTGGGCCGAGGACCCCCATGGCCACATACTCATGGGCCAGTTCGGACAGCTGCCGCATAAAAGGAAGATTCCACAAGACTTGGCGATCAAGACAAGGACTTCTCCCCACCGGCGTATTCGGCTAGGACTCTTGTTAACCTAGGCCTCTGGTGCATTATATAAACCGAGGCCAGGCTAGTCGATAGAACATATACAACATACAATCATACCATAGGCTAGCTTCTAGGGTTTAGCCCCTCCGATCTCGTGGTAGATCTACTCTTGTACTACCCATATCATCAATATTAATCAAGCAGGACGTAGGGTTTTACCTCCATCGAGAGGGCCCGAACCTGGGTAAAACTTCGTGTCCCTTGCCTCCTGTTACCATCCGGCCTAGACGCACAGTTCGAGACCCCCTACCCGAGATCCGCCGGTTTTGACACCGACATTGGTGCTTTCATTGAGAGTTCCGCTGTGTGATCGACAAAAGGATCGATGGCTCGCCTGCAGATCAACTGCGACTTCGGCATCTTCGTCACTAGCTCGACTGGTCACCTTGGTTCGACCAAGAATTGCGCCCCGTGTTCGGATCACCATGTCCGGACGAGGGCCTTCATCAAACATCAACTCCGATCTCTATCAAGATCACGGAGGAATCATCTATGGAGCTCGGGGGCTCAACGTCAACATTGCCCTCAAGCGACCATGCTATTTTTCTGGACAGTGAACTCGTATCTGCCACCACCACCTCCTCGAGTATCGCTTTGACGATCACTTTGGTGCGATTGTGCGGAATTGAGTCTACAACAACCCTGGAAAATTTCGTCGAGTTTCGATGGAGGAATCTCTGGCAATCCACGATATACCGGAGCCCTGTCAAATCTGGACGGGAATTTGGATGAGTTTAGGGTGTGGTGTCCAGCTTCTAGCTCGGACGTCCTTTGGAAGATCCAACCGTTGATCGGATACGGAATTCCTATATCTACCACCTCTCAAAATTTCGGCCCGATCCGACCGTCCAAACTCCGGGAACCTTCCGATTAGTGCATCACTTTTCAGATCTGTTTTCTACGCGAAAACGAATCCGACCCGAGTTCATCTTTTTTATGAACAGGATTTCGGACATCCCTTTTGAAGGAAGTTTTGTATGGGGTATTGTGTTTTGTTCCCGAACACATCCCACTAACTGTAAGATCTTTCGAACATGATCTTCAACATCATGCTGGTGTCAAACCAGTCCGGCAATATTACTCCACGACTGCCGACCTGCGCTAGACACGGCGTCACTTTGTTGAGCCGAGCTCAACTTCTTCGGATCATCATCTCAGCAAGCCAAACAAAAGCCCGGCATCGCGAAGGATAAATCATCACCAACATCGCCGCCCCACAGATTACACGGAGCGGGCATACCGGCATCGCCGCACGGTCGCTTCATCAAGCCGGCATCGACCACGTCACGACCTGCATCGACAGGGCCGCACTATTGCTTCTTCAAGCTGGTGTCCATCACGCCGACCTACTTCGACTCATCGGCTGACATCGAGGCTTCGACATCTCGGCTGGACCGGGGGCTTCACCATCTCGTCATCAACCTACTCCGGACACTTCGACGTCACTAGCCGACCAACTCCGTCACGTTAGCTGGGCCGAGGGCTTTGCCTCGGTGAGTCAACCTTTACCAGCATTGCCATGCCGTCGTTTTATCGCCCATCAGGCAATGGGTGTGCGGAGCGGGTCCCAATTTTAGGAATCACCTTCCTTCGGATTGCTACAATAAATAAACCAGGTGCTATTAATCCCAGTATTTTTTGCTTGTTTCAGTTCATTTTTCCCAAGGAATTATTACTCTGGTTTGTCCGTCATATGTACACAGGTCTATCAAATGGTGGCTGCATTAACGACAGTCGCATGGTGGTTCGGTCAGTTTCCGTACATAGTCCGGCGAACGCCGCACTCGGAGCTCGGACCGACCTGCGAATTCAGGCTTTGCCACGCCTTTACCGCATCACGCCGACGCCCTGCATCGACTTGACTTCGGCGCCAGGCCATATTTCTTTTATTACTCACTTTGCATAAATTATTTATTATGCAACGATTATTTTAATTATCATTATTACTATTATCTCCGGTTTGCACTATTTTTTGTGCACAGGAAAATGATCCGGGGACTTCAGCGTCACTCTGCCGGTCTACATTGATCGTGCTATGTCACCACTTCGGCGTGTCGAGCTCTCCGCTCCGCCACCTCGGGACCGGCTTGAGGGATGGAACCTTGCCCCGCATCAAGCTCGGACCGCGTCATCAATACCGAACACATTAACCAGCTAAGTCGCTTTCATGCTCAAAGCTCTAATTTCTAACTTGCGTTCGGTTCGACCAAGCATTATACTTTTTTGAAAAAAAGTTGCTTCTAAAAAATTTCCTTGTCCAAACTTTGTTTGTGACGCGTAAATTCAAATACCCCGTTTACTTGGGGGCTTCCTTTATGAAGCTTTTCCTGTTGCATATGATTATACTTGTACGGCTTCATTCCTTGTTCGTGTATTACGCCACAATATGCACCACATTGACTTAAGCGATTTGCAAGCTGGGTTGCCTCGCTCCTGTGTTTACCCCTACGTTCCCGATTGTTCGGCTAGGGAGTAAAGGGAGCACCTCTACGATTGTCACGATCGGGTCACCCGAGCCGGACCTCAGACTGGGTGAAGCCGAAAGCTAGCGCTCTTATAGTTATTCAATGATGGTCGGCACACAACGGAACTCATGAGTACAAAAAATCTATTGCACAAGTCTCATAATAACAATGAGCACCGAAGAAAGGTATCAGTGGGGGTACTATTTTCTTCGAAGATGCTTCTTACTCTTCGCAGTAATATAGCATAAGTTCCCTAAGAGCGCTTTGTCTGTTACAGCCTTATGGCCTGATTGCCTGGTTATTGGAAACACCGTTGATATTCTCGACCGATGGAGTACATAACACTTTTCGGTCCTTAACCGAAGAGGGAGAAGCCGACGGTCGGTTAAGATGCGTTTAAAGTTCGGTTGAACATAGATATGATATAAGTACTTCGGTACATGCAATCATTCTTCTACCCAAGTCACTTGGGGGCTCTTAAGTTTATTTGAGCCGTTTTATAATAAGTGTTCTTCTTCTCAGTCATTGCAAAGTTCTATTATTATTATTTATCACTCCTTTTTTCGACGCGAGTGTGCGGTCACTAGCCGGGGAGCCTAATTTCTCTCTCAAAGCCGCTAGAGTTTAGTTTGCTAAACTGGCCTAATGAGAAGTACTCCGCCCTCGGGATAGGAGGTTGAAGCCATAGGCTGACCCGCTCGAAGTCTTGAGATAGGATGTGTCATGTTAAAGGACGACATAAGCACTTCTTTTTTCTAAGACCAAGTTTCGGATTGGCACCGAACACTTGATCTTGTTCGGACGTCATGTTTTTACTGACGCTTCTTGGTTTTCCAAGCTTTTTGGCACTTTTAAAACTATTTGTGCTTCTTCAGCATTAGTCCCGCAGTGCAACGCCGGACACCTTTAGGGATTCGGCAAAAACATTCTCACATATTGCTATATATGCATCGGTTTCGAATTGTGTCTTCGGTCAATAGTTGGGTTGCCCGGCTCCTGCACTTGCTTCCTACGTTCCGTTTTGTCCGGCTAGGCGTGCAAAGGGAGAACCACTGCGATTGTGCTTCCAGCTCACATGGTTAAGCACCTCAGTGGAGAAAGCCGAAAACTGACTTTCACAATAAGCATAAACTGGTCAGCGATCCGATGACTATGTTAAATGATGGGCCGTTCATAACATTGGCCGAAGTGTTTACGGCTTGACCCCGACTGTCGCCGAACACTACCGGGGACTATTAACTGGCCTCCCAAACTAAATCCTCAATATTTTGCTCTTACATTAGAGCTGAGGTTTAATGATCATGCTTAGCATGACAACCCAAAGAAAGGAACCGATAGCGGGACTATTTTCTTTGGAAGACATTTCTTCTGTTAAACAGTGATATAACTCTCTGCGTACCTTTGTTTATAAAACCGTATGGCCAGATTGCCTTGTTTGTTGTAAATCTTTGCCCTCATAAAGGCTTTATAAAGTAGGACAAACACTCCTCGGCTACTGGCCGAGGAGGTGGAAGCCGATGATCGGTCAAACAAAGTTTTGTACAATACGGATCCGAGCATTAATGACGTAAAGTACTTGGATACATAGAGTCATTACACATAATTTGTGATTTTACTATGGATATTGATCCTTAATTCGGCCACCCGTGCCCGCATTAAGGCTCGGGGGCTACTGGGCTTCGGCTTATTATTTACAAATATTAAAGGGTCACATCGATCCCCTGATCTGGTGTTGCCACCCGACCAATGTCTCGGGGGCTACTGCATTGCTTGTCCAATGCAGAAAATTTTATGTGCAATATAGTTTCCGAGGAGATTTTGATCCTCAGGTTGGTCGGCCGCACCCAACCTGAGTCTCGAGGACTGAGCACGCCGCTTTTAGTGTCCCGAAGTATTCTGCCAAGCTTGGACTTGATCCTCAGGCCGATTTTGCAAATCAACCTGAGTCTCAGCGGCTACTGGGATCAGCGGTCTTACGTCATCCTTCAGGTGCATCTCGGGTTTTAGACCGATACACACCTTGAGGGCTACTGGCTATATATCTCGGCAGAGAATAAATTGCACCAATAAAAAATATTCACAAAAATGGCCCACATTCGGGGTGGTGCACCACCTCGGAAGCAGCCCGGCATAAAGCTCGGGCACTAGTGGCTGGCTCCATAGAGGGCATTTCCGGCATTAAGCTCGGCTAACTCCTTCAACTTTTTTGAACCAAGGTGATATGACACCTCAGATATAGTCCGGCGTTGGAGCTGGGACATGAAGGAAATATGCCCTAGAGGCAATAATAAAGTTATTATTTATTTCCTTATAATCATGATAAATGTTTATTATTCATGCTAGAATTGTATTAACCGGAAACATAATACATGTGTGAATACATAGACAAACAAAGTGTCACTAGTATGCCTCTACTTGACTAGCTCATTAATCAAAGATGGTTATGTTTCCTAACCATGAACAATGAGTTGTTATTTGATTAACGGGATCACATCATTGAGAGAATGATCTGATTGACATGACCCATTCCATTAGCTTAGCACCCGATCGTTTGGTATGTTGCTATTGCTTTCTTCATGACTTATACGTGTTCCTATAACTATGATATTATGCAACTCCCGTTTACCGGAGGAACACTTTGGGTACTACCAAACGTCACAATGTAACTGGGTGATTATAAAGGAGTACTACAGGTGTCTCCAAAGGTACATGTTGGGTTGGCGTATTTCGAGATTAGGTTTTGTCACTCCGATTGTCGGAGAGGTATCTCTGGGCCCTCTCGGTAATGCACATCACATAAGCCTTGCAAGCATTGCAACTAAATGAGTTAGTTGCGGGATGATGTATTACAGAACGAGTAAAGAGACTTGCCGGTAACGAGATTGAACTAGGTATTGGAATATCGACGATCGAATCTCGGGCAAGTAACATACCGATGACAAAGGGAACAACGTATGTTGTTATGCGGTCTGACCGATAAAGATCTTAGTAGAATATGTAGGAGCCAATATGGGCATCCAGGTCCCGCTATTGGTTATTGACCGGAGACATGTCTCGGTCATGTCTACATTGTTCTCAAACCCATAGGGTCCGCACGCTTAAGGTTACGATGACTGTTATATTATGAGTTTATGCATTTTGATGTACCGAAGGTTGTTCGGAGTCCCGGATGTGATCACGGACATGACGAGGAGTCTCGAAATGGTCGAGACATAAAGATTGATATATTGGAAGCCTATGTTTGGATACCGGAAGTGTTCCGGGTGAAATCGGGATTTTACCGGAGTACCGGGAGGTTACCGGAACCCCCCGGGAGCTAAATGGGCCATGATGGGCCTTAGTGGAAAAGAGAAGAGACAACCCTACATGGGCCGCGCGCCCCTCCCCTCCCTTGGTCCGAATTGGACAAGGAGAGGGGGCCGGCCCCTCTCTCTCTTTTCCCCCTCCACAAGTCCTATTCCAACTAGGATTGGGGGGGGGGGAATCCTACTCCCAGAGGGAGTAGGACTCTCCTAGCGCGCCCTATGTGGCCGGCCAGCCTCCCCTCTTTGGTGCTTTATATACTGAGGCAGAAGCACCCTAGAGACACACAAGTTGATCCACGTGATCTATTCCTTAGCCGTGTGCGGCGCCCCAGCCACCATAGTCCTCGATAATATTGTAGCGGTGCTTAGGCGAAGCCCTGCAGCAGTAGTACGTGAAGATCGTCACCACGCCGTCATGCTGATGGAACTCTTCCCCGACACTTTGCTGGATCGGAGTCCGGGGATCGTCATCGAGCTGAACGTGTGCTAGAACTCGGAGGTGCCGTAGTTTCGGTGCTTGATCGGTCGGATCGTGAAGACGTACGACTACATCAACCAAACGCTTCCGTTGTCGATCTACTAGGTATGTAGATCATACTCCCCCTCTCGTTGCTATGCATCACATGATCTTGCGTGTGCGTAGGAATTTTTTTGAAATTACTACGTTCCCCAACAGTGGCATCCGAGCCTAGGTTTTATATGTTGATGTTATATGCACGAGTAGAACACAAGTGAGTTGTGGGCGATATAAGTCATACTACCTACCAGCATGTCATACTTTGGTTCGGCGGTATTGTTGGATGAAGTGGCCTAGACCGACATTACGCGTACGCTTACGCGAGACCGGTTCTCGCGACGTGCTTTGCACAGAGGTGGCTTGTGGGTGACAGTTTCTCCAACTTTAGTTGAACCAAGTGTGGCTACGCCCGATCCTTGCGAAGGTTAAAACGGAGTCAAATTGACAAACTATCGTTGTGGTTTTGATGCGTAGGTGAGATTGGTTCTTACTTAAGCCCGTAGCAGCCACGTAAAACTTGCAACAACAAAGTAGAGGATGTCTAACTTGTTTTTGCAGGGCATGTTGTGATGTGATATGGTCAAGACATGATGCTGAATTTTATTGTATGAGATGATCATGTTTTGTAACCGAGTTATCGGCAACCGGCAGGAGCCATATGGTTGTCGCTTTATTGTATGCAATGCAATCGCGATGTAATGCTTTACTTTATCACTAAACGGCAGCGATAGTCGTAGAAGCACAAGCTTGGCGAGATGACAACGATGCTACGATGGAGATCAAGGTGTCACGCCGGTGACGATGGTGATCATGATGGTGCTTCGGAGATGGAGATCACAAGCACAAGATGATGATGGCCATATTATATCACTTATATTGATTGCATGTGATGTTTATCTTTCATGCATCTTATCTTGCTTTGATTGACGGTAGCATTATAAGATGATCTCTCACTAAATTATCAAGAAGTGTTCTCCCTGAGTATGCACCATTGCGAAAGTTCTTCGTGCTGAGACACCACGTGATGATCGGGTGTGATAGGTTCTACATTCAAATACAACGGGTGCAAAACAGTTGCACACGCGGAATACTCAGGTTATACTTGACGAGCCAAGCATATACAGATATGGCCCCGGAACACGGAGACCGAAAGGTCGAGCGTGAATCATATAGTAGATATGATCAACATAATGATGTTCACCAATGAAACTACTCCATCTCACGTGATGATCGGACATGGTTTAGTTGATTTGGATCACGTAATCACTTAGAGGATTAGAGGGATGTCTATCTAAGTGGGAGTTCTTTAAGTAAATTAACTGAACTTAAATTTATCATGAAACTTAGTACCTGATTAGTATCTTGCTTGTTTATGTTTGATTGTAGATAGATGGCTCGTGCTGTTGTTCCATTGAATTTTAATGCGTTCCTTGAGAAAGCAAAGTTGAAAGATGATGGTAGCAATTACACGGACTGGGTCCGTAACTTGAGGATTATCCTCATTGCTGCACAGAAGAATTATGTCCTGGAAGCACCGTTGGGTGCCAGGCCTGCTGCAGGAGCAATGCCGGATGTTATGAATGTCTGGTAGAGCAAAGCTGATGACTACTCGATAGTTCAGTGTGCCATGATTTACGGCTTAGAATCGGGACTTCAACGACGTTTTGAACGTCATGGAGCATATGAGATGTTCCAGGAGTTGAAGTTAATATTTCAAGCAAATGCCCGGATTGAGAGATATGAAGTCTCCAATAAGTTCTATAGCTGCAAGATGGAAGAGAACAGTTCTGTTAGTGAGCATATACTCAAAATGTCTGGGTATAATAATCACTTGATTCAATTGGGAGTTAATCTTCGAGATGATTGCGTCATTGACAGAATTCTCCAATCACTGCCACCAAGCTACAAGAGCTTCTTGATGAACTATAATATGCAAGGGATGAATAAGACTATTCCCGAGCTCTTCGCGATGCTGAAAGCTGCGGAGGAAGAAATCAAGAAGGAGCATCAAGTGTTGATGGTCAACAAGACCACTAGTTTCAAGAAAAAGGGCAAAGGGAAGAAGAAAGGGAACTTCAAAAAGAACGACAAGCAAGTTGCTACTCAAGAGAAGAAACCCAAACCTGGACCTAAGCCTGAAACTGAGTGCTTCTATTGCAAGCAGACTGGTCACTGGAAGCGGAACTGCCCCAAGTATTTGGCGGATAAGAAGGATGGCAAGGTGAACAAAGGTATATGTGATATACATGTTATTGATGTGTACCTTACTAATGCTCGCAGTAGTACCTGGGTATTTGATACTGGTTCTGTTGCTAATATTTGCAACTCGAAACAGGGACTACGGATCAAGCGAAGATTAGTTAAGGACGAGGTGACGATGCACATGGGAAACGGTTCCAAAGTCGATGTGATCGCAGTCGGCACGCTACCTCTACATCTACCTTCGGGATTAGTATTAGACCTAAATAATTGTTATTTGGTGCCAGCGTTAAGCATGAACATTATATCTGGATCTTGTTTGATGCGAGACGGTTATTCATTTAAATCAGAGAATAATGGTTGTTCTATTTATATGAGTAATATCTTTTATGGTCATGCACCCTTGAAGAGTGGTCTATTCTTGTTGAATCTCGATAGTAGTAACACACATATTCATAATGTTGAAGCCAAAAGATGCAGAGTTGATAATGAGGGTGCAACTTATTTGTGGCACTACCGTTTAGGTCATATCGGTGTAAAGCGCATGAAGAAACTCCATACTGATGGACTTTTGGAACCACTTGATTATGAATCACTTGGTACTTGCGAACCGTGCCTCATGGGCAAAATGACTAAAACGCCGTTCTCCGGTACTATGGAGAGAGCACCAGATTTGTTGGAAATCATACATACAGATGTATGTGGTCCGATGAATATTGAGGCTCATGGCGGATATCGTTATTTTCTCACCTTCACAGATGATTTAAGCAGATATGGGTATATCTACTTAATGAAACATAAGTCTGAAACATTTGAAAAGTTCAAGGAATTTCAGAGTGAAGTTGAAAATCATCGTAACAAGAAAATAAAGTTTCTACGATCTGATCGTGGAGGAGAATATTTGAGTTACGAGTTTGGTGTACATTTGAAAAATTGTGGAATAGTTTCGCAACTCACGCCACCCGAAACACCTCAGCGTAATGGTGTGTCCGAATGTCGTAATCGTACTTTACTGGATATGGTGCGATCTATGATGTCTCTTACTGATTTACCGCTATCGTTTTGGGGATACGCTCTAGAGACGGCCGCATTCACGTTAAATAGGGCACCATCAAAATCCGTTGAGACGACGCCTTATGAACTATGGTTTGGCAAGAAACCAAAGTTGTCATTTCTGAAAGTTTGGGGCTGCGATGCTTATGTGAAAAAGCTTCAACCTGATAAGCTCGAACCCAAATCGGAGAAATGTGTCTTCATAGGATATCCAAAGGAAACTATTGGATACACCTTCTATCACAGATCCGAAGGCAAGACTTTTGTTGCTAAATTCGGAAACTTTCTGGAGAAGGAGTTTCTATCGAAAGAAGTGAGTGGGAGGAAAGTAGAACTTGCCAAGGTAACTGTACCTGCTCCCTTATTGGAAAGTAGTACATCACAGAAAACTGTTTCTATGACACCTACACCAGTTAGTGAGGAAGCTAATGATGATGATCATGAAACTTCAGAACAAGATACTACTGAATCTCGTAGATCAACCAGAGTAAGATCCGCACCAGAGTGGTACGGTAATCCCGTTCTGGAAGTCATGCTACTAGATCATGATGAACCTACGAACTATGAAGAAGCGATGGTGAGCCCAGATTCTGCAAAGTGGCTTGAAGCCATGAAATCTGAGATGGGATCCATGTATGAGAACAAAGTATGGACTTTGGTTGACTTGCCCGATGATCGGCAAGCAATTGAGAATAAATGGATCTTCAAGAAGAAGACTGACGCTGACGGTAATATTACTGTCTACAAAGCTCGACTTGTCGCAAAAGGTTTTCGGCAAGTTCAAGGGATTGACTACGATGAGACCTTCTCACCCGTAGCGATGCTTAAGTCTGTCCGAATCATGTTAGCAATTGCCGCATTTTATGATTATGAAATTTGGCAGATGGATGTCAAAACTGCATTCCTGAATGGATTTCTAGAAGAAGAGTTATATATGATGCAACCAGAAGGTTTTGTCGATCCAAAGGGAGCTAACAAAGTGTGCAAGCTCCAGCGATCCATTTATGGACTGGTGCAAGCCTCTCGGAGTTGGAATAAACGTTTTGATAGTGTGATCAAAGAATTTGGTTTTATACAGACTTTTGGAGAAGCCTGTATTTACAAGAAAGTGAGTGGGAGCTCTGTAGCATTTCTGATATTATATGTGGATGACATATTACTAATTGGAAATGATATAGAATTTCTGGATAGCATAAAGGGATACTTGAATAAAAGTTTTTCTATGAAAGACCTCGGTGAAGCTTCTTACATATTAGGCATTAAGATCTATAGAGATAGATCAAGATGCTTAATTGGACTTTCGCAAACCACATACCTTGACAAAGTTTTGAAGAAGTTCAAAATGGATCAAGCAAAGAAAGGGTTCTTGCCTGTGTTACAAGGTGTGAAGTTGAGTAAGACTCAATGCCCGACCACTGCAGAAGATAGAGAGAATATGAAAGATGTTCCCTATGCATCAGCTATAGGATCTATCATGTATGCAATGCTGTGTACCAGACCTGATGTGTGCCTTGCTATAAGTCTAGCAGGGAGGTACCAAAGTAATCCAGGAGTGGATCACTGGACAACGGTCAAGAACATCCTGAAATACCTGAAAATGACTAAGGATATGTTTCTCATATATGGAGGTGACAAAGAGCTCATCGTAAAAGGTTACGTTGATGCAAGATTTGACACTGATCCGGATGATTCTAAATCGCAAACCGGATACATGTTTACATTAAACAGTGGAGCTGTCAGTTGGTGCAGTTCTAAACAAAGCGTTGTAGCGGGATCTACATGTGAAGCAGAGTACATAGCTGCTTCGGAAGCAGCAAATGAAGGAGTCTGGATGAAGGAGTTCATATCCGATCTAGGTGTCATACCTAGTGCATCGGGTCCAATGAAAATCTTTTGTGACAATACTGGTGCAATTGCCTTGGCAAAGGAATCCAGATTTCACAAGAGAACCAAGCACATCAAGAGACGCTTCAATTCCATCCGGGATCTAGTCCAGGTGGGAGACATAGAGATTTGCAAGATACATACGGATCTGAATGTTGCAGACCCGTTGACTAAGCCTCTTCCACGAGCAAAACATGATCAGCACCAAGGCTCCATGGGTGTTAGAATCATTACTGTGTAATCTAGATTATTGACTCTAGTGCAAGTGGGAGACTGAAGGAAATATGCCCTAGAGGCAATAATAAAGTTATTATTTATTTCCTTATAATCATGATAAATGTTTATTATTCATGCTAGAATTGTATTAACCGGAAACATAATACATGTGTGAATACATAGACAAACAAAGTGTCACTAGTATGCCTCTACTTGACTAGCTCGTTAATCAAAGATGGTTATGTTTCCTAACCATGAACAATGAGTTGTTATTTGATTAACGGGATCACATCATTGAGAGAATGATCTGATTGACATGACCCATTCCATTAGCTTAGCACCCGATCGTTTAGTATGTTGCTATTGCTTTCTTCATGACTTATACATGTTCCTATAACTATGAGATTATGCAACTCCCTTTTACCGGAGGAACACTTTGGGTACTACCAAACATCACAAGGTAACTGGGTGATTATAAAGGAGTACTACAGGTGTCTCCAAAGGTACATGTTGGGTTGGCGTATTTCGAGATTAGGTTTTGTCACTCTGATTGTCGGAGAGGTATCTCTGGGCCCTCTCGGTAATGCACATCACTTAAGCCTTGCAAGCATTGCAACTAAATGAGTTAGTTGCGGGATGATGTATTACAGAACGAGTAAAGAGACTTGCCGGTAACGAGATTGAACTAGGTATTGGAATACCGACGATCGAATCTCGGGCAAGTAACATACCGATGACAAAGGGAACAACGTATGTTGTTATGCGGTCTGACCGATAAAGATCTTCGTAGAATATGTAGGAGCCAATATGGGCATCCAGGTCCCGCTATTGGTTATTGACCGGAGACATGTCTCGGTCATGTCTACATTGTTCTCGAACCCGTAGGGTCCGCATGCTTAAGGTTACGATGACTGTTATATTACGAGTTTATGCATTTTGATGTACCGAAGGTTGTTCGGAGTCCCGGATGTGATCACGGACATGACGAGGAGTCTCGAAATGGTCGAGACATAAAGATTGATATATTGGAAGTCTATGTTTGGATACCGGAAGTGTTCCGGGTGAAATCGGGATTTTACCGGAGTACCGGGAGGTTACCGGAACCCCCCGGGAGCTAAATGGGCAATGTTGGGCCTTAGTGGAAAAGAGAAGAGACAGCCCTACATGGGCCGCGCGCCCCTCCCCTCCCTTGGTCCGAATTGGACAAGGAGAGGGGGCCGGCCCCTCTCTCTCTTTTCCCCCCTCCACAAGTCCTATTCCAACTAGGATTGGGGGGGGGGGGAATCCTACTCCCAGAGGGAGTAGGACTCTCCTGGCGCGCCCTATGTGGCCGGCCAGCCTCCCCCCTTTGGTCCTTTATATACTGAGGCAGAAGCACCCTAGAGACACACAAGTTGATCCACGTGATCTATTCCTTAGTCGTGTGCGGCGCCCCAGCCACCATAGTCCTCGATAATATTGTAGCGGTGCTTAGGCGAAGCCCTGCAGCAGTAGTACGTCAAGATCGTCACCACGCCGTCGTGCTGACGGAACTCTTCCCCGACACTTTGCTGGATCAGAGTCCGGGGATCATCATCGAGCTGAACGTGTGCTAGAACTCGGAGGTGCCGTAGTTTCGGTGCTTGATCGGTCGGATCGTGAAGACGTACGACTACATCAACCAAACGCTTCCGTTGTCGATCTACTAGGTATGTAGATCATACTCCCCCTCTCGTTGCTATGCATCACATGATCTTGCGTGTGCGTAGGATTTTTTTTGAAATTACTACGTTCCCCAACAGGACACTGTCCGGCGTTGGAGCTCGGATATAGTCCGGCATTGGAGCTCGGATACAGTCCGACGTTGGAGCTTGGACATAGTCCGGCGTTGGAGCTCGGATACATTCCGGCGTTGGAGCTCGGAAGCAGTCCGGAATTGGTGCTCGGCCGCAAAAGATACCTCGAATGCAGTCCGACGTTAGAGCTCGAACGCAAGAGGACACCGCCTCCCGGGAACAACTTCAAACCCGAGGTGTGGCATAAAAATAACAAGGCATTGATAAAGGCTGGAAACTTAAAGGGGCTCCTCGGATACCCGACGTGTAAACTCGCCGAATGCATTTCGGCGATCCTCAAGATCGAAGATGAGAAGATTTGTTGAACCAGTTTTCAAGACCGTCGACCGAAGATGAAGAACAGTTCGGAAGAATCGAGGAGCGTCCCTAACTTGAAGACCGGTTCAGGGGGCTACTGACGGTGTCCTGGACTAGGGGGTACTCATCACATCGTCTCCCAATCAGTTGGATTGGGCCGAGGACCCCCATGGCCGCATACTCATGGGCCAGTTCGGACAGCTGCCGCATACAAGGAAGATTCCACAAGACTTGGCGATCAAGACAAGGACTTCTCCCCACCGGCGTATTCGGCTAGGACTCTTGTTAACCTAGGCCTCTGGTGCGTTATATAAACCGAGGCCAGGCTAGTCGATAGAACATATACAACATACAATCATACCATAGGCTAGCTTCTAGGGTTTAGCCCCTCCGATCTCGTGGCAGATCTACTCTTGTACTACCCATATCATCAATATTAATCAAGCAGGACGTAGGGTTTTACCTCCATCGAGAGGGCCCGAACCTGGGTAAAACTTCGTGTCCCTTGCCTCCTGTTACCATCTAGCCTAGACGCACAGTTCGGGACCCCCTACCCGAGATCCGCCGGTTTTGACACCGACAGTCATCATGACGCCATCTATGAAGAATAGGAACCCCAAATCAAATTCTTCATATGGACCAAATTCTTCATATGGATCAAAGTCCTCATATGAACATCATCATGCTAACCCGTCTGTTTCGCAGGGAAGATCTAAGGATTATTGATATGTGCATTATTCTTCAAATCATTATGTCCATAAGTCCTCGAAGAATTTCTCTCCTTACTCTTATGCTTACTCTAACCCCTCTTATGTGAAACGAAATGGACTGGCTTCTATGCCATCCTTCTCGTATGGAGCTCGCAGAATGATGAACTCTTTGCCACCCCTTCAGATGTAGGTGGTGAAGAAAAAGAACTAATCTCTTCTGCAGGGTCAGGTCTCCAGACGTACGTAATCGTCTGAAGAATTTGCTGGAGACCTGAGTATGCGTGATAGGACGCAGGCTAATCATGAAGAAATGAACTTTCATTTCTCACGTCCTCATATTGCTTCATCTGTTCTTTTGCTTGATGAAATTGATCTAATGAATTGATGTCATATTCTTCACTGATTAAGTATATGAGTTTGTAAGCTGCACTAATTCATCTACAGGATGATCAACCCAAAGCCACTGAGTGGGTCCTCGATAGTGGATGTACAAACCACATGACTGGTGACAAGAATCTATTGATGGATGCTCCATTATCTCCGTCGCATCTGAAGCATATCATCTTTGCTGACAAAGGCAAAAGTCAGGTATTGGGTCTAGGTAAGGTTGCGATCACAAAGGATCGACACATGGACAAAGTCATGCTTGTTGAGTCCTTAGGATACAACCTTATGTATGTCTCAATGCTTTGTGATCTTGATATGGTTGTTGTCTTTGGAAAGTACCGTTGTGTTGTGGTTATGGAAGCTGACAATTCCAAAGTCTTTGAAGGCTTTAGGAGAGGAGACCTGTATATTGTTGATTTCTCTACAGGACCACAACCAGCCGTGTGCTTACTTGCAAAAGCTTCAGAAGGTTGGCTCTGGCATCGACGACTTGGTCATGCAGGCATGAGGAATTTGCACACGCTTGCAAAGAAGAAGCATGTCATTGGCATCGAGAATGTCAAATTCCTCAAGGATCACCTATGCGGAGCCTGTGAAGCTGGGAAGATGACGAAGGCCAAGCATCCAGCGAAGACTATCATGACCACCACTCGCCCATTTGAATTGCTTCACATGGATCTCTTTGGTCCTAATCATTTTTCTGGTATTTCAAATGAAGCATCTCAATATGGATTTGTTATTGTTGATGATTATTCTCGCTACACATGGGTACACCTTGTTACTTACAAACATGAAGTGTAGGAAGTCTTCAAACGATTTTCCTCGAGGGCCTCAACCAACTTTGGTGTGAAGATCAAGCACATCAGAAGTGATAATGGCACTGAGTTCAAGAATTCTGGTCTCGATGACTATCTTGATGAACTTGGTATTACTCATGAGTTATCTGCTCCTTATACTCCTCAGCAGAACAGTGTCGTGGAGCGTAAGAACAGGACTCTTGCTGAGATGGCTCGCACTATGCTTGATGAATACAAAACGCCTCGTCGGTTCTGGACTGAGGCAATTGATACTGTGTGCCACATCATCAACAGAGTATATCTTCACAAATTCTTCAAGAAAACTGCCTATGAACTCCTCACTGATAAGAAACCCAATGTAAGTTATTTCAAAGTCTTCGGTGCTAAATGTTGGATTAGAGATCCTCATCACAACTCAAAATTTGCACCGAAAGCACATGAAGGTTTTATGCTTGGTTACGGAAAGGACTCGCACACCTACAGAGTCTTCAACAATGTTCTTCACAAGGTTGTTGAAACTGTAGATGCGCGGTTCGATGAAACTAATGGATCGCAAAGAGAGCACCTACCTACTGTGATAGATGAACCAGCACCTGAGGAAACTATCAAGTTCAAGGCTACTGAGGATGTCATTCCTACTAAAGAATCTGCTGAAGAATTCACTCCAGAACATGAAGAACGTCGAGCTAATGCACCTAAAGAAAATGCTGAAGAAAATGGTGCTGAAGAAAACGATGATCAAATTCTTCAACGACAACCAGCTCATCCTTGCATTGCAAAAGAAGTGCAAGTTGAAAAGATCATCAATGACATCAAAGCGCCAGGTCCTCTCACACGCTCAAAAGCCTCACATTTGTCTAACTTTTGTGGGCACTATGCTTTTGTCTCTATTACAGAGCCCACTAAGGTAGATGAAGCGTTTCTGGAGCCTGAGTGGATTCAGGCCATGCAAGAAGAATTACATTAGTTCGATCTCAACAATGTCTGGGAACTGGTCAAATGTCCAGATCCTTGCAAGCACAATATCATCGGCACAAAGTGGATCTACCGCAACAAGCAAGATGAAAATGGCCTTGTGGTGAGGAATAAGGCACGGCTTGTAGCTCAAGGCTACACACAGGTTGAAGGAATTGATTTCGATGAAACTTTTGCACCTGTTGCTAGGCTTGAGGCTATTCGCATATTACTCTTATGCTAACCATCAAGATATCACTTTATATCAAATGGATGTGAAAAGTGCATTCCTCAATGGTAAGCTTGAGGAAGAAGTATATGTTGCTCAACCCCCAGGTTTTGAAGATCCAAAGAATCCTGACAAAGTCTTCAGACTCAACAAGGCCCTCTATGGCCTCAAGTAGGCCCCACGGGCGTGGTATGATACTTTGAAGGAATTCCTCACGACGAAAGGCTTCAAACCCGGTTCACTCGACCCTACTCTTTTCACTAAATCTTATGATGGTGAATTGTTTGTGTGTCAAATATATGTTGATGATATTATCTTTAGCTGTACTGACCAACGTTATAGTGATGAATTTGCCTATATGATGAGTGAAGAATATCAAATGTCTGTGATGGGAGAGTTGAAATTCTTCTTAGGTCTTCAAATTCGTCAACAACGCAATGGCATATTCATATCTCAGGAGAAATACCTCAAGGACGTACTGAGGAAATTCAGCATGCAAGATTGCAAAGGCGTCAAAATTCCTATGCCCACAAATGGCCATCTGTGCACTGATGAAAATGGTATTGACTTCGATCATAAGGTACACCGCTCCATGATTGGTTCTTTATTGTACTTATGTGCATCTAGGCCAGATATAATGCTTAGTGTTTGCATGTGTGCCCAATTTCAAGCTGCATCGAAGGAATCACACCATAAGGCTGTGAAACATATTCTTCGATATCTAGCTCACACACCAACACTTGGATTATGGTACCCCAAGGGCTCGACTTTTGATCTCATTGGATATTCTGACTCTGACTATGCTGGTGATCGTGTGGACCGCAACTCAACATCTGGTACATGTCATTTCCTCGGACGATCTTTAGTTTGTTGGTCCTCGAAGAAACAGAACTGCGTATCACTATCTACTGCTGAAGCTGAGTATATTGCCGCTGGTTCTTGCTGTGCCCAATTGCTATGGATGAAGCAAACTCTCAAGGACTACGGCGTCAACATGAAGAATGTGCCTCTCTTTTGTGACAATGAGAGTTCCATCAAGATTGCTCACAACCCAGTTCAGCACTCGAAGACAAAGCACATTCAGATTCGTCATCATTTTCTTCGTGATCATGTGTTGAAGGGCAACATTTCTATTGAGCATGTGAAGACTGAAGAACAGCTAGCCGATATCTTCACAAAGCCCTTGGATGAGAAGAGATTTAGCAAGTTGCGGTGTGAGCTAAATATCCTAGAATCTTCGAATGTTCTTTGAAAAGGACACTCATCCTAACACTTATGCAAAATTGATGACTTAGATGTGTAACACATGAAGAAACGTTTTTCTTCAATTCAATGAAGAACAACACTCTTAGTGTGAAGAAATTAACAAAGAATTTGATTCTCAGAACCCTATGATAATTGTATGCGGTGTCTGAAATCATCATTCTTATACGGTGGGTCATGCCACCACCAAAAGTTGAAATTCCTCAATTATTCATATTCTTCAACTTTGCATTGTCTTCACTGCTTCCGTTGTTTTTCTTCATTGACTATATATATATATATATAAGTTTATGTCCTCTACATCATTCACTTATTGCTAATTCTTCAAGTTGGTTTTTCTGCTAAGTGAATGTGATCGGACCCTTCCCCCTCTATGCTATACTCAACCCAATCTATTCACAAATTCTTCATGTGCGTTCTATTTGAAACTTGTTCAAAATCTTCACTGTGTCCTTGTCAGCTGAACAAATTGTGAACGGAACTTTAAAACCTATCTTATCAAAATTTTCGGCTTTGCCGCTCAAACCGTTCCGCATCCCACGTTATACTTATCCACTCACTCACGATCGCACACGATCTCCACCTCTCAGTACGTGGGTGACACATGTCATGCGAATGAGAAGGGTTAGGGGCACGTTCGTCCAATTTCTTCGGGCGAGCAGTTTTTCACCGTGGCTATAAATACCCCTCCGCACCTTCCTCACTTCTTTTACTCCGCTCGATCTCTCTCTCCAGCTCGAGATTCTCAAACCCTAGCGCCGCCGCTACTTCATCGCCACCGGTGAGGAAGAGCATCACTGCCTCGACCTCATCGCCGACCGCGGAAATCTTCACTCCGCCGCCATCGTAGCCGTCTTCCTCCGCCAAGTTAGGGCGTGGAAGATCTGCACAGACGAACTTCACATCTCCTCACTCCAGTTCATCGTGTTCTTCGTCCAGGGTAATTAAAAGTTACTTTTACCACCCTCATTGATTCGAATGATTATCTTCAAAATCTTCAAAGGTGTTTTTCTTCATAGCTTCACACACTAAACACCTCACAAGTCATCTGTTCTAGATTCGTTTCTCTAAGCATCATTTTTCTTCAAGATTCCTCAATTGTGTGGATCTTTGATCTATTCAACTCTGGAACCTAAGACAAAGAACACTTAGTGAAATTCTTCAAGACTCATCTGGTCAAATTCCTCAAACTTGTTCTTTTTGAAAAACCCTCTGATAACGCATATGACCTCTCCAAATTCCTCGCAACTATACTCTGTTCACAGGTATACATGTCAGCCACTGAATCACTAGGTTCTCATCAACTTAACTCATTTGCAGCGTTCCTTGATGAAAAGTTGCATACTTCTTCAGAGAATTCGATTGTTCAAATTCCTCAACTGAAGAAAATGGCTGATGGTAAAAGGCCACAGAAAGGAGGAAAGAAGCCCGAGGTTATGACTGCCTTTGAAATCCCTGAGGACATATACAAAGATTACTGCACTCCTGATGAGGCCAAGTTTGGCAAAGAGGACAAAAATCAGCGCAAGGTGCGCATACAGAGGATAGAAAGGAGATGGGCAAGAGAGTGGAGGGAGTACAGGTATGTAACTCCAAAGTACATGAAGAAATTCGCACTCAATCCTCCATGCCCAAGAGCTCCATTGGCACCTGGCCAAATCGCTGATCCCACCAGCCTCAAGCGCGGTGAGGACTATCCTGATGAATGGGCCAAGCGCCAAGCCAAGTTGGCTAAGCAAGCCAAAGAAGCAGTGAGGAAATTCAATGAAGACTCTGCTGCTGCTGCCTCTGCCGAGGCCTTTGCTGTCAAGCCAAAGAAGGCTATGTTAAAGAAGCATGCGCGCAAGCCAAGTGCTTCACCAACAATGCCCTCAAGGCCAAGTTCCTCAGCAATGCCCTCACGGCCAGAATCCTCAAAACCCTCACGGCCAATTCCTCATGCTGCTCCTATTCCTCCAAAGTCCTCAGCTCCTCCGCCAAAGCCCTCAGCTGTTCCGACTAAATCCTCAGCACTTGTGAATCTCGCCTCGTGCCAAATGACTGAGGCATCTCCATTGCCTCAGGTGTCTCAGCTAGTTCCTCAGCTGCACCAAGTTCCTCAGCTGGCCCCTCGCTGCTGAAGACAAAGGCCACTGCTGGACGAGGTCCTTGCCCAAGTCCTCAGAAGAAACAAGTCGCTTTCCAAGTGCCGTCTGAAGAAGACGAAGCTGGTGATGATGAACTTGCGGAAATCATCAGAGACAGGCAAGTCAGGGCCGCTAGAGCCAAAGGAACAGGGGTGCCACTGCTTTTGGATCCCAAGTTGATCCTCGACTACATTGATGTTTGGCACAAGGACCCCAACACTCCCATGCCTGACTTCAAGAAGACTCCTGGCCAAAGTCACATGCTGACCCACTTCATTCAAGAAGAAAAGTGGAAATTTGATAAGGCCAGGCAGATCAAGAAAGTGCAGTACAAGAAAGAGCGCTATCTGAAGAAAAACGTTGTCTCTATGACAACTGAAGAACTTGTCACTATTCAGACTGAGATCAAGAAACTTAGTGATGACTTTGACGCATATCGCGCTGATTGGCTTGGAGCCAAGGTTCGTTTTGTGAAACTTGCGGATAACTTCACTTCCAATGTTGCAGCCCCAACGCAACAAGAAATCCCTCAGGCTGAAGCATCTGCTCAGCCTACTGAAGAAAATGCTAGCACCGCTGATGACAATCAGGCTGCTGAAGAAAATGTGAGTTCCAGGGCTGATGACTGCATTCTAGCCACTGAAGAAATTGCCAGGGCACCCACTAGTGGTGCACCTGAAGAAAATGAAGAACTCATGGCAACTGCATTAGTTGTGCCTGAAGAAAATCAACCAGATTCCTTAGCTGCTCCTGCACCAACTTCAACTCCAATCCTTCCATCTGCATCAGATGTGAAGAAGACCAAGGCTGCAGAGCGTGCTGCAGTGAAGAAAAGGAAAGCATCAGCTGCTTCAGATTCTTCAGCTCTGAAGAAGATGAAGCCTATGACAAGTTCATTTGCTAATCTGATTGATGCTGTTCCCATCTCAACCAGGCCATCAAAGGACCTTGTTCCTTTTGATGAAGAATATGTGATCCCCAACGGATCAGATGAAGAAACTTCTTCTGCTGCTTCGTCAGAGTAGATTGATGAAGAAATTGAAGTGGATGCGATCCCTTAAACACCTGTCATCTCCTCGCCCATGCCTCAGTTCACAGCTGAAGAGGCTGGTGTTGAAGAAATGGAAGATGAAGATGTGGACGTTGGCTGCTCCACACCTGTAATCAGTGATGATTTCTGGGAAAGTCAGCATCCAAACTCTCCAATGTTCACCCCTCTACAGAAAATTCCTCAGTCCCCCACACAAACTGTACAAATGGGCTCTGAAGAAACTCATCCCACTGCATCTGTCCCTAAGGAAATTCCAGCCACTAGCACTAAAGAAACTGTTGCTGCTGAACAACCAACGACGCAGACTGCCACTGAGGAGGAACCAGAAATTCCTCAGCCTGAAGAACCTGCGATTGAGATTCCTGATGTCATGATGCAACTCACTGACACTCCTCTGCCAAAGCCAAATGATCCATTCTCATGTAAGCGAAAGTTCAAGGCTAATGATTTCTTCGGCGAGCACGTATTCTTCGAAGATTACAAGCCATATAACTCTGCTCGCATTAGGAAGAGGCGTTTTTGGACTGCTAGTCAAGCCAATTTCTATTCCTTAGTGCTGTTCAACAAGGAGAAAATCTTCTACCATGAGCATATTCCTCACGTGGATATGGAATCTCTGCCGTGCTTCGCACCAGTCCTTAGTGTTCTTCACGACGCTGGACTGCTAAACTTTTGCTCTGACATCTGCGATTGGAATGAAGAACTGATTCTTCAATTCTATGCAACGCTGCACATCACCGGAGATGCTAAAGATGTGAATTCATGGGTGCTAGACTGGATGTCTGAAAACACACACTACACTGCACCAACCTCTGAATTGCTTCGTGCTCTACCACTCAGTCATCCCCTTGAAGAAGCTCACTGCATCTACAGTGAACCTGAGCTCACACATCATTACATGCAGGTGCTGATGAAACCTTTGAAGCCAGGTCAAGCACCAAGAACCAAATTCCTCGTGAAGGAATTGCTGTACGTGCCCAGAACTGTCTATCGTATTCTTACGAGGACAATCAGTCCTATCAAAGGCCATGACTCATCTGATGAGGAAATTGTTGGCATCATGAAGAATCTGGTATTCAACATCGTTCATGACATTCCTGTCAATTATCATGATTTCTTCATGAGGACTATGGCAAATGTTGCACTGTCTCCGTTTGAGCTGAAGCCTTATGCACCTTGGATTATGAGATTCCTCAGGACAAGGTCTTCACTCAATTACAAAGCTGATTTCTAGAATCACCTCAGCTACTTGCCCCCAATTGAAGTCCTCAAGCAGACATATTCCTCAGTTGATGGAAAGGGCAAGGCACCAGCTGTAATAGATGAAGGCATTCGTCCATTGGATGGTCAGTTTCGCAAAGCTGCATCTTATTCCACCAATGATGACTCTGCCACACATGACTCTGCCAATGCACCCAAGTCCACTCCTCAAGCCACTGCTCCGCGCGTGATGACTGGTCGTGAACTTCTGCTTAGTCTTCACCAGAAGGTGGATCAAAATCACAAATGGGTTAAGCGTCAGTTTGGTTCACTTCTTCACAGCATGACTACCACACACAATGCAGTGAAAAAAAACCATTACTACCTTCATCAAGTCTTCAGTCGCACCTGGGCAATCCTGTCACATCTGTTTGGTGAAGAAGATCTGAAGAAAATGGGTCTCAATGAAGATTTTGACTGGTCTGCACCTCCACCGAAGAAATTCAAGAAGGTCAAGGTTCCTTCTCTGGTGGCCAGCTCATATTCTTCATCACGCGACACTGATGAAAATGAAGACTTGGACGACACTGCGACAGGCCCTACTACGACAAACGACCCCAACAACGCTGGCGCTCCTTCATCAACTTGATATTCTTCGGGGGCGTTAGTCCTCATATTCGATCCTTTTTGGTCATTTGATGACAAAGGGGGAGAATTTTGAGTTAGTCTTCAAGCAGGTCTTTCTATATGGGCGTTTTTTTGTTAAGTTACAACTCTCGTTTTTCTGACACTTTATTGGATCGAGTTGTAAACTTAAACCCGATGGTGCTCTGATACGTTTGATATGTTTTTCTGCATGCTTATTCCTTGTTAATATTATTGCACGCATGCTGAATTACATCAGTCACCATATTTTAGCATGCATTTCAAATTCTTCTTTGTTATATGTTAAATGCATGTATGAATTACAAGATATAGGGGGAGATCTCCATGATTCAACTCTTCAAGTGTGCATTGCTTCAAAAGCAAATTCCTCACTATGCACATCTTTAGGGGGAGTTCTTCTATATCTTGCAATCAAATTCCTCAATATCAGTAGTTACACTTCATATGTTTATCCCCGTTGAAAACTTAACCTATATTGTCATCAATCACCAAAAAGGGGGAGATTGTAAGTGCATCTAGTGCCCCTTAGTGATTTTGGTGTATTGAAGACTTATAGGTTAAGGGACTAATGCGTTTGTGAGTGTACACAGGTCTATAAGTCTATGAGGAGTTTGATATTTACAGAGAAAGTCGACCCCTAAAAATGAAGTTCTTCGACTGAAGACTTTGTATCTTTGAAGACTTTGAAAGTGAAGAAATTGGTGTGACCGTGAAGACTTGGTATTCATTCGAGGAACATGAAGCGTGAAGACTTTTGTTTTCGTAGTTTCATTTTCTCTTTCTCGAGTCATAGGAAACACCGTACTATTAAAGGGGGTCGAGGAAATACTAAGGAAAAATTTCCATGCGATGCTCAACTCAAAATCCTACACCTACCAATCCCTTCGAGTGAAGCCATTGGAAATCTCATATAGTTCAGTCAATTTCTTCAGTGACAAAGATGAAGTTCTTCTGGTCTCTAAGGAATTTGTCCTGACTGAGGAGTTAGGAATTCGCCAGTGCGGATTGCCACACAGTGAGGAACATGATAGCCCTGAGGATTTTGTTACTCAAAATTCTGACCGTTGCTGTGCTATGTGCCAGCTGTCCCAAAATATCTATCCACCTAACGGTCATATCATTGAAGGGCATTTATGTCTTATCATGTCGGGCTGCTCCCTAGGCTATAAATAGCCTCCCCCCTACAACCACTAGCTGGTTGGCTGCTCCGAGAGAAACTGACACTTGTCATTTGAGAGCAACCCATCCTCTGAGGACTTTGAGCGAAAATCATCAAGTGAGGAAAAACCCAAAACCCAAACACCTACAAACCCCAAGTGATTGAGCATCACTGAAGAGATTGATCCTGCGTGGATCTGATGCTTGTTACCTTTGAAGACTGTGCTTCTTCCAGACGGTTAGGCGTCATGGTCTAGAGCATCCAAGAGGAATTGTGGATCATCGAGTGACCAAGTTTGTGAAGGTTTGGAAGTCGCCTGAAGACTTACCACGAGTGATTGTGCGAGGTCTGTGTGACCTTAGTTCAAGGAGAATACGGTGAGGACTGGGTCTCATGAGCCGCGTGTTCAGGACTGGGTGTCCGGGACTGGGTGTCCTCGAGTTTAAATACTCAGCCGCTCCAACCAGACATACAACTGAGACAGCAGTTGGGACTGGTCTACCAAATCATTGTCTTCACCAAGCTCACTGGTTCTATTTCCTCAACTCTTTCATTTCCTCATAATTGAGTTGTGTATTTGTTCATATATGTGTTTGAAGACTTTGACTGAAGACTTTCTCAATTTCCTCAGTTCAATTTCTTCAGTCTATTTGTCTTCATCCTGTGTTATCCTATGCTTACGTTTCCTGTACTCTGTGCCTGTCTTCATTTCATCATGATGACTATGCTTGTATTCTGTTATGTTTACTGTTGAGTACTTATTCCACTGCTAGTAGTTCTTCGCTAAGGAATTTCCTCACCGGCAAATTCCTCAGTGAAGAATTTCATAAAAATCGCCTATTCACCCCCCTCTAGTCGATATAACACACTTTCAATTGATCCAGTGCCCAGTGCTAGTTCCTGTTTGTTGCATGTTTTTTGCTTCACAAAAAATCCATATCAAATGGAGTCCAAACGGGATAAAAACTGACGAAGATTATTTTGGAATATATGCGATTTTTGGGAAGAAGGATCAACGCGAGACGATGCCCGAGGGGGCCACGAGGCAGGGGGCGCGCCCTAGGGGGTCAAGCGCACCCTGGGCCCTTGTGGCCACCCCGTAAGGCGGTTGGTGCCCTTCTTTCGCCGCAAGAAAGCCAATATCCAGATAGAAATTGTGTTAAAATTTTCAGCCCAATTGGAGTTATGGATCTCTAAGAATATAAGAAACGGTGAAAGGCCAGAATCTAAAACGCAGAAACAGAGAGAGGCAAAGAGACAAATCCAATCTCAGAGGGGCTCTCGCTCCGCCGCCGCCATGGAGGCCATGGACCAGAGGGGAAACCCTTCTCCCATCTAGGGGGGAAGGTCAAGGAAGAAGAAGGAGGGCCCCCTCTCCCCCTCTCCCCCTGTGGCGCCGGAACGCCGCCGGGGCCATCATCTATGACGGCGATCTACACCAACACCTCCGTCGTCTTCGCCAACATCTTCATCACCTTCCCCCATCTATCTACAGCGGTCCACTCTCCCACACACCCACTGTACCCTCTACTTGAACATGGTGCTTTATGCTTCATATTATTATCCAATGATGTGTTGCCATCCTATGATGTCTGAGTAGATTTTCATTGTCCTATCGGTAATTGGTGAATTGCTATGATTGGTTTAATTTGCTTGTGGTTATGTTGCTGTCCTTTGGTGCCCATCATATGAGCGCGCGCGTGTATCACACCATAGGGTTAGTTGCATGTTGATAGGACTATGTATTGGAGGGCAAGAGTGACAGAAGCTTCAACCTAGCATAGAAATTGATGCATACGGGATTGAAGGGGGACCAATATATCTTAATGCTATGGTTGGGTTTTACCGTAATGAACGTTAGTAGTTGCGGATGCTTGCTAATAGTTCCAATCATAAGTGCATAGAATTCCAAGTCAGGGATGACATGCTAGCAGTGGCCTCTCCCACATAAAACTTGCTATCGGTCTAGTAAAGTAGTCAATTGCTTAGGGACAATTTCGCAACTCCTACCACCACTTTTCCACACTCGCTATACTAACTTTATTGCTTCTTTACCTAAAACAGCCCCTAGTTTTTATTTACGTGCTCTTTATATTCTTGCAAACCTATCCCGTTACACCTACAAAGTACTTCAACTTTCATACTTGTTCTAGGTAAAGCGAACGTTAAGCGTGCGTAGAGTTGTATCGGTGGTCGATAGAACTTGAGGGAATATTTGTTCTACCTTTAGCTCCTCATTGGGTTCGACACTCTTACTTATCAAAAGAGGCTACAATTTATCCCCTATACTTGTGGGTTATCAAGACCTTTTTCTGGCGCCGTTGCCGGGGAGTCATAGCATGGGGTGAATATTCTCGTGTGTGCTTGTTTGCTTTATCACTAAGTAGTTTTTATTTTGTGCTCTTGTTTTCTATCTTTAGTTATGGTTAAGAAATGCAAAATACCGAAAAAATTAGTTGTACCTACTACACCAATGGTTGAAGAACCACTCAAAATCTATCACACTCCTGAAGCTTTTTTACTTGGATCATCTCTGATCCCTATGTGCTTGTGCTGAAACCCCAACTAGCTTAGTTGAGGGAAAAATCTTTAGATGAGCATGCTTGTTATGTGCGACACCACTTATCTCAAAAAGGGAATCTTTTACTTGATCAGATTCATCGTTTACAATGCTATGCTTGGAATTTATGTGAAATATATGATTTTACTTATTGTTTTGAAGACCCTAAGAAACACCTTCCCTACCAATGTGAGTTTCATGATAATGGAATCGTATCTCCGTATGCTAAGGGTGTTTATAATTACTATGATGTTCAACAAATTGAAGAATTTGTTGCTTTTAAGGGTGCTTATGAAATTGCTTCTTTGATTGGAAAGTATGATGCTACTCTTTACAAAACTAAAAATTTTGCCATACTTAAATATTGTTATGATAATTATGCTTCTAATGCCTATGTTAAACCATATATATTGAGGACTCCTCCGCTCTCCAAGAAGAGACTAATATTTTGCAGGAGTCTATGGAAGAAGGAATTGATGAAACTGTGGGCTCATTGGATGAAAAAGATGATGAGGAGAGTGAAGAACAAAAGGAGGAAGAGTGTATTAGCTACCCGTTCCCACCTTCTAATGAGAGTACCTCTTCAACTCATACATTGTTTAATTTCCCTTCGTGCTTACCGAAGGATGATTTCTATGATGATTGTTATGATCCCGTTGATTCTTTTGAAATATCCCTTTTTGATGATGCTTGCTATGCTTGTGGCCAAGATGCCAATATGAATTATGCTTATGGAGATGAACTTGCTATAGTTCCTTATGTTAAACATGAAATTGTTTCTATTGCACCCACGCATGAGAGTCCTATTAT
The DNA here is from genome assembly GCF_002162155.2 of Triticum dicoccoides. Classification (NCBI taxonomy): domain Eukaryota; kingdom Viridiplantae; phylum Streptophyta; class Magnoliopsida; order Poales; family Poaceae; genus Triticum; species Triticum dicoccoides. The sequence continues at coordinate 447,941,320 of NC_041380.1, read as the reverse complement.
CTTTTTGAATTCTCCCGACTACACTATATCAGAGAAGTTTGCCCTTATTAAGGATTATATTGATGGGTTGCGTTTTACTACTACATGATGATTTCGATAGATATAATATGCTTGTGCTTGCTGCTCCTACTTGCAATTATTATGAGAGAGGAACTACATCTCTGCCTCTCCATGTTTCCAATGTGATAAAATTGTAAGAAATTGTTTATACTATGCATTGGGCTTTACTATGTGTGCATGAATTGTTCTTTTATGACATGCCGATGCATAGGAAGAGAGTTAGACTTCATTGTTGCATGATATATGTTACTTTGTGCTCACTACTAAATCACAAAACATTGTTAATTAAAATTGGCTTTGATATACCTTGGGATCCAGGTGGATCCATTACTTGAGCACTATATGCCTAGCTTAATGGCTTTAAAGAAAGCGCACCAGGGAGACAACCCGAAAGTTTTAGAGAGTCATTTATTTCTGTTGTGTGCTTTTCTGAAGTTTAAAAATAAAAATAATGTGCCAAGATTTGCCTTTAGGATGTTTACATTGCTTGTTGGTTTGTGCGGTGCAAGACAGAAACTTTAGCTGTAGTACGCGATTTTACATTTTTTACTAGAACGTCAAACAGTTCTGAAACTTTTTGCACTGTCTTTCTATACAAATTGTTTATTTTTCCTAAATTTTTCAGAATTTTAGGAGTACATAAGTATGGTGAATGTTCATATTACTACAGACTGTCCTGTTTAAGACAGATTCTGTTTTTGATGCATAGTTTGCTTGTTTTGATGAAACTATCGATTTCTATTAGCGGATTAAGCCATGGAAAATTTATATTACAGTAGCTACAATGCAAAAACAAAATATGAATTGGTTTGTAACAGTACTTAGAGTAGTGATTTGCTTTATTATACTAACGGATCTTATCGAGCTTTCTGTTGAGTTTTGTGTGGATGAAGTGTTCGAAGATCGAGGAGGTCTCGATGTGAGGGGAAGGAGGAGAGGCAAGAGCTCAAGATTGGGGATGCACAAGGCACCCCAATTAAATATTGAAGGAGACTCAAGTGTCTAAGCTTGGGGATGCCCCGGAAGGCATCCCATCTTTCTTCAACAAGTATCACTATGTTTTCGGATTCGTTTCGTTCATGCGATATGTGCAAATCTTGGAGCGTATTTTGCATTTAGTTTTCACTTTTCTTTGATGCATCACGCTGGTATGAGATAGTCCATGGTTGATTTATAGAATGCTCATTGCACTTCACTTATATCTTCTGAGTATGGCTTTATAGAACGCTTCATGTGCTTCACTTATATCATTTGAAGTTTGGATTGCCTGTTTCTCTTCGCACAGAAAACCGCCATTTGTAGAATGCTCTTTTGATTCACTTATATTTGTTAGAGCGTGGGCATATCTTTTGTAGAAAGAATTAAACTCTCTTGCTTCACTTATATCTATTTAGAGAGATGATAGGAATTGGTCATTCACATGGTTAGTCGTAAAATCCTACATACTTGTAGATCACTGAATATGATATGTTTGATTCCTTGCAATAGTTTTGCAATATAAAGATGGTGATATTATATTCATGCTAGTGGGTAGTTGTGGATTGTAGAAATACATGTGTTGAAGTTTGTGATTCCCGTAGCATGCACGTATGGTGAACCGTTATGTAACGAAGTTGGAGCATGATGTATTTATTGAGTGTCTTCCTTATGAGTGGCGGTCAGGGACGAGTGATGGTATTTTCCTACCAATCTATCCCCCTAGGAGCATGCACGTAGTACTTTTTTTCGATGACTAATAGATTTTTGCAATAAGTATGTGAGTTCTTTATGACTAATGTTGAGTCCATGGATTATACGCACTCTCACCCTTCCATCATTGCTAGCCTCTTCGGCACTGTGCATTACCCTTTCTCATCTCGAGAGTTGGTGCAAACTTCGCCGGTGCATCCAAACCCCGTGATACGATACGCTCTATCACACATAAGCCTCCTTATATCTTCCTCAAAACAGCCACCATACCTACCTATCATGGCATTTCCATAGCCATTACGAGATATATTGCCATGCAACTTCCATCATCTTCATATACATGACTTGAGCATTTATTGTCACATTGCTTTGCATGATCGTAAGATAGCTAGCATGATGTTTTCATGGCTTGTCCGTTTTTTGATGTCATTGCTACGCTAGATCATTGCACATCCCGGTACACCGCCAGCGCCATTCATATAGAGTCATATTTTGTTCTAGTATCGAGTTGTAATATTGACTTGTAAGTAAATAAAAGTGTGATGATCATCATTATTAGAACATTGTCCCATGTGAGGTTATCAAAATAAAAGTGGCCAAAGAAGCCCCCCCCCCAAAAAAAAGAGAGAGGCCAAGGAAGCCTAAAAAAAGAAAAAAAAGGAAAAAAAGAAGAAAAAATGAGAGAAAAGAGAGAAGGGACAATGTTACTATCCTTTTACCACACTTGTGCTTCAGAGTAGCACCATGTTCTTCATATAGAGAGTCTCTTGAGTTATCACTTTCATATACTAGTGAGAATTTTCATTATAGAACTTGGCTTGTATATTCCAACAATGGGCTTCCTCAAATGCCCTAGGTCTTCATGAGCAAGCAAGTTGGACGCACACCCACTTGGTTTCAGTTTGAGCTTTCATACACTTATAGCTCTTAGTGCATCCATTGCATGGCAATCCCTACTCCTCACATTGACATCAATTTATGGGCATCTCCATACACTACAAAAAAATACACTTCCGTGATGATACATGTTTGTCACAGTAGATCGTGTTTTCTATCATGCATGTACATCCATGACAAGTTTATGACAGAATCAAGATAGTCATACATGTGCTGTCGTAGAAGTGTTCCATGACATTGCCAAAATTATCATCACGGAAGTGTCCACTTCCATGACGATAAATCGCGCGTCACAGAAGTGCTTTCGTCAAGGGTGACCGACACGTGGCATCCACTGTAACGAAACACCGTTAAGCTATCGGGTCGGATTTTGGATCCGATAACCCGTTAATAGCCACGACCAATGCCGATTTTCCACGTGTAAAATTCTCATTGGCTGACGGATCCACGCGTCAGCTCCACGTTGGCACAGGTGTCACTCATCCAATGGTCGAGATGAGCCTATGATATGTTGACACGTGGACCAGCCCAAAAGTGGCCCACAAAGTTTAAATGGGCCGGCCCAACCGAAGGCCCATAAGATTTAGCAGACCATAATGGGCCGGCCCAGCTAAAGGCCCACAAAATTTAGCGGACCATAATGGGCCAGCCCAGCTAAAGGCCCACACGATTTTGCAGACCATAATGGGCCGGCCCAGCTAAAGGCCCACAAGATTTTGCGGACCACAATGGGCCGGCCCAGCTAAAGGCCCACAAGATTTTGCAGACCATAATGGGCTGGCCCAGCTAAAGGCCCAACATTCTCTGTCAAATCGGCCCATCAAGGCCTGTCCTAAACTTGTCATCAATGCGGCCCATGGTCACTTCTGGCCCGTTAACAATCCGCTAAGTAATTGGGCCGAATTACGGGCCGGTGTATTTCCAACCTGTTAAAGGTCCGGCTTCATTTGGGCCCATTTACAGGCCATCAAAACTTTCGGCCCATAAACAACCATGAAGGATTTGGATCATATTCGGCCATGTCTGACATTCGGCCTGTTAGAGGCCCACTATAGCTTTGGGCCACTTTTGGCCTGTTGTCATTTTTAGCCTGTTAATGCCGAACATAAACCATGGGCCATATGTGGCCCAACGTCATATCGGGCCCATTAACGGCCCATATAAAAATGACGATAATCTAGCCCGACCGAAGTTCCGACCTGTTAAAGGCCCATGTATTAGGTCGGTGCATTTACAGCCCGTCTGAATTTCGGCCTATCAAAGATCCGCATCGTAAATGGGCCACCATTTCGGCCTGCTAAGTCCCGTGGGTTATTTGGCAAAATCAGGGCCCAATCTCACTTTCGGTCTATTAAAGGCCCATGTTTTTTATGGGTTCGAGATATTTACACCTATAAACGGCCTATTTTTACTGAGGGCCCAAATTATGTTTAGGCCTATTAAAGGCCCACTATGGGCACAAGCCTACCAGAAAAATATGAAAGCTTATGCTGATTTAGGCCTAGATATTTTTAGTGGGCTACATGCCAATTTCAGCCCGTAATCGTTTTTAGCCCAATTGGAATGGGCCCAACGAATGTTGGCATGTTGGGCTCCTATGAAGTTTTCAGCCGAATACATTACTAAGATAAACCTACACTATACAAAAATAGCGTCGTAAGTACTGCAGCTTGAGGCAGCACCATAAATGTTGTATCACAACAAAATAAATTCCAACCATACAACAAAAGGCCTGTTGGCATAAAGTTTACAGTCCTTCCAGATAAAAGCACCATCATATGTATAGAAGCACAGATCATTTGACCTGAGTGCTAATGTTTCAGGCTGTAGAATCTGATGGAGCAGCATGATCTCCACCTTTTTTCCGCCATTTCTCTTGAACAACGAAGCGAATGTCTGATAATCTGGTTTCAAAACCATTCATATCTTGATGACATTTCTCAACCACTATTCTTGTTTCCGAAACAACGTCCATTAGGGATTGGACTTGTGTCTGGAGCACAGATATATCACTCTGTCTAGCAGGAAGATTTTGTTCAGTAGGCGATTTGGACTAGGTTACCTTGACAACTGATACGTCTCCAACTTATCTATAATTTTTGATTGCTCCATGCTATATTATCTACTGTTTTGGACATTATTGGGCTTTATTATCCACTTTTATATTATTTTTGGGACTAACCTAATAACCGGAGGCCCAACCCAGAATTGCTGTTTTTTTGCCTGTTTTAGGGTTTCGAAGAAAAGGAATATCAAACGGAGTCCAAACAGAATGAAACCTTCAGGAATGTGATTTTCTCACCGAATATAACTCAGGAGACTTGGACCCTACGTCAAGGCACATAACAGGAGGCCACGAGGTAGGGGGCGCGCCCTACCCTACCAGGCGCACCCCCACCCTCGTGGGCCCCCTGTTGCTCCACCAACGTACTTCTTCCTCCTATATATACCCACGTATCCCCAAATGATCAGATACGGAGCCAAAAACCTAATTCCACCGCTGCAACTTTCTGTATCCACGAGATCCCATCTTGGGGCTTGTTCCGGAGCTCCGCCGGAGGGGGCATCGATCACGGAGGGCTTCTACATCATCATCCAAGCCTCTCCGATGAAGTGTGAGTAGTTTACTTCAGACCTATGGGTCCATAGTTAGTAGCTAGATGGCTTCTTCTCTCTTTTTGGATCTCAATACAATGTTCTCCCCCTCTCTTGTGGAGATCTATTCGATGTAATCTTCTTGTTGCGGTGTGTTTGTTGAGACTGATGAATTGTGGGTTTATGATCAAGTCTATCTATGAATAATATTTGAATCTTCTCTGAATTCTTTTATGTATGATTGGTTATCTTTGCAAGTCTCTTCGAATTATCAGTTTGGTTTGGCCTACTAGATTGGTTGTTCTTGCCATGTGAGAAGTGCTTAGCTTTGGGTTCAATCTTGCGGTGTCCTTTCCCAGTGACAGAAGGGGCATCAAGGCACGTATTGTATCGTTGCCATCGAGGATAACAATATGGTTTTTTTATCATATTGCATGAAACTATCCCTCTACATCATGTCATCTTGCTTAAGGCATTACTTTGTTTTTAACTTAATACTCTAGATGCATGCTGGATAGCGGTCGATGAGTGGAGTAATAGTAGTAGATGCAGGCACGAGTCGGTCTACTTGTCTCGGACGTGATGCCTATATACATGATCATACCTAGATATTCTCATAACTATGCTCAATTCTGTCAATTGCCCAACAGTAATTTGTTCACCCACCGTAGAATACTTATACTCTTGAGAGAAGCCACTAGTGAAACCTATGGCCCCTGGGTCTCTTTCTCATCATATTAATCTCCATCACTTTATTATTGCTTTGCTTTTACTTTTTACTTTGCATCTCTATACCAAAAATACCAAAAATATTATTTATCATCTCTATCAGATCTCACTTTCGTAAGTGACCGTGAAGGGATTGACAACCCCTAAGCACGTTGGTTGCGTTGAGCTATTGTTTTTGTGTAGGTATGAGGGACTCGAGCGTAGCCTCCTACTGGATTGATACCTTGGTTCTCAAAAACTGAGGGAAATACTTATGCTACTTTGCTGCATCATCCTCTCCTCTTCGGGGAAATCCAACGCAGTGCTCAAGAGGTAGCAAGAAGAATTTGTGGCGCTGTTGCCGGGGAGTCTGCGCAAAAGTCAACATACCAAGTACCCATCACAATCCCTATCTCCCGCATTACATTATTTGCCATTTGCCTCTCGTTTTCCTCTCCCCCAATTCACCCTTGCCTTTTTGTTAGCTCTCTCTCTCTCTATCCTCCATATCTGTCCGCTTGCCTTTCTTCCGCTATGTCTGAATCAAAAAGGGTTGGGAGTTCCCTCCAGAGTTTTAGTACTTTCGACAACCCCTCTATCCTCACTAAACTTATAAATAAGGATACTATGAAAAAATATACCGGAGTTATCAATGAGAGTCTTAATAATTTTGATGAAGAGGATTCTGGAATCTTTCGTTATTTACTTGATGAATCTTTGAAAGATGCTTGGTATAGACTATTAAGGATCAGGGCTAGCTATGTTCCTCAATATCAAATTGATTACCTAAAAAGCTTTTATATTGCCCTTCCTTCTTATTTTAAGCATGTCTTAGATTCTATATTTGAAGAAGGTTTCCTTGAAGGGGATGTCGTAGACACTTATGAAAAAATGAAAACTATATTTGGGCACCCCATGAATGAGAAAGTTGAATCTACATCTCTTTTCCTCTCTTACCAAAATGAATCTATTAAAGAGATAAAGGCTAGCCTAGATACAAACTTCTGTAACATGCTTAATCTTTATTCTTCCATTAATAGACATTTGCTTTATCAAAATAGAAGGATTAATTATATATATAGCAAGTTTGCTCTTTTCTTTCCTAATACCAAAGATGGCAATACCTAGATCTATTCTTGCTTGTTATGCCTAGTTAGGGGCGTTAAACGATAGCGCTTGTTGGGAGGCAACCCAATTTTATTTTTATTCCTTGATTTTTTCTCCTGCTTAGTAATAAATAAATTATTTAGCCTCTGTTTTGTGTTTTTTGTGTTTAATTAGTGTTTGTGCCAAGTAGAACCGTTGGGAAGACTTGGGGAAAGTCTTGTTGAACTTGCTGTAAAAAACAGAAACTTTAGCGCTCATGAGAACTGCTGCCATTTTTATTTGGAGAGTTCTATTTAGTTAATTCTTTTTGAAGATGATTAATAGATAAACTCCTCACGTCCAGAAATTTATTTTAGAATTTTTGGGATTCCATATCTTGCACTAGCTACAGATTACTACAGACTGTTCTGTTTTTGACAGATTATGTTTTTCGTGTGTTGTTTGCTTATTTTGATGAATCTATGGCTAGTAAAATAGTTTATAATCCATAGAGAAGTTATAATACAGTAGGTATAATACCAATATAAATAAAAATGAGTTCATTACAGTACCTTGAAGTGGTCTTTTGTTTTCTTTCGCTAACGGAGCTCACAAGTTTTCTACTTTAAGTTTTGTGTTGTGAAGTTTTCAAGTTTTGGGTAAAGATTTGATGGATTATGGAACAAGGAGTGGCGAGAGCCTAAGCTTGGTTATGCCCATGGCACCCCCGAGATAATCTAAGGACACCTAAAAGCCAAAGCTTGGGGATGCCCCGGAAGGCATCCCCTCTTTCGTCTACTTCTATCGATAACTTTACTTGGAGCTATATTTTTATTCACCACATGATATGTGTTTTGCTTGGAGCGTCTTTTATAATTTGAGTCTTTGATTATTAGTTTACCACAATCATCCTTGCTGTACACACCTTTTGAGAGAGCCATACATAATTTGGAATTTGATAGAATACTCTATGTGCTTCACTTATATCTTTTGAGTTATATAATTTTGCTCTAGTGCTTCACTTATATCTTTTAGAGCACGGTGGTGGATTTGTTTTATAGAAACTATTGGTCTCTCATGCTTCACTTAGATTATTTTGAGAGTCTTAATAGCATGGTAATTTTCTTGATAATAATATGCTTGGTATTCAAGATTTGTAAAACTTTCTTTTGAGTGTGTTGAATACTAAGAAGAAATTGATGCTTGATAATTGTTTTGAGATATGAGGATGGTGATATTAGAGTCATGCTAGTTGAGTAGTTGCGAATTTGAGAAATGCTTGTGTTAAAGTTTGTGATTCCCGTAGCATGCACGTATGGTGAACCGTTATGTGATGAAGTCGGAGCATGATTTATTTATTGATTGTCTTCCTTATGAGTGGCGGTCGGGGACGAGCGATGGTCTTTTCCTACCAATCTACCCCCCTAGGAGCATGCACGTAATACTTTCTTTGATAACTTCCAGATTTTTGCAATAAGTATATGAGTTCTTTATGGCTAATGTTGAGTCCATGGATTATACACACTTTCCTTCCTTCCACCATTGCTAGCCTCTCTAATACCGCACACCTTTCGCCGGTATCATACACCCACCAAATACCTTCCTCAAAACAGCCACCATACCTACCTATAATGGCATTTCCATAGCCATTCCGAGATATATTGCCATGCAACTTTCCACCATTCCGTTCATTATGACACACTCCATCATTGTCATATTGCTAGCGTGATCATGTAGTTGACATCGTATTTGTGACAAAGCCACCGTTCATAATTCTTTCAGACATGTCACTCTTGAGTCATTGCATATCCTGGTACACTGCCGGAGGCATTCATATAGAGTCATGTTTTTTTCTAAGTATTGAGTTGTAATTGTTGAGTTGTAAGAAAAATAAAAGTGTGATGGTCATCATTTTTAGAGCATTGTCCCAAGTGAGGAAAGGATGATGGAGACTATGATTCCCCCACAAGTCGGGATGAGACTCCGGACGAAAAAAAGAGGCCATAAAAAAGAGAAGGCCCAAACAAAAAAATGAGAGAAAAAGAGAGAAGGGACAATGTTAATATCCTTTTACCACACTTGTGCTTCAAAGTAGCACCATGATCTTCATGATAGAGAGTCTCTCATTATGTCACTTTCATATACTAGTGGGAATTTTTCATTATAGAACTTGGCTTGTATATTCCAATGATGGGCTTCCTCAAAATGCCCTAGGTCTTCGTGGGCAAACAAGTTGGATGCACACCCACTTAGTTTCTTTTGTTGAGTTTTCATATACTTATAGCTCTAGTGCATCCGTTGCATGGCAATCCCTACTCACTCACATTGATATCTATTGATGGGCATCTCCATAGCCCGTTGATACGCCTAGTTGATGTGAGACTGTCTTCCCCTCTTTTTGTCTTCTCCACAACCACCATTCTATTCCACATATCGAAAAAGTTTTGAAAATGTCAAAAGTACGAAACAATTGCTTGGCTTGTCATCGGGGTTGTTCATGATCTAAATACTTTGTGTGGTGAAGATAGAGCATAGCCAGACTATATGATTTTGTAGGGATAGCTTTCTTTGGCCATGTTATTTTGAGAAGACATAATTGCTTTGTTAGTATGCTTGAAGTATTATTATTTTTATGTCAATATGAACTTTTGTCTTGAATCTTTTGAATCTGGTTATTCATACCACAATTAAGAAGAATTACATCGAAATTATGCCAAGTAGCACTCCGCATCAAAATTTTTGTTTTTATCATTTACCTACTCGAGGACGAGCAGGAATTAAGCTTGGTGATGCTTGATACGTCTCCAACGTGTCTATGATTTTTGATTGCTCCATGCTATATTATCTACTATTTTGGACATTATCGGGCTTTATTATCCACTTTCATATTAATTTTGGGACTAACCTACTAACCGGAGGCCCAGCCCAGAATTGCTGTTTTTGTGCCTGTTTTAGGGTTTCGAAGAAAAGGAATATCAAACGGAGTCCAAACGGAATGAAACCTTCAAGAACATGATTTTCTCACCGAATACAACTCAGGAGACTTGGACCCTACGTCAAGGCACGTAACAGGAGGCCACGAGGTAGGGGGCGCGCCCCCACCCTCCTAGGCCCCCTGTTGCTCCACCGACGTACTTCTTCCCCCTATATATACCCATGTATCCCCAAATGATCAGATACGGAGCCAAAAACCTAATTCCACCGTCGCAACTTTCTGTATCCATGAGATCCCATCTTGGGGCCTATTGCGGAGCTCCGCCGGAGGGGTCATCGATCACGGAGGGCTTCTACATCATCATCCAAGCCTTTTCGATGAAGTGTGAGTAGCTTACTTCAGACCTACGGGTCCATAGTTAGTAGCTAGATGGCTTCTTCTCTCTTTTTGGATCTCAATACAATGTTCTCCCCCTCTCTTGTGGAGATCTATTCGACGTAATCTTCTTTTTGCGGTGTGTTTGTTGAGACCGATGAATTGTGGGTTTATGATCAAGTCTATCTATGAATAATATTTGAATCTTCTCTGAATTCTTTTATGTATGATTGGTTATCTTTGCAAGTATCTTCGAATTATTAGTTTGGTTTGGCCTACTAGATTGTATGTTCTTGCCATGGGAGAAGTGCTTAGCTTTGGGTTTGATCTTGCGGTGTCCTTTCCCAGTGACAAAAGGGGCAGCAAGGCACGTATTGTATCGTTGCCATCAAGGATACCAAGATGGGGTTTTTATCATATTGCATGAAACTATCCCTCTACATCATGTCATCTTGCTTAAGGCGTTACTCTGTTTTTAACTTAATACTCTAGATGCATGCTGGATAGCGGTCGATGAGTGGAGTAATAGTAGTAGATGCAGGCAGGAGTCGGTCTACTTGTCTCGGACGTGATGCCTATATACATTATCACACCTAGATATTCTCATAACTATGCTCAATTCTGTCAATTGCCCAACAGTAATTTGTTCACCCATCGTAGAATACTTATGCTCTTGAGAGAAGCCACTAGTGAAACCTATGGCCCTCGGGTCTCTTTCTCATCATATTAATCTCCATCACTTTATTATTTCTTTGCTTTTACTTTGCTTTTACTTTTTACTTTGCATCTCTATACCAAAAATACCAAAAATATTATTTATCATCTCTATCAGATCTCACTTTCGTAAGTGACCGTGAAGGGATTGACAACCCCTAAGCACGTTGGTTGCGTTGAGCTATTGTTTTTGTGTAGGTACGAGGGACTCGAGTGTAGCCTCCTACTGGATTGATACCTTGGTTCTCAAAAACCGAGGGAAATACTTACGCTACTTTGCTGCATCATCCTCTCCTCTTCGGGGAAATCCAACGCAGTGCTCAAGAGGTAGCAACAACCAACCCAGAATTACAGAGGAAGGTGCTTTTTGCACTGTTAGTGGAGAGATACTTATGCACTGCAGCAAGAGGTGACATTGTGCCTATAGTAGCCTTGTCACCTTCAGGTGGTTGTGGCTGTTCAATCATTTGTTCCATAGCTTCCTGAAAGTTTGAACTTGTAGATTAGTGTACCAGATAAGTTACTAATGAGACAAAAACAAACAAAGTAGGTTAAACGTTTATACATAACTTATTTTGGTGAACTACTGTAATACATTAGCATGTATTGTAGTGCCAACTACATAATAAAATCACTTTCGGAACATATGTCCATGTAGCATGCCTACTGTATCACATTCGTTGACATCTAAGGATAAAGAGACATGGTTTAAAGTAGGATGAACATAGTATGACATCATTCATATCATGGGCAAACAGATATAAGTCAAACAGGCTATTTTATCATTGTGTGCGCACGTGAACATAACAACTAGATTACAGATCAAGACCAAAAGAATATCCTTCATCTCTTTTAAACCATGTAAGGTGAAATGATACATTAAGACAACTATGAATAAAAGTGAACAGAGTAACTGACATTGGCTGCAAACCAAGTAGTTAAATGAACACATCACAGTACCAATCAGTTCAAGGCAGGAGGAGTAAGGACTTACAACAACGGCTTGAACTAGTGTGATCATGCCCTTCATCTTGCTGGTGTGGCAATCCTTGAAGATTTGCACTGCATTCGGTTCAGGTTCTTTTTGGTCCGCACGGGCTTTCCTATGTATTTGGAACAAGTCAATATAGATACGACAATATGGCACAAAAAAAGAAGGAAGTAGCAGCTATTTAGAAGAGCCTCGCAGTGTGCAATATAGCTATGAGATCCTGTTGTCTGTTGGAATTTCACTTTAGAACGGTTGGTTTTGTTCTTCAAACAAGTAGCCTAGAAGAAGATACACTTGTAAGGCACATACATAAATACAAGTTCAATATGTGGTCTGATCAAATACATATAGCCTACCTGATAATTTGGATCAGACCAGTGTTTAACGAGGGCTGTCCAGTCTTCATCTGTAATATATACACTGAAGATGTTTGGGCGATTTCATTGTTAGCCTTGCCTTCAAAGTGAGATTTTCTAAGGTGGTACCAATACTGTCGCAGAGCAGACTGAAAAACATGAGTGCATGCTTGTTTAGTTGCATCATCTTTCGGATCCAACTTGAACCTCATCTACTGAAAAAAGAATGTGAGTCTTATTAGGAGGAAGCTAGAAAGTATGGGACAGAGCAAGACAATATTACTAATTGCGATGAATAACAACTTACGGATAAATGGTCAAGGAAGGTGGGTATTGTCTTTCTCATTCCTGTACTGGATCCACATTGGGAGGATACGTGCATGACACCTAACGGCAACAGCCGCCTCTGATACTAACTTGGCTGACTCTGTAGCATCACGTGGCCTTTTTAAACCTGCCTCAAAATGGATCTCCATTCTTCCTCCTTTACATTTTGTTAATCTGTCAAGCATTATCCCTGATGTCTGTTTTCGCTTGCGCCGTGGTGCTAGTTCAACAACGAATATGGAAAGTGTTAGTGTACATCAAACTGTGAGAGTACATATAAAGGAGCATGAAACTGCAACTTGACTTGGTCAGGTACCGTCTTGGTGTTGATGCTCATGAGGTTCATCTGATCTTTCCAAGTCACGGTGTGTCAGCAGTGCTTTGGAAGTAGTGTTAGGTGTGAAGGCAGCTTGGGAACCGGCCAGTTCCGGAGCAAACGAACGAGTAACTGGTTGAGATGCTGGTACAGTTGAAGCGGATGCTGCAGCTGGTGGAGCAGGTGATACTGTGTTTGTAGATTTAGTCGGTGGACTTGGACCTTCTACTGCACTATAAGTACCAGTAGAATCTCGACGGCAGAACCTTTTCCGTTTCACCCGACGAGTAACAGCACTCCCTACTATATTATTTTCCTTGCTCTTTTTTGACTTTGCCATGTCAAGCTGTACCCACAACACAAAAGAATAAAATCACTCTTCAGAACTCATTGATGCATGATACAAACAAGAAATACTTTGATGTAAGACAACCGTATGAGGATGGAATATGTAAGAAAAACAGGACGGCATGACATATTCACAGCTACGATGTGCAAACTAAGCAGAAGGATTTTCTAGAAAATAGAAGTAATGCAAGCTAGACACCATATGAAAGATGCAACCAATATTACTCTGCCAAGTTAAACGTGTCTTGTCATAAGTGGCAATTTGAAAAATTAGAAGTAGTACAACATAGAAATCAATGCAAGATGCAACTACTATCAAACTGCCATGTTAAAAGCGTCCAATCATGAGTGACTGATGCGGGATACACAACAGCAGTACTTTGATGTAAGAACATGGTATGATAGATAGATGAAGTGTATTCTAGACACAGAAAGCCATGTCATATGCACATGTATAACATATAAACTCAGCAGGTGCAATTTAATCAAAATAGAAGAAATATAGGCTAGACAACATATGCAACATGAAACCAATTATCACACTGTCAACTTAGAGCAAGCACCCGCGATGGTGGAGTACGGGAGATGAACTCATCATGTAGACTTGGGACTTCAACTTCATTAGTAGTAGCAGTGGCAAATCTAGAGAGTCTCTGTTTGCGTCGGTGAGGAGGACCACCAACATCCCTAACTTACTCTTTTCCTTCCTATTTTCTGATATTGCCTTATGAAGTCAAAACCACAAGAAGATGAATAAAATTAGCTCTGCATAACTAGTTGATGCATGATACAGACGAACACTACTTTGATGTAAGGCAAGCGTAGGATAGGAGGATGGAATATATACAAAAAAATGCAGCATTTCATATTCACACATACGATAGGAGGATGGAATATGTATGAAAAAAAGTAAGCGGGAGGCATTTCAACAAAATTAGAAGAAATGAAAGCTAGGAACCATATGAACATGCAACCAATATCACTCTATCAGGTAAAAAGTGTCTCGTCATAAGTGCCATTTCAAGAAATTAGAAGCAGTACAAGCTAGAAGACAATGCAAGATGCAACCTACATCACAGTCCCAAGTTAAATGTGTCTTATGGGTAAGTGATCGTTGCAGGTATAACGTTGTAAGCTACGTAGATGCAATTCAACATAATCAGAAGCAATACAAACTAGACATCATACGGAAAACGCAACCACATATAACAGTTCCAAGTAAGAGTAAGACCTGTGATGGTGGAGTAGGGGAGATGTGCTCATCATGTACACGTATGTTCTAGAAACAGGAACACGTGTCATATTCACAAGCATTATGTGTAAAGTAAGCAGATGCAATTCAAGTTAGAAGCAATACAAGCTAGACATCATACACAACATGCAACCACATATAATAGTGTCAAGTTAGAGCAAGCACCTGTGATGGTGGAGTAGGGGAGATGTGCTCATCATCTACACAGCTACGTTGACTGTCCAGCCTTGTGTTGTCTTGCAAATCTTGTTGGGAGGATGGCGGAGTAGAATCTGTAGAGACCCCCTGTTTGAGTTGCTTCGAAGGACCACCATCATCCACTGCCGGACTAATTTCCTTCAGCTGTAATGATTTTGCATTGTGAAGTCAAACCGATAATAAAAGGAATAAAATTCGCTCTTCAGAACTCATTCATGCATGATACTGACGAACACTACTCGGATGAAAGGCAAACACATGATGCGAGGATGGAATATGTATGAAAAACAGGATGGTGTGACATATTCACACCTATGATGTGGTAACTAAGCAGAAGGCATTTCAACAAATTAGAAGCACTGCAAGCTAGACACCATACGAAAGATGCAACCAATATCACTCTGCCAAGTTCAAATTGTATGTCGTTTCAACAAATTAGAAGCAGTACATGCTAGAAATCATATGCAAGACACAATCAATATCACAGTGGCGACTTAAAGGTGCCTTATCATAAGTGTCTGATGCGGGATATGCAAGAATAGTAGTCTGATGTAGAAACAGGAACACATGTCCTATTCATAGGCATTATGTGTAAAGTAAGAAGATGCAATTCAACAAAGTTAGAAGCAATAAAAGCTAGACATCATACACAACATGCAACCACATATACTAGTGCCAAGTTAGAGCAAGCACCTGTGATGGTGGAGTAGGGGAGATGTTCTCATCATCTACATAGCTACGTTGACTGTCTAGCCTTGCGTTGTCTTGCGAATCTTGTTGGGGGATGGCGAAGTAGAATCTATAGAGAACCTCCGTTTCAGTTGCTCAGAAGGACCACCATCATCCAATGCCTTGCCAATTTCCTTCAGCTTTATTGATTTTGCATTGTGAGGTCATATCGACAAGAAAAAGGAATATCATTCGCTCTTCAGAACTCATTCATGCATGATACTGATGAACACTACTCTGATGGAAGGCAAAGTCATGATAAGAGGGTGGAATATGTATGAAAAAATGGATGGCTTGACATATTCACACCTATGATGTGGTAACTAAGTAGAAGGCACTTCAACAAATTAGAAACACTGCAAGACACCATATGGAAGGTGCAATCAATATCACTCTGCCAAGTTAAAATTGTCTTGTCATAGATGGCGTTCATCAAACTAGAAGAAATACATGCTAGAAATCATATTCAAGACGCAAACCAATATCACACTACCAACTTAAAGGTGTCCCATCATAAGTGACTGATGCAGGATACACAAGAAGAGTAGTTTCATGTAAGAACATGGTGTGTTAGACAGATATAGTATGTACCAAAAACAGGAAAGCGTGTCATATTCACATGTATCATGTGTAAGCTAAGCAGATGCAGTTTACACTAATTAGGAGCAATACGAGCTAGACACCATATGCAACATGCAACCAGATATCACACTGCCAAGTTAGAGAAAGCACCTTGGATGGTGGAGTAGGGGAGCAGAGACTTGTACCTTGTAATGCACTATCAGTACAAGGAGAATCGGTACAGATGCTCCGTTTACGTTGTTGCAGAGGACCACCATCATCGCCTTCCTTACTCTTTTCCTTCCTCTTTCTTGATTTTGCCTTGTCAAGTCAAACCCACAAGAAAAAGGAATACAATTTGCTCTTCAGAACTCATTGATGCATGATACTGACGAACACTACTTTCATGTAAGGCAGCCGCATGATAGGAGGATGGAATATGTATGAAAAACAGGACGGCGTGACATATTGACATGCATGATGTATAAAGTGTAAACTAAGCACAAGGTGCTTGAACTTGTTAGAATCGATGCAAGCTAGAAACCATATGAAAGATGAAACCAATATCACTCTGCCAAATTAAAAGAGTGCCCTAACAAATGTATTTGACCACATTAGAAGCAATACATGGCAACATGCTAGAAATAATATGCAATATGCAACGAATAAAGGTGACTCATCGTAAGTGATTGATGCAGGATACATAAGAGAGGTAGTTTCATGTAAGAACAAGGTTAACACATAGATGTAGTGTGTACCAAAAATAGGAAGGCATGTCATATTGACAGGTATAATGTGTAAACTAAGCAGATGCAATTTACCCTAATTAGAAGCATTACAAGCTAGACACCATATGCAACATGCAACCACATATCACACTGCGAAGTTAGAGCAAGCACCTGTGATGGTGGTGTAGGGGAAGTGCGGTCTTCAGGTACAGAGCTACGTTCAATATCTTCATTTAGGATTGTTGTTTCTTGAGAATCATGTGGAGAGGATGAAATTTCATTCTTTATAAGAGTATTGCGTCTCATATTAACCCACGCGCGTGACTGTCTCATCATAAGCGATAGACGCAGGATACACAAGAACAGTAGTTTGATGTAAGAACATGGTGTGATAGGCAGATGTAGTATGTACCAAAAACAGGAAGGTGTGTCATATTCACATGTATAATGTGTAAGCTAAGGAGATGCAATTTAACAAATTAGGAGCATTGATGAGGGATACACAAGAAAAGTAGTTTGATGTAAGAACATGGTTAATAGAAAGACGTAGTATGTACCAAAAACAGGAAGGCATGTCATATTCACATGTATAATGTGTTAACTAAGCAGATGCAATTTACCCTAATTAGAAGCATTACAAGGTAGACACCGTATGCAACATGCAACCACATATCACACTGCCAAGTAAGAGCAAGCACCTGCGATGGTGGTGTGGGGGAATTGCGGTGATCAACTAGAGAGCTACGTTGACTATCTTCATTTAGCCTTGCTATTTCTTGAGAATCATGTGGGTAGGATGACACTGCACTCTTTAAACGAGTAGGGCGTCTCACAATAACCCACTCGGGTGACTGTCTCATCATAAGTGATTAACGAGGGATACAAAAGAGCATTAGTTTGATGTACGAACATGGTTAATAGACATATGTAGTATGTATCAAAAACAGGAAGGCATGTCATTATCAAAGGTATAATGTGTAAAGTAAGCAGATGCAATTTAACCAAATTGGAAGCAATACAAGCTAGACACCATATGCAACATGCAACCACATTTGACAACGCGAAGTTAAAGCAAGCACCTGGGATGGTTGTGTGTGGCAATTGAGATCATCAACTGCAGAGCTACGTTTACTGTCTCCAACTGCTGACACTGCACCCATTAGAGCGCTGAAATGCTTAGTGCTTATCTTCAAATTACACTGGAGCGACTTCTGTCTTTTCTTTTCTGCATTCATCAACACTGCGTCAGAGTCTGAAATACCCAGGCATAAAAAAACAATAGTGTGAGTATGGGTGAAGTGTGTGCACAATTAGTAAAGTGTAAAGGTAGCAGATAGTAGGTCGGTGAGAAATAAATGACAGGAGACATATGATAGCTCTACATCATGCATGACACATTAAATTACTACAAGATTCTATGAAAATAACAGTCGACTGAAAGCAAATAGGTCAGTCCATTTTTTCTGCACCGTCCGATGTACAAAGAACGGGCAGATCGCCTTCATCTACCTCCAGCCAGTCAGTGTTGACGATCTTCCTCGAAACGCCAGTGACCATCGGCCCAGTATACCTCCCCTGCCTGCGCCCTCCCCTCGACCTCACCGCACCGCCGTGCTTGACACCGCCCCGCCGACCATCCAGTCAAGCCCCGACGACCTCCAGATCGGGCGCAAGCAGCTCCTACGCCCCACACCCCTATGATAGACACCGATGCGCCGCTTTCTCGGGGAACATGCGGACTAGGTGCTCCGCGCGCCTAAGCGGGTGCTGCTTCTTTTAATTGCGGTTTGACTGACCCTGAATTGAAATCCAGGCGGGCTACTGACCTCTAGCAAAGGTGAAATAGTAAAAGGGAGGAAACCTTGTGCATTTAGTATCACGAAGAAGATGCAGTAAGAAGCGCTCAACTAGTTTCTTTCGTGGGATGAATACGGTGTGAGCGGAGACGTAAGATTTGCACGAATAAGGGAAGAGGAGTACCTCTTTCTGCTGGCAGTGCTGTGTCCTCCTTCCATTTTTCCGACGATCTTCTTGTTGTTCGCCGGAAACCAGAAGTTGTGGAGGACTGTGCAGCCTTGGACGAACCCATGGCCAAGTTGTTGAGTGTGGTGCGGTGGCCGTCTGTCAGCGGCGGGGAAGCAGATCCGAGGCGGCGAACGACGGCGTAGCGGGAACAGCTCCGGTGCGGTGGACGGTTGCGACAGTGGAGCCGCAGCAGTGAGGCGTAGGACGGCATGGTCGGAGTGGTTCTAGTACGGCGCACGTCGGCATCGGCGTCGTGGAGGCAGCTCTGCCTCGGCTTCAGCTCCTAAGTCCTTGAGGGTGTTGCGGTTGCGGTTGCATTGGACGACGACGTCGGGGTACCGGCTCCGGTGTGATGGAGGAGGGCGGCGATGGATTGGCCGCTATGGGGTGGAGGACGGAGGAGGCTGGGGTTCCGCAGCTGGTGGATAGGGCGTTTTCGCGCCCACAGAGTATGAATGGGGAAACGGAGGGAGGCGGGGAACTAAGGGGGAACAATGTTTCGGTTTGAGACGCGATTGTTTGAAATTTGGGGGAAGTTACAAACTTTGCTGATTTCAGACATTTTGCGGGTTGGGGGTAGGACAGTCATGTCAGGTGTCCCAAATGTGGGCGGGATAGATTTCGGCCGAGCGCATGGGTAGGCGCCCATGGCGTATGAATGCTTCTCTGAGGCGGTTGAGACTGGCGTCTTGGTGAAGTTACAAACCTACCCCGGTTTAGACCTTTGGACATCGGGCCGATAGGCTACACGGGCCAGAGTTAGGACAGTAATTTCCTACCACCAAAACATTAGTCTCGCACGGTTTCGGGTGACCAGAGGCCTATTTGGCGCTTCGTTCAATATTTGGGAGCAGAAGCATTAACGTTTTCGGTTCTCTTGAATTGAACTTTCAGGATTTGTCAAACTTCACAAATCTTTACTCTTGAAAATCCTAATGCTACAATTATTTTGGAATGGAGGGGGTACATTTGAATATACATTGTACACGAGTATATATTAAAAAATATGCAACTTACCTCAGTTCATGCATGATTCCATATATAATCTCCTTGGCTGCAAAAAAAGTTAGATGTGCGTATGAATAAATATAGCATGTTCAAACTCACAACAAAGATTGATGCCCCCTTTTACATCTGATTTACAAATGCCATTATCTTGGGTTCAAATAGATGAATGCACTTCCTATGAATTCGAATCTTCGAAACCCCCTTTATGTTGAATTCAACATGTATCTATTTCGTAGCTAGCAATTTGGAATGTATCCATGCAAGTGACAAATGTATAAAGTGCTTCACACTAACAACATGGAGTGCACTAATTAATGTTTATATATGAATTGCAAAAGCATCCATTGCCTGTATTTCAAACCGCTCTCACTCCATGGATCGATAATATGAAATAAACACATGCACATGCTAGAATTCAATAGAGTATGGGTGTCTGATAGACTGATTTTCGTCCATACGCAATTTGCAAAATTCATGATCTCATCCAAAAATAATAATGCCATTTATATTTTAATTTAATGCGTAGAACCACCTTTTACACGTAGATGCACTATGCATCGCCCCGTTCTCACAAACGCGTTATATATCTCTCTATCTAACACATAAGTGCACACACTTTATATGCATCGGCATTTCTCTTTCACACATGCTCACAATCTCTCTCAGGGTGTCGGGGTGTCTCACGCACATGCTCTCTCTGTTTCTCTCTCTCTTTCTGACTAATATGTACCACTCTTTTCACTAATCTCAGTTGGAAAACACTATTTCTCTCACATGCATATATACACATGCACGGTCTCTACTAGCCCTCTATACGCACATATATGTGCCTACTTGTCTCCCGCACGCACATTATCTTTAGGCCTCTCTCGCACACATTGCCCCCCCGCCCCCCGACACACCTCTCTCTTAGTAGTTGGCAGATATGATTTCATCATATCATTCGGTAGGATATTCCTGGCTGTTAGGCTGGATGGTAATACGAGGCAAAGTTTTACCCTAGTTCGGATTGGACCCTTGCAATTGAAGAAAGAGCCTACTCCTGGTACTGTATATTAGTGATAGGGGTGTGTACAAAGTACACTTGAATACCAGGCATTGTGCGTGTGTGTATACTATCGACGAACTAGCCCCCAAGCTTGTATAACATACTAAGGGCCTAGGGTTACAAATCATATATAGTCAGCTTATCACCAGTGGGGATAGAGTCCTCGGCGACTCTGGTAGCTTCGTGTTGTACGCCGAGTCCTCCACATGGGTCTTCGTATAACACATCTCAGTCCAACCTATATGTGGCGCAGGATGGAACCGACCCATGAGTCTTCATGTTGACCCACCACAACTAGAAATGATGTGCCCACCACACCACACACGCAATCGGCCACTAAGAAAATAAGCATATACAATAGTACAACGGTATCTAGCTCACGATACGGCTCCATATTTTGTTGATGACACTGACGGACTTTGCATTTGATGCATGCTCCGTATTTTGTTGACGACACTTACGGTCATTGTATTTGAAGCGAAAGCACGATATGGTCACTGGACTTCACAATAAGGGGCTGTTTGGTTCCAATAAGTCACCTGACTTAAGTCACCTGACTTATAAGTCAGGTGACTTAAAACCAGTGACTTATAAGTCATGCCTGTTTGGTTGTCACCTGACTTATAAGTCACCTGAGCACACCTTCCCACCTTGTTTTTTATGTAAAGGTGGTGGGACGCATGCAAAAGGGGGTGACTTATAAGTTTTAAGTTGGGGTGGAGCAACTTATGACTTATAAGTTGGGGTGACTTATAAGTTAGGTCCGTTTGGCAAAATAAGTCACTTTTTACACTTTTCGACTTATAAGTCGGTGACTTATTTGGAACCAAATAGGGCCTAAGCTCATCACGGTCACCACATACATTTTGTTGTGCTAACCAACATGTGGTTGGATGGTTAGAGGACAGTGGTTTCTTGAGCCCACCAATGTTAAAGTCCCGGTGCTCGCATTTATCTTGTGTTAATTTCAGTATTTTCCAGCGATGTATGTTCAGTGGGAGGAGACGTTCCACTCGACTACGAGGCACCTATGGTGACTTTGTAAAATCTCAAGATCATATATGCTGGCCCACTCTCTCGAAGGTGCTCATAGGGGTAGGGTTCGCGTGTGTGCGCTTATAGTGGTGAGTGCTTGCGCGTATATATGAGCCCTTGCGCCTGTACCGTGTTAAACAAATACATATCATGATTATACAGTCACTGACTCACCCGTATAACTCCATATTTTGTTGATGACACAATCAATTGACCAGTCAAACGTTCCACGCGGCGCAACTAGTGTTGCACCATCGGGGCGCGTAACCATGGGGCCCACCTGTCAGCCCGTATATGAAAGAAAGAAATGGTAGTTTGAGTCTGTACTGTGTTAATAAAATAGGAGTACATTTTAGGGTGATCATATGGTCACTGGCTCACCATACAACTTCGTAATTTGTTGATAACACGATCAATTGACCAGTCAAACGGTCCACATTCAGCAGCGCACATTACCATAGGGCCCACTCGTCAGCGCGTATATGAAGGATAGAAATGGTAATAAATTAGTGGTCGGTGGGTATTCGAAGTCGTGAGACCTCTGGTTGGCAGTCACTGGCGGTTGGGGGGGCGTTCATTGGGCGGTGGGGTGGGGATCCCCGGAGAAAAAGCTCGGTGGGGGGGGGCTAGAGGGATGGCCGGTGCGGCGGCGGACCAATGGTGGGGAGTGGTTTCGAGGAGGGCAGGCCGGCCGCGGGCCGCGGGGGCTGGCGGCTCAGGGGGGGTGGAGTTTGATGATAAACTGGAGGCCCTTGATTTCGTATCCAACGAATGGAAAATCTGATGACTAGAGATGAAAAAGTCAGTCGACTGACGTGTAGCCTCACCCTGCACGTACACATGCACGCACGCAAGACATGCACGCATGTAGGCGTGCAACACTGATACGTACACACGCACGCATGCTGGCGTGCAACACTGACACGTACACATGCATTCACAGACACACGCACGTATGCACCCATGCATGCAACACTGAAACGTACCCTTGCACACACGCAACACTCGCACGCCTGCATGCACACAACACACGATGCAAGACACACACTCAACCTATACGTGCATGCACCCTTTGTTAAGGACATGGATTGTTACAGGTATTAATCAATCTTATCTGTGATAAGCAGAACATTGATGTTTGCAGCGGTCTTTATGAATCACAACGTATCGAATGGGCTATCAACATAGTAGGCTTATCTACATGAAAAAGATGACATCACACTCAATGAACAATCATTGGTTTATGAAATGCCCGCTTCTGACCGCCCTCGCCCACCAAAGGTTCCTCTGCTGTGCGCTGCCTGCGTTGGGTCACTGACTTGCAGGCCATGCACCCAAAGAGCCCACATGTCAGTGGAAGAATGGCGTGGTGTCCTAGGTCAGAGTCGAGGGCGCCACTCGCGGCACGCCCTGATGAACACGCCTCCGTGCCGCATTCAAACGCCTCCATGAAACTCGCCCGTGTGGAAGCCGAGAAACCCACCCTGGACACATGTCCGTTCATGACCGGGCCGGCGTTAAACGCAACACCGGCCGAGCTCCTCCCGTCCGTCGTCTATTTAATCTCCTATTTAAACGAGGCCAAACGCCGGCCAAGAATCGCACACCTCCGCTGCTCCCCTATCTCCTCCACCATTTTGTCCACTCTTACAATGGCTTACGAAGAGTAGTTATTCCTCATCCAAGCCGGCCGGGTAGCCCGCCGGATACGAGCTATGCAGCTCGCTGATCCACCTCCCTCCCCTCGCCCGACGGAGCCAGTTGTCGCCCCAAGCCGGCGCGTGGTTCAGCAACTCGCCGCTCCAGGCCAGCTCGACGAGGAGCGGCGCACATGCATCGTTGCTTCCATCCACGCCACCGCC
Source organism: Triticum dicoccoides (assembly GCF_002162155.2). NCBI lineage: Eukaryota > Viridiplantae > Streptophyta > Magnoliopsida > Poales > Poaceae > Triticum > Triticum dicoccoides. The sequence goes on along the minus strand of NC_041380.1, from coordinate 447,917,477 downwards.
TCGTACCGCGTCTCCCGTTTCTATGGCCGGGACTCCCATGCCGGCGGCCGCACCATGCAAGCAGCGACAGAAGCTGGGTGCGCGGAGAGCGACGAGTCGATGGCCAGCGCCTCCGCGTCCGCCGCCATCATCAAGGAGAAGTAGAACACGGGAGGCCGCCGCTGCTTGGGTCCCATGAAGGCCACCGCGGAGGCAACGCCAGCGTACACAGCAGGTGTCCTGCCAGATCCTTTTGTTGCGAGGACCTTCGTCGACCCCGCATGGGCTCCACGAAAGAGGGGAATGTTAGGATGAACTCGAGCCGGTGCCAGCCATGGCAAAGTAGTGGTCGGTGATGAACTCGAACCGGTGCCGGCTACCATCATCTTCGGCACTAGCCAATGATATCAGTTGGCAGTGGGGAAGTGAGCTGTCCTTTGCGCTGAAGCATATACCTCCGGGGCTCCCGGCAGTCCGGTGATCGTGCTGCCGGACATGAGGAACACAAATCGATCGGCGGGTGACCATTTAGGCCAGGTATTATATACCTGTGCTGTCCAGAACTAGCACCGCGTAGTTCATTTGAATGTAATGAAATCCGTCATGTTTGTATGAAAATCCGGTATTTTATATGATTTCCGTCATTGTTTATATGAAATATCAGTTTGTCTACGTGTTTGCGTGAATTTCGTCCGGTTGGTTGAGTTGCTGTCATAATGTGTGCGGCTACGGTTGGATGGCGTAATTTGCAGGTCGCCGGTCGGTCTGTGGGCGGCTCGGGCGGCGTTGTGGGACAAAAACACACAGCTCATGTGACCTCGTCTCCAACGTGCGCGCTGGAGGATGCATGACAGCATGAGCACCCGAGCCATTCCTCGTTCATCGGTGGCAAAGGCACCGGTGGACAAAAGGGTCGCCAATATTTTGGCTACCCCGAGCAAGATCCAAACAACCCCTCCCAACAGATTCAAATCCATCGTTCATCGTGGAATTTTGCCATGTGTTGTTTTCATGGACTAGCAAGATGCCCGTGCATTGCACGGAACATCAAGATGCATTTTTTAATACTCCCGCATGCATGCAAGGGATAATTAATGTCCTCATTTGCTAGTACCACAAGGCAAACACCATTAATATTGCATCGATTAGTGTTAGTGGCCTTGTATATCTGCAAATTGTAATTTTGATAGTGGCCCCTTGTATATAAAAATGGAGGGAGAAAGATGAGAGATAAGGTGAGGAGGAGTGGGGCGTGGTGGTGACTGGTGGTCGGATTGGGCGGAGGCATGGGGATGGATGGCGCATTATGTCAAGGTTTGTATCTCTCTCACACACACCCACGTAGGTGGGGGACGTGCACGAAGAGAAGAGGTGCACGCATGGCGCACGTACTCCCGTCTCTTTCCCAACGACACCTGCGCGGGTACACGATGGAGCTCATTTCTGTACAAAAAAGGCAGCCCACGTGGTAATTTGGCACGTGTACTGGTTGTCCACTTGGTGGAGGGAGGATCGTCTACCACGGGTGAACAAACAAATTGCGACTTGACGCATTATGTTAAATTAAAAAAAGAGGCAAAGCATGTGGGGCCTACCTTAGAGGCAAGGCTCTATACACTGGAGTACTTTTGATGTGTCCCGTCAACTCGCAGAACGAGGAGAAGCTTGCTTAGTACGCCGTCTCCCCCGCCCACGGGCGCGGTGGCTCGCAGGATGAGGTGAAGCTTGCTTACGAGTAGTAGTACTACTACTACTGTACGCCTTTACGCCCGCTCCCTCGCCCACGCGCGTGGTGGCTCGCAGCACAAGGAGAAATTTTTACTACTCCCTCTGTTTACTCCTCGTCCCTACTACGCACTTTGGTTAGTACTCCCTCCATTTACTTATACAAGGTCACTATAACAAATACATTTTGCATCTATACAAGGCCACAAATAGTAATCAAGACAAAAGTTACTACTCCCTCCTTTCTAGTTTATGGCTCAATTTCAAAATCTCTTCAACCAAGGTAGACGGTGAGTGGTCGAATTAATTTTGTAGTTTGCACAAGTAATTAGTACGCTTGTTTTTCTCAAGAAGTTATGTTTATAAAGGCATTAATTAGAACGAATGCATGAATGGCCACTAAATTTCCATGAACTTGTACATGCATTGGTTAGTTTCCTCTTGACACTGCTTGCATCGGGTGATCTAACACACCTCGAAATCTAACATGTAATGGTACTACTACCAGTATAGTAGAATTGAGATTTATCAAATGGAAAAACGAATGTTTTTAGATGAGCCCTATAAACCCTAGTGGGTACATACTCTGTAAAAATAGATTTTTCCAAAACTAAGTCGCCCCCTTTCATGAATTTTGTAGTATACTCCTCCGTCGACACTCCCTTTCATGAATTCCGTACTTCCTGTCGCCAACATGTGGGACATATAGCAACTGGGTCGACGTGTCAAGCACCAAATAACAGTGCAGAACAGCAGGGGGACGCACCCCACTCGTACCGGCCCAGTAGTAGTAATGAGCAATGAGACGTCAAAACACAATGCCGCACCTACCCAGACTGACGAAGCAACCATTATTTCACACTTCGGTTCGCCATCATCTCAAACCACGTAGTATTGCTTCTGCCTCAAGAGGGACATGCGCATCGCCTTGGTACATCATGACACGTGGGACCGCATGACATGCCATGCTCCCCCGCCGATCGCTCGGTAAAATCAACTCATTTTTACTATACTTCCTCCGTATCGGTTTACTACATGGCATGCACGTCGTTCTAGGTTGAGAATTTAACTAGCTATATATGTGATGAATAGTACTCTAGCCTTTTAAAAATGTATACTTTTGTACAGTAGTACTATCAATGGATTGCACCATGGAGCAAAAATTGAAATTAAAAAAAAGGTGGTACATATAGAGAGCGCTCTTCACCGAATTATGCATATAGTACTATTAAAAAAAGCTAGTACGTGCTTAATGGGGGTGCTAAATTCTATTAAAGAAATACTAGTAGTATGTACATACTGAAGAGTTAAAGTAACAAGAAGAAACATAACATAGTTCTGCTGGGGGCTCAACACAACACACCCCTCAAATTAAACTAAGCACACCTGAAATTAAACTATGCAACTAATCCGGTAGACACTGTATTAGAAGTTTAGAACCACCATGAGCAACGACACTGCCACCTTACTCGGAGTCCTCGTCCACGTCCTCGACTTCGTCCTTATCCCTCTTCCTCTTGGCCGATACTTCTTTGCTTGAACCACACACTTGGCTGTTACTCTTCATCCAACCCTTGTAGATATTGAAACAAAGGTAGCCATCCATTGCAGCATAGTGGATGTGGTTTATATCTAGTACATTCCGCTTCCATGCATGACGATGAAACGTGTTATGAGGTTTCTCCAGTTTACGGTACGAACGATGAACCATGGCTCCTGCCAGGGTCAGCATTGAAGGCTGACGAGAGGGCACCAGCCAATTCTTCTGGAGGTAGAAGGGGTTGCCTACAACGAGGCCTATCCGACCCAGGACTTCTTTGTCGTTCTTAAAGTCTAAAGTAACGAATTTCACTATTTTGTCCTTGAGGAAGTTCTTAAAATCCTAGCACTCAACGTCGGCATGGCATATGTGGTAGACCAAGCAAACGTTATGTACGCAAACCTGGATCACGGCGGGCTTCTTCCTCTCTTCGTCCTTTAGATCCTTCTCTCGTCCCAGGACTGTGGTGTACTCAACATCTAGCCCAGCGACCCACTCATCATCCGAGTTTTCGAACATGCGTCTGAAGCGAGAAAGGCATCCTTTCACCGTCGCGGAAGAGCGGGTGTAGATGACGTCGAACTCATTGCCGGTGGTGGTTCTAACCTTGTACTCACCGCTGATCGTGGATATTTGGGACGCCATGGATTTGGGAGGAGGGTTAGTGTCGGTGTCAAAACCGGCGGATCTCGGGTAGGGGGTCCCAAACTGTGTGTCTAAGGCGGATGGTAACAGGAGGCAGGGGACACAATGTTTTACCCAGGTTTGGGCCCTCTTGATGGAGGTAAAACCCTACGTCCTGCTTGATTAATATTGATGATATGGGTAGTACAAGAGTAGATCTACCACGAGATCGGAGAGGCTAAACCCTAGAAGCTAGCCTATGGTATGATTGTCTGTTGTCCTACGGACTAAAACCCTCCGGTTTATATAGACATCGGAGAGGTTAGGGTTACACAAGGTCGGTTACAAAGGAGGAGATGCACATATCTGTATTGCCTAGCTTGCCTTCCACGCCAAGTAGAGTCCCATCTGGACACGAGACGAAGTCTTCAATCCTGTATCTTCATAGTCTAACAGTCCGACCAATGGAGATAGTCCGGCTGTCCGGACCCCCTAATCCAGGACTCCCACAGTAGCCCCTGAACCAGGCCTTCAATGATGATGAGTCCGGCGCGCAGTATTGTCTTCGGCATTGCAAGGCGGGTTCCTCCTCCGAATATACCACAGAAGAATTTGAATATAAGGATAGTGAACGACCCTGCAAAATAAGTTCCACATACCACCATAGAGAGAATAATATTTCCACAAATCCAATTTGCTGACTTGTTTTGGCAACACGACATTATGTCACGGCCCGGTGATTATTCGAACCGTTTCCTTTAACTAGCGCCGCACATAACGCGAGGCAGTTTTTTGACACGTCTTGTCAAAGCAGAGATCGTGTCCCCTTATCACGGGATTCTCATCAATACGGATGTGGGTAACCCAACCGCGCCATCGATTACGACACTTGGGGGATAAGCGAGTTTTACCAGGCTAGTGGGGACGCTTAGTTTCGTCCGCCCATATAAAGGGATAAGGATTCACCTTTTCATCCACGCACTTCTTCCTCCTTTGCTCATCCATTTTCGCGCACTCGAGCTCCAACACCCAAGTCCACATCCCTTCCCTCAACCTTCTCCAAACATGTCCGGAGCGGGAGGCAAATGGATGGCTTCCTCCGAAACGGAGGGACATATCAAGAAGCTGTGCAGAGCCGGATACTTAGCCGCGAATATCGCGCATCGGCTGCCCGCTGCGGGGCAGATCGTCCTTACCCCGGAACCTCACGAGAGGGTAGTTTTCCTCCACCACTTCCTCCGCGGACTGGGGTTTCCCCTCCATCCATTCATCCGTGGTCTCATGTTCTACTACGGGCTGGACTTTCATGATCTGGCCCTGAACTTCGTCCTCAACATTTCGGCTTTCATCGTCGTGTGTGAGGCTTTCCTCCGCATCCGGACCCACTTCGGCCTGTGGTTAAGGACCTTCAATATCAAGCCGAAGGTGGTGGGAGGCCAACAAGCAGAATGCGGCGGAGCCATGGTGGGCAAGATGCCCAACGTTATATGGCTTGAAGGCTCCTTTGTGGAGACCATAAAGGGATGGCAATCGGTGTGGTTCTACATCACCGAGCCGCGCGACGCCAAATGGGCGGCGGCCCCCGAGTTTCGATCCGGATTCCCTACATGGCTCACTTCCTGGAAAGAGAAGGGCTTGTCGTGGGGTTCATCGATGGAGCTGGATGGACTCTAGAAATGTATCCGGAGTATGGCAAGCAAGAAGCTCAAGCTTGTCAACATAGTCCAGGTTATGCTCATCCGCCGGATCCTCCCGTGTCAACAACGGGATTTTAACTTGTGGGAATTTGACCCGGCCCAGCACTAGACTCTGAGCGAGCTCTTCGATACGATGCACAAGGACGTCTGGAAGGTGCTATTCAAGGGCGCTGAGGTCCCTCCTTCTCTCGCCGAGAACCGCGGACTAAGCGCAAAGCGCCTAGCGCGTTCGGTGAGTTCAATACGTCCCGTAGGACATTTATTTCCCCTAGCTTAATCATGTGCGGGGTCTAATCTCCATGCCTTTGACAGGACTGGGTGGAGACGTCGGGGCAGATTAACTGTCCGACCCCTTTGCTCGAAGACACCGCGGGCGCTCTCCTGACGGAGATGCTGACTCCGGCTCCTTACAAGGTGCCGGAGAAGACCAAGAAGGCCAAGGGAACCCGAAAGAGTTCCCGACGCCAAGTGTCATCGGACTCACCGTCTGATGACTCTGTGGCTCACTCCTCCCCCGAAGACGAGGAAGAAGAAGAAGATGCTCCCCCTCCAGTTGGGGGAGATAAGAAAAGGAAGGCCGCCCCAACTGGGGGGCCGAAGGGTCCAAGAAGGGAAGGACTCTCCTTCCGGATAGTTCCACCGCCGCCGACGAAGGTGAAGACGAGTGGTTGCCCAGGGCCAGGCCCCTAGGGAGATCGTAAGTATTCGGATATCAGAGTAACTCATAGCATTCCTTTGTCGCACTGCATTCCCTAACACCGAACATGATTATGCAGGCCGCCACGAGCCAGTATTGATGTATCATCGGACGGCTCCCTGGGCTCGTCGGATATGGATAGCGATCCACTTCCGATCGCCACCTCCCCTTGCCCTGCGGACGATGCAGAGGTATTGTCTCAAGAGGCACCGGGTCAAGGGGAGACAGTCCCGGAGGCACCTCAAGGTGAACTTCCGGACTCCGGGAGCAGAGGGGACAAGGCCCCTGAAGGCCCCGAGCTCGGCCCTCAGCCGAACACCGCGCCGGATCCTCCAGTGATTCCGGACTCGGGCAGGCGGCCTCCTTCCAAGAGGGGCAAGACGCTTGTGCCGGTGACCTCTGTCCATCCAGAGGCGCCAGGAAATCTGCTGGAAACGCTTCGCAGCACTTCCATCGACGAGGAGCACTGTGCTATTATGAGTGCGGTGGTCCAGAAGGTTCAGTCCGCCAAGAGCGGACTGACTGAAGCCTGTGCCAGCCTTCTAACAGGCTTTGAGGTAAGTGTTTAAAATATAGGAAAAATATTACCGCATAGATAGTAGCCCCTGATGCTCTGTTCGGTGTTCACAAAGAAAAGCCGAACAGAGGGTCAAATAATATCGCAGGAGTCTAATATAAGTATGTCAATATGCGTATGCAGGCTTCGCTGCTGGCCTCAGCCGTACTAACTGCGGAGGTCGCCACACTGAAGCAGGACCTCGAGGGGTCCAAGAAAGAGCTCGGCCTTGCTAAGAGGCAGCTCGAGGAGAACAAGGGTAAGTAATACCCTGTCTATAGATATGTGTATATAAAAGAAGATGCGATTGCAAAATGACAGAATCATTGTATATTTTCCAGGGGCCACGACCGAAGTGGCGACCCTAAAGCAAGCGCTATCCAAGGCCGAAGATAAAGCGGTCAAGGAGCGCATCGAGCGGGAAAAGCAAGAGGCACGAGTGGGCGAGGTGCAACAAGAGCTCCAGGCTCTCATGTCGAAGCATGAAGCATTGGAGCGTGACTCGAAGACGCGAGAGTCTGAGCTTGCCGCCACCCGTGAAAGTGCCAAGAGTGCCAAGGCCGAAGCACAGAAGGCCCTCCAGGAGATTGACGCAATGAGGAAGATAGCGGTGGGTAAGGCATTCTATATGCAAAGCAAGCATGTGAAAGTAAATTACTGATTACTTACCCGAATTCGGAGCTCTCCAGGAGCATTCGCAGATTTGCCCCGTAGCATGTCGGATGCCGCACAGTTTTACTAGGCCGAGGAGGGAAGCTCAACGGAGAAGCTGTTCTGGTCTCAGTATACTGGGACCGAACACCCGATGCCTTTGAGTGACCAGCTAAAACAGCTGGTCGAGCTGCACAAGGCGGCCGAACAGGCCATGAAGGGTCTTATAGTCCGGCTGTGGCCTGGCGATGCCCTTTCGAACAGCTACTTCGGCCTGGTGAGGCGGCTTGTGGATGCCTGCCCACGGCTGGAGGTCGTCAAGCGGTCCATCTACATCGAAGGTGCACGCGGGGCTTTCGTCCGTGTGAAGGTGCAGCGGGCCAAGCTAGACGCCGTGAAGCTGATCAAGGAAGGGCCACCGCAGGTCAAGGAGCATCGCACCCCCGAAATTTATTATGAGGGTGTCCTGAAGGGTGCCCGTATTGTAGCGGACGAATGTTCAAAGGATGTAATATTTGAGTAAACTTGCTCGTGTGATCCTGTATGATGAAAACTTGTTTCATATGCGCTATGCAACGCTTGTGTGAATTTAAAATATTACCTTCTGTTTGGCTGTTTATCCAATCTGAGTGATGGCTAGTCCTTGGCTTCTGCCCCCATGCCACGAGTGTTGGGGTGTTCCGGATAAACCTGAGCACTCTTGTTCCCATGTTTGGGTCCTTCGAGGGAGGTGCTCAGCACAACGAACAAGGCAACCGGACTAATAATGCTTTATCACTCTCAGTTAGCCATAGAATTCTATAGTTTTAAATTTCGGCGAAGCCCCTGGTATTCGGAAGGCCGAATTTGGGGCGCGATACACGCCTTTAAGCCAGACAGGGCCGGCCCCTCGCTCTAAGCGGCATAAGTCTTTAGGGACTCGAAAACCTCGCCGAACAACGACCAGTCTCTCGCCTTATCATGACAGTCAGTTTGAGCTTTCTCTACTAAGGTGCTTAGCCCAGCAGGACCGGGGCACAATCGCAGTAGTTCTCCTAGCGCTACCTTAGGCGATAGAGCAGAATGTAAGGTACCAAAACATAGGATCCGGGCAAACCCAACATTTGACCAAAGACATGATTCAGAGCTGATGCATATAATGCTATAAGTTCGGGGTGCCGCATTTGTGAAAGTGTTCAGACTTTTCACACCATATTGTGGGGTACGTAAGCCCCTAGTGTATTAGCCGTACCAAAGTGTATGGTTGCAAGGCGTCATTAATGAACACATATATGTATAACAAGAATGCAATAATAGTCGTAATGTTATTCATTGTTTATTCAAAAAGGTGCATTTAAAGCAGAATGATACAGATGGTGCGATAAGCAAAGAGTAGGACTATGTCCCTTCCAAGGGCAAGCTGAGGAATAGTATTAAATCAAATATTTCGCTCGTTATTGTAATCCACCTAGGAATTCCATGGTGTGACGTAGCTTTCTGCCTCCTTGGTTGCTGCATCATGTGTTTGGCAATAGTGCTGCCGGGCAGGGTTTCCAGAGATTAAGGTCCTGAAAAAGAGAAAAATAACCAAACGAGAAGCCCCTAGTGCGGTTTAAGCCGCGTCTTGGGGCGTGTCGCAGTTGTGCCCCCCTCCCCACCTGTGCCCATGGTATTTTTTAATGCGTAATTCTGTACGCGTGGCACGAGTTTCGCCGTTTGGCTGGGACTGGGGTGGGGGCCGCATTGCTACGCGAGCTCAGATTGCGCCAGGCGGTCTAGTTGCCGATTGCTCCGAGCGCGCTTGAAGGTGTCCGGGTCTTGAAACGCCAAACTGGTGGATTGCCTTGAGAGAATGCTTTGCGCTTCTGCTGCGAGGGCCGTGGTGTGCTCCTCCATTCGTAGAGAGCGCTCTGTGTTTCCATTTACTGTAATAACCCCGCGATGTCCTGACATCTTGAGCTTGAGGTATGCATAATGCGGTACCGCATTGAATCTCGCAAATGCGGTTCGCCCGAGCAGTGCATGATAACCACTGTGGAACGGGACTATATCGAAGATTAACTCTTCGCTTCGGAAGTTATCCGGGGACCTGAAGACCACTTCCAGTGTAATTGAGCCTGACCAATGGGCCTCTACGCCTGGAATGATGCCCTTAAAGGTCGTTCTTGTGGGTTTGATCCTTGAGGGGTCTTACCCATTTTGCGCACCATGTCCTGATAAAGCAGGTTCAGGCTGCCGCCGCCATCCATAAGGACTCGAGTGAGGTGAAATCCATCAATGATTGGGTCCAGAACCAGTGCGGTGAATCCACCATGACGGATACTAGTGGGATGGTCCCTGCGATCGAAAGTGATCGGATAGGAGGACCATGGCTTGAACTTTGGGGCGACTGGCTCCAACGCATATACGTCCCTGAGCGCACGCTTCCGCTCCCTCTTGGGGATGTGGGTTGCGTATATCATGTTCACCGTCCGCACTTGTGGGGGAAAACTCTTCTATCCTATGGTGTGTGGCTGCCGGGGCTCCTCCTCGTCATCGCTATGTGGCCCCTTATCCTTGTTTTCGGCAATTAACTTGCCGGCCTGCTTGAACACCCAATAATCCCTGTTGGTGTGATTGGCTGGCTTTTCTGGGGTGCCGTGTATTTGACACGAGCGATCGAATATACGGTCCAAGCTGGACGGACCCGGCGTACTTTGTTTGAATGGCTTTTTCTGCTGACCGGTTTAGAGCCTTTGAATGCGGCGCTTATGTCCTCTTATTATCACTGTTAATGCGGCGCTTATGTTTGTTGCGACGTGACCTGCTATTAGCGCCCTTGGTATCAGAAGTACCATGGTTCTTTGATATGTTATTACTGCGAGCCAGCCAGCTGTCTTCTCCCACACAAAAGCGGGTCATGAGTGTCGTGAGGGCTGCCATAGATTTCGGCTTTTCCTGACCAAGGTGCCGGGCTAGCCATTCATCGCGGATGTTGTGTTTGAAAGCCGCTAGGGCCTCTGCATCCGGATAGTCGACGGTTTGATTTTTCTTTGTTAGGAACCGAGTCCAGAATTGCCTGGCCGATTCTTCTGGCTGCTGAATTATGTGGCTCAAGTCATTGGCATCTGGTGGCTGCACGTAAGTGCCCTAAAAGTTGTTGAGGAATGCGGCTTCCAGATCTTCCCAACAGCTAATGGACTCTGCTGGCAAGCTGTTAAGCCAATGCCGCGCTGGTCCCTTGAGCTTTAGTGGGAGGTATTTGATGGCATGTAAGTCATCACCGCGGGCCATGTGGATGTGGAGGAGGAAATCTTCGATCCATACCGGAGGATCTGTTGTGCCGTCGTATGATTCAATATTTACAGGTTTGAAACCTTCTGGGATTTGATGATCCATTACTTCGTCTGTGAAGCATAAGGGGTGTGCGGCGCCTCTGTATTGGGCTATATCGCGACGCAACTCGAATGGGTCTTGCCCGCTGTGTTTGGCCCGACTGGATTTACTTTTACTGTATCCGACGTGACGTTTATCGTCTCGCTTAGTGGTGCGCCCTCGTGATCCGTAGATCGATCTTGCATGCTTTGCTTTGTCCTCCAATATGTCTCGCAGGTCTGGCGTATCTCCCTATGCCTTTTTATTTGAATGGCGTCGGGGTGCAGGCTGAGTTTTTGGCTGGAATGCCTCTCTATCGCGGCCACGAGGTGGTCGATCAGCCGCGTCATACGCTTCTTCCTCAAGTCGGGGTAGCAACCTGCATTTTGGGTAACTCTTGGAGGGGCGCTCGAGTTTATATTCCTCGGCCGCGAGGACTTCAGTCCATCTGTCAGCTAGCAGATCTTGATTAGCTTGAAGCTGTTGCTGCTTTTTCTTAAGGCTATTTGCCGTGGCTATAAGCCGGCGTTTGAAGCGCTCTTGTTCGACGGGATCCTATGGCACGGCGAATTCGTCGTCGCCGAGGCTTGCCTCGTCTTCGGAGGGGGCATGTAATTATCATCCTCCGCCTCTCCATCTGCCGCTCTCTCAGGAGGGCTGGCTCCTCCATCCTCCTGCTCTAAATCTTGCTGGAGGGGATTGTTGTTGTCTTCGGCACTATCCGGAGTGTTATTATCGCCTGTGCTAGCATCACCACTTTTACTTTGGTGGGACTTAGAGCGGCGCCACTATCGTCGGCGCTTGGGTTGCTTCTTGGAGGGGTCATCCCCTGCTATCTCGTCGCCATTGCCTTCTTTGGGTGTATCCACCATGTATATATCGTATGACGAGGTGGCTGTCCAGTGCCCTGTGGGCAGTGGGTTCCTCTTCGTCTCCCGCATCGTCGTCCATACCGTCGATGTCTTCGGAGTCAATGTCGAGCATGTCAGTTAAGTCATCAACAGTGGCTACTAAGTGGGTGTAGGGTGGGCCGCGAATTTCTTTGTCGTCCGCATCCCAGTCCTGCCGGACATAGTTCGGCTAGGATCCTCCTGACAAGGAGAGAGACCTTAATGAGTTCAGTATGTCGCCAAAGGGCGAGTGCTGAAAAATATCCGCGGAGGTAAACTCCATGATCGGCGCCCAATCGGATTCGATAGGAACAGGCGCAGGCGGCTCGGAGTCCATGGTTGGAGAAGGATTCGGCAGTTTAACAACACGGCTCTCGTGCAAGGTAAGGTTGATGTTTGGCTCGATCGTCGCTGAGGGTAAGGCCTCCGTGGCGGGGTCCATCCACCCGTCCATGGATGGCACAACTGGCTCCGAATTGAGGGTTGAAGCGGCTGCCTGTGCGATCTCCTGAACATTGTCCGACGGTAGAGCTAAATCGTACTCATCGTGACCGCGTGACGCACAAGGCAGAGGCTCGAATCTGTCGAAGATCAAGTCTCCACGGATATCGGCCGTGTAGTTTAAGCTTCCAAACCTGACCTGGTGGCCAGGGGCGTAACTTTCAATCTGCTCCAGATGGTCAAGCGAATTGGCCCGCAGTGCAAAGCCGCCGAACACGAAGATCTATCTGGGGAGAAAAGTCTCACCCTGGACTACATTGCTATCGATGATAGTAGGAGCCATCGAGCCTAACAGCGACGACACAGAGGAACTCTCAATGAAAGCACCAATGTCGGTGTCAAAACCGGCGGATGTTGGGTAGGGGTCCCGAACTGTGCGTCTAAGGCGGATGGTAACAGGAGGCAGGGACACAATGTTTTACCCAGGTTCGGGCCCTCTTGATGGTGGTAAAACCCTACATCCTTCTTGATTAATATTGATGATATGGGTAGTACAAGAGTAGATCTACCACAAGATCGGAGAGGCTAAACCCTAGAAGCTAGCCTATGGTATGATTGTCTGTTGTCCTACGGACTAAAACCCTTCGGTTTATATAGACACCGGAGAGGTTAGGGTTACACAAGGTCAGTTACAAAGGAGGAGATACACATATCCGTATTGCCTAGCTTGCCTTCCACGCCAAGTAGAGTCCCATCCGGACACGAGACAGAGTGTTCAATCCTGTATCTTCATAGTCTAACAGTCCGGCCAATGGAGATAGTCCGGCTGTCCGGAGACCCCCTAATCCAGGACTCCCACAGTTAGGATTAGTGGAATTGCCGTAATGTGAATGGACGGGACGACTAGGAGCGAACCGCCATAGTATTGAAGGATGTGCGGGGACGAGTAGGAGCAAACTGCCAGCGTGCGAACGGCAGGGTAGTGGCTTTCCATTCTCCCATGATACGGGCTTCCGAGAGCCCTTGGATTTGAGATTGAACGGTTGCATGGCGTGATTCTAGACCTATGGGTGAATATCCTATCCTGGAGGGTTATTCTGCAAATTTTCAGCAACTTAGCATGCGACCGTTTGATCTCAGATCCAAGGGCTGCCAGCAGCCCATATCATGGTCGCGCCTACCATGACCGTTGCGTCGCTCGCGCGGTCGCGCCCTTGGAGATTTAACATGGTGCGTTAGGCTATCTGATGTTGGCATCTCATACATAGTCATCACTTAGTCACTCATACTACAACAAGGTTGGCTATAAGGTTGGCTATAAGTGTATTTTTTTACTCATCTCTATCTCTTTCTTCGTAATCCCTCCGTCCCATAATATAAGAACGTTTTTGACACTAGTGTAGTGCTAAAAATGTTCTTATATTATGGGACACAGGGAGTACTAGTATTTATTGCATTTGCCAAGGAGTGACCTCTTCCAATGAAATGGTGTTGCTAAGTTTGCTTCATTTAATTAGCTATAGACTCAAAATTGTCTTTTCACCTAGGTACACGCGCTTAGCACCGTTTCTTCCTTGGGTCACCAAACTAGTCTCTCTCTTCTTGATTAACTTGCCACATCAGACTTTATGCCTATGTGGCAAGCTTAAGCACCTGTAGGAGCAAGTAAAAGTAAGTACAATAGTGCGCTTTACACTACAAAAAATACACTTCTGTGATGATACGTGTTTGTCACAGTAGGTCGCGTTTTATGTCATGCATGTACATCCATGACAAATTTATGACAGAATCAAGATAGTCATACCTGTGCTGTCATAGAAGTGTTCCATGACATTGCCAAAATTATCATCACGGAAGTGTCCACTTCCATGACGATAAATCGCGCGTCACAGAAGTGCTTTCGTCAAGGGTGACCGACACGTGGCATCCACCGTAACGGAACGCCGTTAAGCTATCGGGTCGGATTTTGGATCCGATAACCCGTTAACAGCCACGGCCAATGCCGATTTTCCACGTGTAAAATTCTCATTGGCTGACGGATCCACGCATCAGCTGAACGTTGGCACATGTTTCACTCATCCAACGGCCGAGATGGGCATATGATATGTTGACACATGGACCGGCCCAAAAGTGGCCCACAAAGATTAAATGGGCCGACCCAACCGAAGGCCCATAAGATTTAGCGGACCATAATGGGCCGGCCCAGCTAAAGGCCCACACGATTTTGCAGACCATAATGGGCCGGCCCAGCTAAAGGCCCACAAGATTTTGCGGACCACAATGGACCGGCCCAGCTAATGGCCCACAAGATTCTGCCGACCATAATGGGTCGGCCTAGCTAAAGGCCCAACATTCTCTGTCAAATCGGCCCATCAACGGCCTGTTCTAAACTTGTCATCAACGCGGCCCATGGTCACTTCTGGCCCGTTAACAGTCCGCTAAGTAATTGGACCGAATTACGGCCCGGTGTATTTCCGGCCTGTTAAAGGTTCGGCTTCATTTGGGCCCATTTACATGCCATCAAAACTTTCGGCCCATAAACGACCGTGAAGGATTTGGGTCATATTCGGCCATGTCTGACATTCGGCCTGTTAGAGGCCCACTATAGCTTTGGGCCACTTTCGGCCTGTTGTCATTTTCGGCCTGTTAACGCCGGATGTAAACCATGGGCCATATGTGGCCCAACGTCATATCGGGCCCATTAACGGCCCATATAAAAATGACGATAATCTAGCCCGACCAAAGTTCTGGCCTGTTAAAGGCCCGTGTATTAGGTCGGCACATTTATGGCCCGTCCGAATTTCGGCCTGTTAAAGTCCAGTGGGTTATTTGGCACAATCAGGGCCCAATCTCACTTTCTGTCTATTGAAGTCCCATGTATTTTATGGGCTCGAGATATTTACACCTGTAAATGGCCTATTTTTACTGAGGGCCCAAATTATGTTTAGGCTTGTTAAAGGCCCACAATGGGCACATGCCTACCAGAAAAAATATGAAAGCTTATGCTGATTTAGGCCCAGATATTTTTAGTGGGCTACATGCCAATTTCATCCCGTAATCATTTTTAGCCCAATTGGAATGGGCCCGACGAATGTTGGCATGTTGGGCTCCTACGAAGGTTTTGGCCGAATACATTACTAAGATAAACCTACACTATACAAAAATAGCGTCATAATTACTGCAGCCTGAGGCAACATCATAAATGTTGTATCACAACAAAATAAATTCCAACCATACAACAAAAGGCCTGTTGGCATAAAGTTTATAGTCCTTCCAGATAAAAGCACCATCAGATGTATAGAAGCACAGATCATTTGACCTGAGTGCTAATGTTTCAGGCTGTAGAATCTGATGGAGCAGCACGATCTCCACCTTTTTCCGCCATTGCTCTTGAACAACAAAGCGAATGTCTGATAGTCTGGTTTCAAAACCATTCATATCTTGACAACATTTCTCAACCACTATTCTTGTTTCCGAAACAACGTCCATTAGGGATTGGACTTGTATGTGGAGCACAGATATATCACTCTATCAAGCAAGAAGATTTTGTTCAGTAGGCGATTTGGATGAGGTTACCTTGACAACCAACCCAGAATTATGCAGGAAGGTGCTTTTTGCACTGTTAGTGGAGAGATACTGACGCACTGCAGCAAGAGGTGACATTGTGCCTGTAGTAGCCTCGTCACCTTCAGGTGGTTGTGGCTGTTCAATCATTTGTTCCATAGCTTCCTGAAAGTTTGAACTTGTAGATTAGTGTACCAGATAAGTTACTAATGAGACAAAACAAACAAAGTAGTTTAAATGTTTATACATAACTTATTTTGGTGAACTACTGTAATACATTAGCATGTATTGTAGTGCCAACTACATAATAAAATCACTTTCGGAACATATGTCCATGTAGGATGCCTACTGTATTGCCTATTTCCTCACATTCGTTGACATCTAAGGATAAAGAGACATGGTTTAAAGTAGGATGAACATAGTATGACATCATTCATATCATGGGCAAACAGATATAAAACAAATATGCTATTTTATCATTGTGGCGCACGTGAAACTAGATTACAGATCAAGACCAAAAGAATATCCTTCATCTCTTTTAAACCATGTAAGGTGAAATGATACATTAAGACAACTATGAATAAAAGTGAACAGAGTAACTGACATTGGCTGCAAACCAAGTAGTTAAATGAACACATCACAGTACCAATCAGTTCAAGGCAGGAGGAGTAAGGACTTACAACAGCGGCTTGAACTGGTGTGCTCATGCCCTTCATCTTGCTGGTGTGGCAATCCTTGAAGATTTGCACTGCATTCCGTTCAGGTTCTTTTTGGTCCGCACGGGATTTCCTTTGTATTTGGAACAAGTCAATATAGATACGATAATATGGCACAAAAAAGAAGGAAGTAGTAGCTATTTACAAGAGCGTCACAGTGTGCATTATAGCTACGAGATCCTGTGGTCTGTTGGAATTTCACTTTAGAACGGTTGGTTTTGTTCTTCAAACAGTTAGCCTAGAAGAAGATACACTTGTAAGGCACATACACAAATACAAGTTCAATATGTGGTCTGATCAAATACATACAGCCTACCTGATACTTTGGATCAGACCAGTGTTTAATGAGGGTTGTCCAGTCTTCATCTGTAATATATTCCACTGGAGATGTTTGGACGATTTCATTGTTAGCCTTGCCTTCAAAGTGAGATTTTCTAAGGTGGTACCGATACTGTCGCAGAGCAGACTGAAAAACATGAGTACATGCTTGTCTAGTTGCATCATCTTTTGGATCCAACTTGAACCTCATCTGTTGAAAAAAGAATGTGAGTCTTATTAGGAGGAAGCTAGAAAGTATGGGACAGAGCAAGACAATATTACTAATTGCGATGAATAACATTACTTATGGATAAATGGTCAAGGAAGGTGTTAAACTGGGTATTGTCTTTCTCATTCCTGTACTGGATCCACGTTGGGAGGATACGTGCATGACACCTAACGGCAACAGCTGCCTCTGATACTAACTTGACTGACTCTGTAGCATCATGTGGCCTTTTTACACCTGCCTCAAAATGGATCTCCATTCTTCCTCCTTTAGATTTTGTTAATCTGTCAAGCATTATCCCTGATGTCTTTTTCTGCTTGCGCCGTAGTGCTAGTTCAACAACGAATATGGAAAGTGTTAGTGTACATCAAACCGTGAGAGTACATATAAAGGAGCATGCAACTGCAACTTGACTCGGTCAGGTACCGTCTTGGTGTTGATGCTCATGAGGTTCATCTGATCTTGCCAAGTCCTGTTGTGTCAGCAGTGCTTCGGAAGTAGTGTTAGGTGTGAAGGCAGCTTGGGAACTGGCTAGTTCCGGAGCAAACAAACGAGCAACTAGTTGAGATGCTGGTACAGTTGAAGTGGATGCTGCAGTTGGTGGAGCAGGTGATACTGTGTTTGTAGATTTAGCCGGTGGACTTGGACCTTCTACTGCACTATAAGTACCAGCAGAATCTCGACGACAGAACCTTTTCCGTTTCACCTGACGAATAACAACACTCCCTACTATATTATTTTCCTTGCTCTTTTTTGACTTTGCCATGTCAAGCTGTACCCACAACACAAAAGAATAAAATCACTCTTCAGAACTCATTGATGCATGATACAGACAAGCAATACTTTTGTCGGCGTTCTGGGAACGGGGGTCCCCAGACTTGCCTGCCTGCGGCCTGCGGCGTGGCTCAAAGGGGGGCCCAGCACGGCCCATCTTCACCAACACAGACCCAAGACCCTCGCGAGGTGCCAAGCCTCGTGGGGCGGACAACGCGGAGCTTCCTCAGACACGGCCTCATCAGGCTGGCTCGCGAGGAGGCGGAGAGATCAAGGCGGGGTACCTCACGAGGTGCCCGTGATGCAAGCCATGACGACCGAAGGCGCCAGGCGGGTGCCAGCCCGCGTAGCGTCCTCCTTTCCTCTTAGGTGCAAAGGGAGCAAGCGCAGCCACAGAGTGCCGAGGCCTCAGGCAAAGGTTGCCATTTCGGTGCAACAAGACCAAGACCAGGAGGACTGCAAGACCGAGGTCATTGTGGAGCCCAAGACGGCATCACCACCAGAGCTTTGTGCAGGCGAAGACTACTTTTGTTAGGATAGCTGGTACTAGTTATCCCCCTTCAAATTGGCCCGCCATTATTGGCTCCCTTCCCGCTCAATATTTGGGAAGAGGACCAGGGCCTCTATAAATAGGACCACCCACCCACAGAACAAGGGGGGACGACAGGGGGACGAGAGAAGTAAAGAGAGAGAGAGAGAAGGGCGACTGAACCCCTCCCGACAGTTCATCGCCCCAGCCAAGAGCAGACCCTCACGAGGCTGTTCTTCCTTGTATTGTTCATCATCATTAGCCCAAGAGGCAATCCACCACGCCACACACTGGAGTAGGGTATTACACCACAACGGTGGCCCGAACCAGTATAAACCCTGTGTCATTCGTGTTGTTCTTTCCATTGCTTAGATCTTAGCGAGGCGGAGGGGTGCAGGTAGGTAGGAGGCGAAATCTCCGCGCACACCCCAGTGTTCGAACCTCAAGGGTCTGCCGGAACCCGAAATCCGACATTTGGCGCGCCAGGTAGGGGTGCGCCGGAATCCACCTTCTACCACTTCGTGCCCCGTCGCGTCGTCATCACCATGTCCGGCGACCAGGCGGGCAACCCAGATCCATGGGCGGCATGGCCCACCCGCACAGAGCCACTCGCCTCGGGTGACCCCGTGCCCCAGGTAGCTCGCAGTCCGCAGGGCGCTGCGGGCCGCGGGCGACGCGGACAGGCTTCAACAACTCTCACACCGCGGCAGGCGCAGTTGGTAGCAAGGGCCTCCAATCATGCCGCGACCACGACACCGTACACCTGCCGGGAGCAGGCGAACTCGAGGGCCGCGCTCATGGTGGCCCGAGAGTTGCTGCAGTGCAGGCTGCTGGAGGGCGGCCGCGACGTGCTGCTGGAGCGGGGGGCAGAGCTCCTGGGCTTCGCCGCCTTGGGGGCTCACCCCTTCTGCACCCAGCTCCCATCTCAAGCCCAGGGTGGCCCGCGCGGGGGCTCCGCGCGTGCCCGCGGGCTCCAAGGCTACTCCAATGCCAGCGAAGCTGTCAGCACCGGACCGGCGGCGGCGCTGCCCCCGCTCCCGGTCCATGAAGAAGAAGGACTCGACGCGACCCGCGGCCCCAGTGAACAGCCACGCAGCCACCCCACGGTGGGCGCGTCAGGCAGAACCGCGTGGCACGCGGAGCACTACGGCGTGGCCTTCGGGATGACGGCGCCAGAGGAATACGTGCCCCTCATGATGGACCAAGGACACCCTCACGAGAGCAAACAAGGCTCGCTCCTCAGCCCAAGCTGGGGGGACGAGGCACTAGAAGCTGAGCCTTTCCAGGAGCCCCGGGACGGTCCCACTGGCCACGCTGGAGGCAACGATTATCGGGTACCGCTAATTCTTCAGGAGCAGGCATACGCTAACCATGGATCGCAAGAGGTGCAGGTCGCCACAGCGAGCAGCTGCCCCGCTCCCACAGTCTCCTACTCCTCGGGAGGAGGGCGCAGGGGGCTGCAGGAGAGGGGCCGAGATCCGACATCACCACCGCGGCGTTCGGAGCAAGGTGTTCTCAGGAGGTAGGCCCTCTGCTGGGGAGGTGCCTCAGGGCCTGCCCCTGGCGGAGGACCCGTGGTCGTCGAGGGAACCGCTGACGACCGCTCTACCCCATCGGCGGCGTCCTGGTTTTCGGTCGTCGTTGATGGTACTAGAGTGTGGCGCAAGGCGGGCCCCTCATCTGGCGATATGAAGCAAGGCCAATACCTGTGAAGAAGGCCCAGTGCCTGTGAAGCTCGCCGCCCCATGACACTCTCACGTAATAATGAGTGGGGCTGTACACGCCCCGGAGTCTCAGGGGTGCCGGCCTCAGGCCCTGGGGCTCCCTCCCACGCCCAATGGCAGCACTTAGCTCCGCGCTGGTGAGAAGACATCCAAGACTAGATTAGGTGCCGGACGCGGCCTTTTGTCTGCTTTCGTT
Organism: Triticum dicoccoides; assembly: GCF_002162155.2. Classification (NCBI taxonomy): domain Eukaryota; kingdom Viridiplantae; phylum Streptophyta; class Magnoliopsida; order Poales; family Poaceae; genus Triticum; species Triticum dicoccoides. Next base: position 447,897,297 of record NC_041380.1, on the reverse strand, counting down.
GCTTTTCCCTTTGGTCGTTGCTTTCCCCCGTTGGATTCAAGTTGGATTCGAATTTGAGATTTGCGTGTGTTCGGGGAAGGGGTGCTTAGTCTCGTTCGAGCAATTTCTCGCGTTTTGGTTACCACTTCGCCTCAGCTGCCTCCCCTCATGAGCCCCTCGCGAGCCGGGTCAGGCCTAGCTTGCGCGCAGCCCAGGCTGCCGCCGTCGCGTCCTCTCAGGAGGGTGTTTTGCTGCAGGTCCTACGGATCCAATCAAGGAACACTCGGGACACCACAACCTCCCACAGGCTACCTCAGGGCCAGCATGGGACCAAGGTAAACTAGACGACCAGTGCGTCGCTTAAGCCAACCACTTGGCGCGGGCGCATGGGCAATGTAGCGACTACTAAGACGATGAACACAAGTTTTACATAAGGGGCTCCCCCTCTCAAATGCTCTCACCGCCATCAGGCCAAAACCTGAGTTCTATTCATGCAGGGCAAGGAAGTAGGAACGATGCACAATCAGTCGGATAAATCCCCCAATGCGTCCTCAGGAGCACCACCCGAGCCGCTGCTGGCATCGCTGAACTCGCCATCGCTGTCCGTGTCGCCGCCAGCGGCGTCAGTGCACCGCCCTCGTCGGCAGCCACAATCACACCATTGTTGTCTGAAGCGAAGGCCCTGATAAGAGCATCCACATTGTCTTCCACCCAGTGCGCCAGGTCACCTCGGACGGCCTAGGGGACTGGGGTGATGACGGCGGCGAAATCAAAGTGGGGATCCATGTTCCAGAGATGGTTGAAGACGCGGGAAAAGGCACGCCCGAGCAGGGCGCAGCTCCTCTCCTCCACCAACCTGTCAGCCCTGACCGATCGCGCCTCTAGCAGCGTCACCATGTCAGTGAAGAACTGAAGATTGCCGGTGTAATTGACTGCATGCGGCTCGCCAACAGCCGCCTCACAGATGTTGCCCAAGGCTGTGTTGGCTCTCTCCCGGAGCGTGGTGAGCATGGGGCCGTTCTCATGCTCCAGGATCTCATCCGCATTCTGGCATGCGACGGCCTCAGCCTCCTCCACCCGCTGGCGAAGAAGGAGCACCTCGGCCTGGGAGGCGGTTAACTCACCTTGCGCCACCTCAAGGGCGGCCCAGAAAGCATCGGCCCGCCGTGTCGCCCCCTCCAGCTTGGCTCTCAAGGCAGTAGTCCTGCCTTCAGCCTCGGCCCGGATCAACCCCAGCTTCTCCTCGAACTCATGCTCGAGGTTCAAATGCGCCATCGCCACTCGACGTCCGACCTCCTCCAGGACACGGGCCTCCTGTGCAGCGACATCATCCTCCGCCTGCGTCACCAAGCGCTCCCTCGTCTCCAGACGCTCATACTCGCGGGTACGTTCGGCGGCTTCCAGCGTCAGCGCCTCCTCATGCTTCTGGAGCTCTGCTGAGTCGCTAGAGGCCACCTTCATCGATGCGAGGGCTGCCTCGCGCAGCTCCACCTGCTCCTCCAATGAGTGGCACCAGGCCAGGAGCTCCCGAGCCCGCTCCTCCGCCACCGTTCGCCGCTGGTCTGCTTCCCGGGCCTCCTTAGCGGCCCAAGACTGAGCCTCCCGAGAGGCCACCAGCGACGCCTTGGCCTCTGTGTCGTCAAGATCACGCTGACGGCGCGCAAGGGCGGTGGCGCCCCCCAGCTCGTGCCTCTCTGCAGCCAGGCGCAGGCCCTCGGCCTCAAGGCGCGCATCTTCATCAGCAAGCTCCTCACCAAGCAGGCTTACCGCGTCAGCCGCCCTTCGAAGGAATCCTTGGCGGAGAGCGCGACGCTCCCGAGCGCGCTCGAGCACGTCTTCCACGCCATCATCTGCCCCAAGCAAGCGCCGGGGGCCACAAATCAGCACCCCCTCCGAGCTGGGAGCTGGCACCCTCGCGATGGCCGGGCACGCCATGCCAGAAGCCCGGCCTGGGGCCAGCCCATCCCTAGGTGAAGAGCGCAAGGAGCGCCTCAGCTAATCGCAGTCCACGACCAGGCGGGAAGCCCACGGCAGGCTGGCTATGCCACGAGAAGGCCTGCGCAAGAGGATCGCGAGGTGCGCAGGGCCACGATGCGCCTCGGGACGGTCCGCCTCTTCGATCGCCCTCACCAGAAGGGCTCTGCTGCTCGGGGCGCTTGAGGGCGATGGAGGGGGCGAAGCCAAGGGGGACGGCACCTCAGCTGTCTCCGCAAGCTCGGCTGGAAGGGGCCTGTAGAGCAAGGGTTAGTAAAAGCAACAAAAGGATCGGGAGCTGGGAAAGGAGAAGGCTTACTCATCAGTGGCGAAGTACTTCCTATGCTTCTTCAGCAGGCGACAAGGGTAATCGTCGCCCAGGGCCTCCCTTCTCTTCCGGAGGGCCTCAAAGTCCACACGGAAGCGGCCCAAGAGTTGGGCGCAGGGATCAACCTGCGACGAAGACGGAGCGTCAAGGCGATCTGTGTCAGGGACGCTTGCCTGATACGCGCTGCCAATCGCCTTGCCAAGGGAAGCAGCCGGAGCCTCAGGGGCCTCAGTCACAAAGCTGAGGGCAGCTGCTCGTCACCCTCAGCCTCAGCGGCATGGGCCCCGAGAGCCGCTCCCTCATGGGCATCGCCCGGCGCCGTCACCCCGCCGGGAGCCCCCTCGGCCTCTGGCGCCTCATGCCTCCCTGCTCCGCCGCTCGAGGAAGAGCCGCCTTGGCCGACTGGAAGGGCGGTCACCACCACTGGGTTCTCGCGAGGCCCCTGGAGGCTGGCGGGGCGCGACCCCCACTCATCAAAGATAGGCATCTGCTTCACAAAATCGCCCCTGCTCTGGCAGAGGTACAGCAAGGCCCCTCCCTGCTGGATGCTGCCAGGGTTGGGGTCCCCAGTCAGGGTCAAGAGCACTGTCCTCGGCACTTTAGGAGTTAGGTCCTCTTCTTGGAGCCTCATACGATCATCGCGCCTGCTGAAAGCCCACATTCGGCGGGAGTGGCGTTGGAGAGGAGCAACACGGCGTAGCAGGAACTCCTTCACCACCTTGGGCGCTGTCACGCCAAGCGACCTCAAGAACGCGAAGCAGTGCCAGACGAAGATGAGCCGAGGGCTCTCAAGCGTCTCCTGGCCCAGCCCGAATTGGGGACAGCCGGCAAAGTTGGCTTCGATAGCAGGGGGCTGGGCACCCCTGCGTCCACATACAGCCACCGCTCGCGGAACCCAGCCGCGGGTGGGGGGAGCTTGAAGTCAATCCTAGAGGCTGCAGTCTCAGACGTGGCAACGAAGCTCACGCATGCCCAGCATTGGGTAGGGTCGACAAGGCACAGCGAGAAGAAGTGGCGCAGCAAGGCAACCGAAGGAAGGATGCCCATCATAGCCTCACAAACAAAGGCGAAGACCGAAAGGAGGGTGATGGATTCAGGACCCAGATGCATCATGTGGATCTAATAGTGGGAAAGCACGGCGTCGAAGAAATCAGAAAAGGGAGGAACCAGACCCGCCCACAGGGCATTGGTGAAATACGGGACCTCGGTGACTATCTTGTCGATGGAGGAGTGGGACGCGGGCCAGGCCGTTGTCCTCCTGCATTCGTTGAAGATAGTGACCAACGGCGGTGGACCGGGTGGAGGCACGGGTTTCTTCCCTCTTCCCTTCTTCGTCGGAGCCATGGCGATGGGAAAAGGGGGGG